>NC_141702.1:3162088-3369588 GCF_971803275.1 Cyanistes caeruleus
CCTTGGATCCTCCTGGTCCCAGTGGCGCCTGCAGCCCGGCCCGGAGCATCTCCCCGCCGTAAGATCCCAAGGGAAAGTCAAACCTGGACTTCACAGCAAATCAAGTGGAACGCAACTGAACCACGAGCGTGATGCGAAACATCGTTTTGGCCGGACGAAACGCAGTTTCCACAACCTGGTTTTAAGGAACAGTATCACACAGAGATAGATACACTATGCTAGGTCTGGAGGAAAGAAAAGAAACCAATATGCTAAATAAACTAAGACATACAGTATAGGGGATATTCTGATCAACAAACCAATCACCATTAGAATCAAAAAGTAAACCAGCCTTTCACTTAGGACCCTAACAACATTTCTCAATGCACTAAGTACATTTTAAACCATGCAAGTTTACACAAACATCTTAACTAGGTTTTTTTTTTTTTTTTACTTTTTAAAACACCAACATTATGCATTTCTTTGTTAATTATATTGGTTAAAGTTGCAGCCGTTCACTGCCAAATATCAGATACATCATATACATATTTTTATACAGAATCTGGACAACACAACATTACACAGCCTAAATAGAGAAAAAAAGATTATTTGTTCCTTTGTTTGTTTGTTTTTTTCAGTTTTGTAAAAAATATGAAATGGTGATAGCAAGGAGGGAGAAGGTGTGGGAAATCTTCTACCAAATTAAAGGATTATATCAAAATAATTCCCAAATCACAGTACAACAAGGAAAAAAATGGTTTGAACTCAGCTCCACATTTAAGATTCTCTTAGCTAAGAAACAAGACTTTACACACAGAATGTATCAGTATTTAAAAATAGAAAGAATTGCAACACCATGCTGTGATTCCAAATACATCTTAGTTCAAAAAAACCATTCAAAAGGGGAAGGTAAAAAAAAAAAAAAAATTAAAAAAAATGAATCGATAAACTCAGTGATTGCAAAGTTATCTCGTTGGTTTGGATTTCCTACCTACTCGCGATGCATTGCCGTGGGATGGAGCCGGACGGGCACCGCGGCCGGAGCAACGCCAGGATAAAGGAATGACTCGGGAATCGCTGGCTGGGTTCTGTTGGGGCAGCTGGAACTCGGAATGGGATCTGAAACCATCCCAATGGTTTGGGGTCTTTGCTTTTCCTCCTACTCGGCTCTGAACAAGAGCGGGGCGGGGGCCCACGTGGCTCCCCCACGGCCATACCCTGCCCATCCACACGGAGCAATGCATGTGTTGGGTTAGACGGAAAGGAAACGGAACCTGGAAATCAACCATGGAGGATGCTATGGTTGGCATGGCAAGTATACAAAATGCTAAAATTTCAGATATAATCAAAGATACAAAATCAGTTCTGACAAGAGGCTTTTTTTTTGTAGTTTTTTTTTTTTTTTAATAGCAACCATTACAGTGCAAGGTTTTAAAAGTTATTATTACAGTAAAAGGTGTGAATCTGGTTTTACAGTAACTGTAGCACTGATTTTTGTTATGTATAGTAGGTCCCTGATGTAAAGTGTATGCACCAGTTTGAGAGAAAACCCCGCACAATAACGGCTTTAGCTTTAAATACATTTTTTTCTTTTTTTTAAACAGATACAAAATAACACATCAAGTTCACAACTTCACAAGCACGGACTTTTGCCTTAATAAAAAGCATGAAAACTTGGTTGAAACCCCGACATTTAAAGAAATGTAAAAACCGTTTGATGAGGGACGTGAGTGTGTGTTTGAGTCACGGCTTTCTGCCACCACACCGAGCTCCTGGATGAGTCTATGCTGTCCAAATTGCTGCTTCTTGCTCACCCATCAGTTTGGGGTTTTTTTGGCCAGGCAAAGTGGTGTTCAGCTTCCCACAGCTGGGATTTGAGTTTGTGCATTTAACATTATCAACAATCTTTTTTTTTCTTTGGGTGGATGAGTTCTGAAAAAGAAAGATCATCCACAGAGGGTCTGTGACTACAAGTCACAGGTTCATTTGGAAGGGGCTCTTTTCTGAAATTATCAGGATGAGATGCAAATGACTGCAGCCCAGCAATAATCCTTGGAAATCGGTTGGAAAATACCTCTATGATCACCAAGTCCAACCATCAACCCAGTACCATTAAACCATGTCCTCAAGTGCTACATCATACTCGTTTTCACTGCACACATCTTTGACTTTTCTGACTTAAAGAAGCTTTAGAATCATAGAATCACAGAATATCCTGGCTTGGGAGAGACCCACAAGGATCATTAAAGTCCAACTCCTGGCCCTGCCCAGGACAGTTACAAGAATCCCACCCTGTGCCTGAAGCATCATGGTAACTTGCTAATTTAGTCAAACACATTGATCTTACTTCACAACCAACCTGACTGCTCTGAAAGCAAGAAAACCATAATCAAAAAATAGCCAGGAAAATCTGATGCTGCAATTTAAATCCCAACTCCAAGAAGAGGGATCCAGCTGACTTCATAACCACCAAAAATACAGGCTTTTAATAGAAATGTTCCTGTCTGTCAACAATGTTCCAGGAATTTATTTAGTGCATGATTTTGCAATTTCTACCTTCTCAAGTTGCCTTTACTCAGGTAAATAATATGTTTTTCATCTGAGTTGAAGTTATTGAATGTTAGACTCAGAAAAGTGGTGTGGAATTAATTTCCAAAGGTGCACATCTCCTTCCACTGATGGTAGAGGAAGCAGATGCAAAGAGCTCAGACCAGACTCTTTAAGGGAGAAAAAGTTAAGTGGGATGAATCTCTCTTTCAGCTTCTCTCCCTACTCCAAATGGGTGGGTAAATATGCAGTACTCAGGTGGGAAAGGCTGCAGAATTACTTAAAAAGAATATCTTACACAAAAAATACAAAACGTATTTTGAAAATTCCATCTGCAATCCTTAGCAAAATGCAGCCCCAGCCAGAGGCTGGAGGAGGTTTGATGAACATTGTGAGCTCAAAGGAGACAAGGACAAATGTTTTATCAAAGTTCTTCCAATCTCTGCCTCCCTTTAGATTTCATTCTGGACACTTGAGGGACTTTCAGAAGCAGCAGGAGTCCAACACAAGAGTAGAATGCCATTGGTTGTGTAGGTCACCACGTTTTAGTTCTGTCAGACACTACATCCTCCCAGCAGATTTCTGCAGTCAGCTCCACCACTGCCCCTCAGCTCCTCCTTGGCAATTCTGTCCATGAAGGAATGCCTCCTTTCCCACAGCACCTTGTCCCGAGGAGCTTTTCCCTGTGGCAAACCTGCCCCTGCATCTGGGTTTCCTAATTTTTAGGCACTACCTGCTTTTTGAAAAGAGCCTGGCTCTGCTGGTGGGATCTACCCAGCACCAGAGGAACTTGTAGCAATCTAGCTCATGGTCAGGAAAAAACAAAATCCATGGTCAGGAAGAATTAATCTATTTAAAGAGGAAATGATCAAGGATTCAACACATTTTTATCACAGTGTTCCTCTACCCTAGGCTTTAATTAACAAGACATTCCTCTGGAAGCTTGATAGGCCAGTGGAAGAGCAATCCAAGCACGGAGGCCTGTGGCAAGCCAAGAATCCAAACATGGAGGCCTGTGGTGTTGTGTGGTGCCCCACTGCAGGAGGGATTCCTTTATGATCATTATTCTAAAGCAAAAATCTCTTTAACAGACTAATTCAACAACAACAAAAAAAACCTGCAACCTTGTCAAAGGAAAATCACAGCTCCTCCCAAACTCTGAGCAACAAGACAGTGAAGCACAAGCCCAACTACAAAAGCCTGAAAAGTCAGGAATTCCATGAAAACTTTGTGGCCTGCCCAGAAGATCCTTGGACAATTAAAGCACGAGCTTTCAAGCTGGAAAAGAAGTGGTGGAAATGAGATAAGCCAAGTTGCTTCTATCAAACTATGTCAAGGTTTGGGATCTGAGACTGTGAGGCTTTTTGAGAGGGGTAGGCTTTGTTATTTCAGGAAACAATGAAGATCTCTACTTTTTACAGTGATTTTGCCCCTTGGTGTTAATGTCTGAACTTCTCTGATGAATTGCAGATGGAAGGAGGACAGCAGGAATGTTGCCTCATTCCTACACAAAGGAATTTGCTGCATGAGTAGTGAAGATGGCCTGTGATCTCTACATTGTGTTAGAGGATCACCCCTGGCTCCTTCTGTAGTCAGTGGAAGGAAATTGGCATTTCCAGAGCATGGTTGATCTCTCCTGCTTTAGATATCTCTGCTAGGAGGGGTGAGTGTTCTTCTCCAAGGATCAAAGACAAAGTTGAGCAGCACTAGTTTGAGTTTGGGGAGTTAACTTTTAGTTATCTAAGTCAGACAAAGTGAATTTTACCAGCAATATTCAGTCTTAAACTTTTGTGGAGGTTTGGGTTTTTTTAAGTACCGATGCTGGCTTATTCCATCCTGAATTTATTAATCCACATTGGAGCAACAGCCATCTTAAATCTTTGTTCCTTCATTTCATGATAAGGTGAGACAGCTGCTTTTCCCCAGTGTTGTCAGCACAGTTCCTCTCATCCAACTGGACCTGTAATTTTTATCCACTTGGGTCTCCCATGTGCAGGCCTGGCTGGTGCCTTTGGGAACTGAACACCTCTTGTTCTTTGAGTCATGCTGGAGCATCCCACAGAGTCCAGATTCCAGAGAGGTGTTCACAAAGAAATCAGCAGGATCTGTGCTTTTTGGAACACAGAGAATTTCTCAGCACCGGCTCATTGACATTAATCCTCTAAAATCTCTTTGGAAGGTGAAAACAAATGATGCCACTTGTTCTGCCAGAGAAAAGATGTCAGCTTTGTGCAAGAGATGTGGGCACACTGAGGGATTCCTTCTTCAAAAATAAGGTACCAGACGTTGCAGTTCAAGCCTCTGAATTGTTTTTAGATGTTGCAATAAAAATCTGGAAGAGGAGCTGCAGGACCTTACAGTGTCCCTTTGGAGAAGGCTTGGCAAGCTGATCTTGGTTGCTCAAGTTTATCTGAATTCCCAGAATGAGCCAAATTGGCTCTGGCCAAGTCAGACCAAGACTGAAAGCAGCTCAAGATTTTCAGCAGGTGACACTTCTCTACTGAAACCCTGAGCTGCGGAAGAAGATGAAAATGAGGTGGTTTGGGATGAAAATGAGATTGTTTGGAAGTGCTGCTGTATAAACACGATGTTAAGTGGCCATTAAGGTTCTGATGAGGTCTTTTACAGAAATCAAACTTTTAAATATTATCAACTTGAGTCACAGTGTTAAAAGTGAGAAGTTTTTTTCCTCCCATAAAGATTGGAAGAAACAGGAGATCGCCTTGACAGGTGAGCAGTCTGCAGGGCACACTTTAAAAATTGATTTGATCTTGGGACGCTGGGAGGCTCATTATCTGAGCAAACAGAGATTGATGCCCGTGTTTGAGCTGGAATCTCGGACTCCTTCTAAAGTCAAGACAGACACAGACATTTCTAGGTCATGATTCACCTGACAAAGTGCAGGCAGCTGCTTTACAATGACAGGAATTGCATCCAAGAAAGGCACATTCCTTCCTAAATGTGCCATCCATTCATTAATCCACACAAGGGGGACAACCACGCTGAAAATGTCTAAAATTGGGTGAGCCAAATTTCACCTGCATTGCAAAGTTATTCATTTCAACATCTTTTTTTATTTTTGCCTCCCAAAGTGCCCAGGATGTCATGGAGCAAACACAAATCTCAAGGACCAATCCTATTTCTAGGGGGACAGTCAGAAACCTTAAAACTTGAGAGATTCCTAGTGCAGCTCAGTGGGAGACCTTTTCTGGCTAAAGAGCAAGGGGAGGAAGTAAAATTGCCCTGGAAGAATGACAGGGAGTCATTATCTTGCCTCACACACCCATCTAAGGTGTACAGGGGTGACAAATTGTCATGGGAATGTAGGTGAAAGATACCTTAATAAAGAATAGAAAACAAACCATGTGCTAAAAATTTATGTTGCTGCTGCTAAGATAAATTTTCAAAGGACAAAACCAGCTGGGTATTCTCACAGTGTTCTTCTTGGTTTGTTCAAAAGCAATGATCCCAAAATCCTACCATGATAACCAGGCCTGGAAACACCTGGGGAAGGACATCTGGCTGCTCAAGCCTGCAGGTTTAAGGGATTTATCTTCTGGAACTCCTCAAGTAGCTAAATAAATGATAAATGAAGCCATGGGAGGTGAAAAACACCAGATTTCAATCATTGTTTAAATATTTCCAGACTATACCAAATGAGAAATGAGCACAGGATAGTTTCTTTAAATACCTGGTATATCACAACTCTTTTTGCTTTGTGTAAACCAGGTGCTTCTTTTCCTGAGAAAGGAACTGAGCTGCTCAAATAAAGGGTGACAGGTGATCTCTGCTTCTTTGAATTACCAAGATTTAGCTGATATGGATGGAGGTTGCTCTTGTGACAAGAAGATTCAAATGCTTTTTTTTTTTTTCTGATAAAAATGGCATTTTTATAGAAAAAACTAATATTTCAAAAACATCTGATGCACTGAACATGGGACCTGATGGAGACAGCATAGAAGTGATCCAGAGAGTTGTGCAGCAAAATCTGATTTGCCAAATCTGTGGACTTTTAACCCAATCTGAAGTTGCAAGCACCTCCCCAGGACTCACTTGATGCAAATTCTTTCAGGGCTCTTGGCTGTGAGTTTTAAGAAAGCCCAAGGCTGAGTTCTTAGAGTGAGCATCAGATCTGGGGAAGGATTTGGGGAAGAAAACAAAGAATTATATTTTAAATCAGTCTTGGACTGGGGGAAACCCAGGGGAAAATAAAAAAAATAGCCACAAAAACTCCCCCTAGCCTGAAAAATGAGGAATTATTGCAGGAAATGCAGCCAGCTCTGAAAGGTGCTGAATTCTGCAGAAATATCTCACTTATCAACGGGAAATGCACATAAACAAGCACTATTAAAACTCAGGCAGCACTGTGGAGTCGTTATTTTTTTATAAAGCAAATGCAACAAGGCCATATGGCATCCTTGAGGCTCTGCTGGCAGCATAACAAAGGGATGGCATGGACCAAAAAAATTCTGGGCTCTTCCTGGAACATTCTGATCCCCTCAGCTCCCATGGAAAGCAGG
Organism: Cyanistes caeruleus; assembly: GCF_971803275.1. Taxonomy (NCBI): domain Eukaryota; kingdom Metazoa; phylum Chordata; class Aves; order Passeriformes; family Paridae; genus Cyanistes; species Cyanistes caeruleus. The sequence goes on from NC_141702.1 coordinate 3,169,135, forward strand.
GATGGTATTTTGGGACTTAATAAGAAACCTTTGACATGTTGCAAAGTTGAAGCCTCTTGCTTTGGTGTGGGATAAGAACAGGGTGCATGTCAGAAGGATGAAACGGGCCACAAAAGTTTGTTGACAACAGAATGAATTTTTTTATCTAAAAAATAAATTTTTAGACATTTCTGAGCTCTCCTTAGTCACGTTTTGGGAGCTGGCATAGTCTGAGGTAATACAAGAGGCATGGCTTGAAGGGGGAGGTATTTTAATAATAAAATATATATTTATTGTAAAAGATATGACCTCTCCTCCAAGCCTTGGCTCTTTCTTGTTAAACAGGGACTTATTTTCAGGTTCAGTCTGATATCACCTCCTCTTGACTTTTGCACTGTTGCTTGTCATGACATTGAAACAAAAGCTGATAAGGTTTGTGGTGACTTTACCCATGATACATAAAAAAACACCATGGCAGTGGTTCTTTCTCCCTGTGACAGTATCCCTGAGCCTCCACAAAAAGGGTTCCCACAACCAAAGCTTTCTCCAGACTTTCTACTAAATCCTCATGTGGGGGAATCTCTGGGTCAGTATTCACTGACTGCAGCCAAAACTGTGCCAAGAACTGAAAAACTTTTGACAACTGAGTGCCAGATCCTGCTCTGTGTAATTCATTTGTGTGAGTGGAGACAAGGAATGCAACAGGAATGGGAGAATAATCTGTGTGTCTTATTAAGTTCAGAGTTTTTGCCTCTTCAAAGCACATCCAAAATATTACTCAGCCCCTCATCCTGCATCTCAGGGATGGTGATGAAGAGGCCCCAAGCAGTTCCGCCAGGGAAGGAGTTTGGTTGCTCATCTTGAAGACTGAGCTTGGCTGGGCAGTGAAACACTCATCTGGTGCTCAGGATGTACCAAATTCCCTGCCAAGTGATGTCATTGGTGCTGAGCTAATGATCCAAAGAGGGACTGGCACTGGGAAGAGCTGGATGTCCTCACAGCCAATGCCATTAACACCTCACAAAAGTAACTCAGGGTGCATACACGAGACTCGAGCCAGCCTGGGAGATGGGACAGGCCCCCTGAGGAGGAGGAAGATCATCCTTTCAGCTTCTACCAGCCTAACCCCTCCTCCTGGCGTGCCTAGTCCAGGTCAGACAGGACTGCGTGTTGATGGCGTGACTGCTTTGGTGAGTGCAGGCTAGTTCTCCTCAGGTTCAAGATGATCCATCACTTGTTTGAACAATTATCTTTTCCTGACAGGAGAATGGACATAATTCACCGTTGCCCCATCAGGCATTTTGTCCTCAGTCTCCTTTGTTGAGTCTGTATATTGGAGGAGGATTACAGTGGGTTAAATTGCAGCACTTTTCCCATACATTTTAAGCTCTGGTCTCTTTTGTAGGATCTTCTGATCTGCACCAGTCTGTTGTTCCTGAGCATGTCCTGATGCCCAACCCTACAGCCGTGAAGGGACCCTCAAGCCGTGGTTTCACTCTCATGCCTTGGACAAAGCTTTGTTTCTTGACTTGAGCTGAGGAGTCAGTGAGCCAAATCTGACTCTGTGCAGGGCCTTGTGCCTCCAAACCTCAGGAATAACAGAGAGAAAATAAAACTGAGTCCTGCAGCCTCTGTCACTGCTCTGCTACCTAAAGGATCTCAGGAAACCCTTGATCCAAGTCAAATGAGTCTTGGTTTCTGTAAAAGCTCCATGGTCAGAACCTGCTCAGCATTTTACCTAAACCTCTTCAGCAGGTGAGACAGAAGACATTCCCAGTGCTGTTACATCCACTTGCTCTCTGCCATGCCACAGGCAGCACAGAGGCAATTCCTGCTCAAACAGCACACTGATGGATGCTCTGCTCTAGGCCAGGATAAAGGCTGGGGCAGCTCCATGGAAGCTGGTACAGCTTTCCCACATTTAGCAAGGTGGAATAAGAGGAAAGCTTTGCTCGGGAGCCAGCTTCCAAAATAAAAGGGGTCTTTGTAGAAGTGAAGAGTCCTGAGACATGGAAAGGAGCAGGTAGCCCAGCAGTGAGCATGAAGCTCCTCCACAGAGATGGAAGAGACACAGGAAGATTCTCAAAAAAGCAAAGCCGATGCTCCAGAAGGACTTAAAACCTCAGAGCTGGCATTAGGAAATCATTGCAATATGACCACAGTAACAAACCAGCCAGATGTGACAAAGAAATGCTTCCATGACCAAAACCAAAGGCATCCCATTAGCACCAGGGGAAATAATTGTGGGGGGAAGGGAAGAAAACCTGAGCTCCCTTCAAAGAGATGAAGGAGAAATGCTGAAGACTTCCCCAGCTCATCAAACCACCACCAGCCCTCTGAACACCTGAGGACATCGTTAATGCTGCTTCAGACATGAAGTTCATCCAGCACCTGCAGCTCTGGAGGGCAGAGAGGATCCACCAGGAACCTCGTTAACGTTAATCAGTGTGACCCAATCAGATCCACCAGTGATTCCACGAGTGGTCCTTCCCAGAGCACATTTCACTGCAGATGAGAGAAAAGCCAGGCTGTCTCTTCCCTTCACTGGACAGACTCTTTGCCACTCAACTAAAAGGAGACCTTTTTGACTTCACAGCAGGGATTGAAGACAAAAACCACAAAGCGCAAAATCCAACCCTATTTCTGAAGCAAATAAAGACCAAATAAGGCCAGGAATTCCATGTGATTTCTGAGCAGAAATGAAACAGCTGCATCTCTCCCTTCTGCCTAATGCAAGATGATTAATGAACAGATTGAAAGGATTGTGTATTTCATGTCAAAATTTGCAGATTGTAATAGGCAAAGATTGAACTACCATAATGGACCCTCAATCAAATTATAGCAGTTTAACAATAAATTGTGCTTTTTGGTATCTCAAGCTCCTCTCAAACTTCAGAAAGTCTCATTATCTCAAAATAAACCTTTCAAAAAACTCAGTAGAATGACAAAAAATGCCCAAATTCAAACACACACTTTGGAAGCATACTTTTCATATAGATATTTTTCTCATTGTTAGATTATTTCTTTTTCCAATTCAACTCCAACCTGTAATTCCATCTGCTATACAACTTCATGAACACACCTGTATTTCATTCCAGAAAGACAAAATACTACACCATAAAAATAGAAATAGGTGGGAACAGGCAACAAAAATAATCAAACCAAACCAAAGAACAAGCCAGGTTTGTACAGACACCAGATCAGAATAAGGAAAAAAATGCTGTTTGTACTGAACAATTGTGCCAGTTTTAGAGAGAAGACTACACAGAAGGGGTCTCATGAAACCCAGTCTAAATCTGTGTTTTGCAGTCCTGTCTTGTGCTTTAAGTGAAACCCAACATAATTTTCTCCACAGAGATTTATTTCTATTTGGGTTTAATTTCCTGTTTCTTTCTTTCTTTCTTTCTTTATTTTATTTTTTAAATATTTTTATTTCTTAATGTAACAGCTGGATTTATGTTCAGTAATAATTCTTCTCCTTGCTCTTAAAAAAAAATATGTCATACTCCATTTGTGTCCAATTCTTTCTGGTCACTAATTTTTTGTTTGCTTTGACAAAGCCGTGGTGCGAAATGTTACATTCCCCACAATCTGGTGGAAAGGAAATGGAGAGGATTCCCCTCATTTTACTCCTTGTAAAGTGAGATCTCTGTAAATATTTCCTAACCAAGTTAAGAATCCCAGTATTTGGGGCTTGGTGCTTTCTTTAATTTTTTTTCCTAATTCCAGCCTACGGGAGGAGTGGGGGCATTGAGAAGGATTGCTCTGGGCAGATGTGGGCTTTGTGTCCTCACATTTCTGGCAGGAGGATCAATCTGTGAGGCTCCTGGGAAGGCTTTCCTGGGAATAAACAACTGAGGGGTCCCATCCACATCAAGAACCCTCTCTAATGCTCCTCCCCACACCGCAGGACTCAGACAGAATTTCGGTGCCAGATGTTGGTCATTGTGGTGTTCCTGGCTCGTCACCGGGCCCAAGGACATTTTCCACCAGATGAACACAGGGAAAAGCCTTCCTCATTTTGCCAGGAGCTCCCACATTCCTCACCCCTTCCATTGCCGGAGCACAAGGAACCGTGTGGCTCAGAACGATGCGCGTGACCAAAAAACGAGGGACTTTCCCTTTGCCAGGATATTTGTGCTCTGACCATGGGAACTTGGCTTTAGACCATCAAGGTGGGGCATCCAAGGGGGGCCTCAAATCCTCAATTCCAGCCATACTGAAGGAGATGCATGCCACGTGCCTTAGCCAAGTGCTGATTTGTCCTGGGGAGCTCTTTGTCTCTCTCCACTCCCAAAGAAAGGACCTGGGTTAGTGACTCTGGGTCAGTGGCTGCCATTAGAGGGACAAGTCTTTAATGAATGTGGTCCCATGGCTCAGGGAAGTGCCACGTTCCAATTATTTCAAAGAATGGACCCCCTCTTCACCCAAATGGAAAGAGATGAACATATTTTTCCTCCATCAGTCCTAAAAGCTCCTCTTTGTCTGCTCCCTCTCTGCCTCCTGCCAAATTCAATGTTGAGATCAGACAAAACAAAATTGAAAGATCAGGACTGCAAATAATTTTCTTTCAATTTTGCTGCTTGATTCCAGTTACAAACAGGCTGTATTTGGGGAAAAGAAAAAAAGTAAATTCATGTTTGACAATTCTGGTGTCTATCTCACATCTCAAAAACATCACTTCAATGGAAAAGGAACAGAAATAATAACCATTCATTCATGAACACAATATAGATTCCAGTGTACAGGAAAATAGGATCCAGACAGGATTTTACAACTAAGAAGGAAACATTACAATAAAGATTATGACATTTTATGAATATTCGTGTTATAGCTTTGAGCTTTATTGCAAAGCAAAAAATATATATTTGTATATATATATATATATTTTTATCTACATATCACCTCTGACATTGTATACAACACTAAATCACAAGAAATCAAAGAAATCATAGTGAGGTAGATACAAAACAAAGGGATGTTGAAGAATCCAGCTGCTAAATTTGGCTTAACGCAACTGTCATTAACATCTGTATATCCACCACAGCAGTGAGCTTTGATTCACAGCTTGATCAATGGATCCTACTAACATTGATATTGATATCAGAGCCCATTTAGGAATGATGCCATTTGGGGAACAGGCAGGAAAATAAATCAGAAGCGTTTCCTACAAACTAGTTGTCTCTGAGGGAAAATTTTCCATTGATTTTTCATGACTTTTAATGTTGATAAAACAGCTCTGAGAAATAGCCTGTGATCTAGGGGTACTGGTAGTGCCTGAGGGCAAAGAGGGAGGACTTTCCAGCAGGGGAATCTACTGGGGTTGAACATAAGAAAAAGCAAAATTAATCAGTTTCCCTTCCTTTTAGGTGGCTGAGGGGAAACAGCACACTCTGGGAATGCTGGAGGCTGCATCCACAAACGTGTGCTCGGCAATATCGGCTCGGACTTGTCGATGATGGCCAACCAAACAAGGCTTCAGCAGAAGGGCAGCCCCTGGATGGATCCTGCTGCTCTTTCCAGGCAGCAGCAGATACGTGGCAAGAAAATTGGTGGCACTGAAGCGACCGGCACTGGTGGGACCGACGCTGGCACCTGGTGGGGTCTGGCTGCTTGCTCTGCATTCCCACAAGGAGACTTGTTAAGGCACCTGGGGCTCTATGGGTAACTCTCAGCACAATATCCCGGGATGGATTTGGGATAACCTTGGGCTTTTAAATTTAGTCTGTCAACCCAGGACAACCTGTAGCTGATGCTTCCTTCCATGGCTGGAAAGACAGATATAAGATGATGTGGGTTTAATGTTAGCCAGGGGGAACCAGGCTGGATCCAGGAAAACATTTCCAATGTGTTTCCAGCACAGGGGTGGTTGGTAATAGTTCTTTAGGCCATTGGACCACCTTCATCCATGAGCTGGCATGTGCAGCAAAGGATGGATATGGCACCCTCATGTCGTTCAGGAGCCATGAATTATCGGTGGTGTAAGGAGCTCTCAGTGCTTTATGTCCAACACAGACAAAAGCAAGTTGGATTTTCAGACTAGGAAGACCCTTTGCTTCTGCTCAAACACCTCCTAATTTTCTCTCAAAGGTAGGAAGTAATACCCTGGAAGAAGCACGATTCCCCAGCTCTCCTGCAAACAGTGGCACTGCGAGCTTTATTCTCCTATCATTTACAATGTCATGGCTGGATTAAAGAAAATGAGGAGAATTGACCAGAACAAATTGAGAATGAGCAGGAGGAGAAACCAGTGTGACTGAAGCTCGCTGCGTGAATTGAACGAGTCACTGTTGGAGAATGACCTTATCCTTTAGGAAAACACACAGAAGGTTATTGCTTGTGCATTCATTTCTAAAGAGATTTTTTGGGAACCCCTACAGCGACCAGAGGAAGGTCACAGAAAGTGTGTAACACTTAAGAAAATCAGATTTCCCCATTTCTTGGGTGGGTTCCACACTGAATTGCAGCCTGATACCTTTATTCCTGCAAGGGGAATGCCTGCTGTGGATGTTCCACTTTGGCACGGGCTGCAGAGCTAAATTCCCAACTCCAGCGCTGTGTTGAAGGAGATAATTTTAAATGCTCATTAGCAGAATACAAAATTCTCATGAGAAGCCATGGTGGAGATTGGCTTGGAAGCATGGTAAATCCTGTCCACTCTGGATGGGATTCAGCTCACCTAAATGTTACCAAATAAAGGCCACACAACAGATCTGAAATCAACCGGGATGAATCCCTACCTGGCAGTCTCCCTTTGGTATGGAAGTATAGAGTATGGAAAGGATCTTGATAACTCATGGGATACCCAGATCTTCTGGCTAAATTAGAGGATTGGATCCCATTCATGTAAAGCCAAGGACCTTTGGACAAACCTCCTTACCCAGGGAAATCTGACAAAAAGTTCATGCTTGTCTTAGGCTCTGGAAGCTGGAAGTGGCTTTATACTCATCCACAAAGCGAATTTCTCCTGTTCTTTCCCAAAGACACTGCTAAAAATTTGGATCTTCATATCACAAAAAAAAAGCCATTTGGAACTGAAACATGGGTGTGCTTTTATTGAGACTCCAAAGGGTGCCTTGTTTTGCTTTGAAGGGGCTGGGTAAAACAGAAAGGAAAAATACATTTCCGAGCATCTTCCATACATTTCTTTCCCCTAACAGATTTTCTTGGTGAGTCATGGAACAAGCAGCTTTTGCAAGGTACTGCCTTTAAGAACTGGAGTGTATGAACTTAAAAGATTTTAGCTGCAGGTTTACAGATTGAGTTAAACTTGCCTTCTAGGTTCCTCTGCTCACTGAATTTAGCAATTAGGAAAGTATCCTGATTTTTTTTCCTTAAAACTTTAGCAGAAACTGGGGCAGAGGATGACTCCACTTGGCCTCTCAGCACTGCATATTCAGGGATGGAAATTCTAACTTAGAGTGAGCCGGGGGGAAAAACTCTTTGAAAAATTTTGATTAATCATGAAATTAATCATTAATAATCATTAGCACATACTGCAGATGGTGGCATCCAGCTTTTCCAGTACAGCTGTTTTCAGGTAAATGTGGATGTAACATGTGAGCAGGAAGACTCACATGAAGTTCTTGCTGAGGATCCAAATGCAAAAAGATTGGCTAGAAGAAGCACCCTTGATACACAGAATGATGTGGACACTTGTGTTCCCATTGAAACATGGAAGAGATGCCAAGAATCCATTCCTTTCATTGTCCCCACTTTTACCCACTTCAGAAAGAGCCCTTTCTGTACCCACAGCTATTCCCTGGTCACTTGGAAGAGCTTCGCCAAGTTAGGTGTCCAATGAGTCGGAAATGGGTTTTTATCTATCCCACCCCAAGAAATTCAAGGTCGCAGAATCATTGAACTACAGAATATCTCAAGTTGGAAGGGATCCACCAGGATCCAGACCATGGGGTCTATGTGCAGTATATGGGATAAGAGTGAGCTGAGAGCAGCAATCCAGGATTTGGCCCTCAGCCAAGCTGTGGCTGAGGAGAATCTGATAAAAGGGTTTGAAGAGTGCCACCACGGTGGGCCATGGCTCCCAAGGATGGGGAAACCTTGAGTGGGAGGAAGGAGAAGCACAGCCAGAAGATAAAAATGAGGTGATGAAGGTCAAAGGAAGCAGCAGTGAGCTTCCTGAACAGAAGAGAGCTGGAGGACAAGGGGCAGGTTGGTGAAGAACTCACCGTAAACTGGCCCGAATTGCCTCCCGTCGGCACGGAGAGGGACCCCGCGGGACGTGCCGAGGAGGACCATGAGTGCAAAGTGCTTAAAGGCTTGGTCAGCATTGGCAACCCCCGTGTGACAGGCACAGAGAGGTGGGAGCGACGTGCTCGAAGCTGCAGGGGAGCCGGTGGTGGGCAGGGGACAGGGCAACCACCTCTGGTAGCCACGTGGTTTCCTGAGCTCATCACTGGACAACCCTGTTTGCTCACCAGCGCTCTCTCCGTGGCCAACTGGGGTGGGGAAAGAAAAGTTATAAAGACTTATTCCCTCCCCCACCCCACGAATATGCACTGGGAATAACGGGTCAATTTTCTACCTTTCACCTAAGGACAGGGGGAATTTTACCCAGTAGAGCCAGGCTATTAGTTACAGCTTAAAGAACTACAAAACCTCTATTTGGGTGGTGTGGATGGGTACGATCCTGGGTTTGGATGTGTGTCTATATTATACACACCCTCACGTGGACATAGGCTATTATATATTTCTATAATATATAATATAGTATATAATACACACACACACGCACACGCACATGAGATACTCAAACACCTGGACTCCTCTTAAGTCATGGAATCAAAAGGCTCTTCTTTGAGGCTCGGGGGACACTCACTACATTTTCTATATAGACAACTTTTTACATACAAGTCGTAAAGTGCGTTAAAAAGCGCGTAAAATTTTCTATGTAGAAAACTATGTACATATAGCACACACATGTACTAAAACACTTGGAGTTAAGCCAAATTTCACCTTCATCTTCACATCCCCAATACCTACAATACAAAACCAGAATTAAAAAAAAAGAAAAAAAACCCAAAAACATAAGGAACCGAATAAAAAAATATTCTAAAACCCAAGAGAGAGAAATGAATCAAGAAAGAAAAGCAAACCCAAAAAACAGTCAACAGAAGCCTGGCACATGTAGAAAACATCTATTCACTTAGAGAACATAAAGAGGGTCATGTCCGAACCTCCTTTTTCTTAAAAACAAAACCAAACCCCTTTTGTTTGTCTGTTTGTTAGCTCTTATTGTTTGAGAAAAGTCACAGTAGCACTCTCACCTTGAACCAGAGTTTGGAACTTTTTGTGTTTCTTTGTACAAAAGAAAAAACGGTTTAGGTTATGGAAAATAGTTGGGAAATTTGAGGTTGGAGAGAGGAGATAGAGAGAGAAACTGGAAGATTGCATAGTTGTGAACAGTGGCTTCTCATCAAGGTGAAAAAGTGCATCATCTGATAAAATAGCATTTGATTATTATTCTTTTTTGTTCGGTTCCATACTTTTTTTTTTTCCTCAGTCAACTGTACATGTCACACATGAAAAGGTATTTACAGCACACACACATGCTAACATTAAACGTCTGACACTGAAACAGCCATTCTTTAAAGGTTCCATCAGAGTTTGTTCCATGCAAATTTGTATTCTTTTTAAATACATTTTTTGCTACATCCTAAGACCACAGACTTGTCTAAGCCCATCTCATGTAATTTTGATCATTAGCAACACAAAAAGGGGAAAAGCACCAGAATGGCTCGGTTTGATCACCAAACCTCTGCTTTGACTTCTTTCTCTTTTTAATTTTCATTCCTTCATCACTGCTGGTTGTTTGCTTTTTTAAATTTTTTTCTCTTTGTTGTTGTCACTTGTTTACATTAATTTTCCAGAGATGGGAAAAAACAATTGACTTTTTCTTTTTTTTTTAAAAAGTGTTCTTGAGGTAAGAGTTATGCTCAGAACTTGGGTCAGGCAGCAAAGCTTTCAAAAGCATTTGAGAAATGAGGTGTGAGGCCAAACACTGCCACCAATATCGTAAACTAACAATGAAACAAAACAAAACAAATAAAATTGAGATGAATATTCCAGGTTTCTGTCTCAGCTAAACCTCCCACTCTCTTTCCAGCCCTCTGTCCTTTTCCAAAAATCACAAATGAAAGGAAAAGGAAATAAAAGAAACTTGGCACATTCCCTCTTGCTCCAGCCAAATGAAAAAAGACAGGTGTTGTACATTAAAAAAGATACTTCAAAAGCTTTTCATGCCTGCTGCCTGTCTCAAGTGCATTTTAATATATGTCTGATCATTTACATTTATATAGGAAAGTCATATTTGTTACACTTTATACAGGATCACTTAATTTTTGTCCTTTTTTAACCTTTTCACTTTTTTTTTTTGTCTTTTGGATAATGAGTTGGTTATAACAATCTACAGTAAGGCTGCACAGGAAGAATACTGTGTGTTTAATTTTCTTTTTAATCTCTAAGAACAAAAGTATATAAAATGAGGTTTGATTCTAGCACCTTTTACAGTATTATTGGTGTTGTTCCCTTTAGGAAAAAAGATAACTTCACTCCACATCTGTTCTATCGTCTCTCTCTCGTTTCAGCAATACTTCAAAGGTAATAATAAAGGGGATAATTGGCCCAACCCAGCAGTCCTTTGACAAAAAAACCTCTACCCCTGAAGTCAGGCAGAACTGCTCGTGTGAGCAAAGCCTTTGCCAGCTTCCCTCCTGCCTGCCAGTGAGGGCTGGGGCAGCGGCTCGCTCGGAGCAGCACGGAAAACCGAGCATCCAAAGAGGAAATAAAACACACCAAGTTGTTGGGGCAGCTGAGATGGAGAGGCTCGACAGCAGATGGTTCTGCTCGGGGTGGGGGAATAGCACCACTTGCCACAAGGTGCAAAGGAAAGGCAAGGATGCTGCCCTGGGATACTCCCCTGGGATGCTGCATCCCCCGACCCCATCCTCCTCCTTCCACGGCAAGGGGAGACCTCCCCATCCCGCATTAGGAGGAAGATGTGGCCTGGTGGCATCCACTGGGAAGATTTGGAGAAATTTTTAGAAATTTCTATGATGTGAAACAGCATCTTTCACTGAGAGCGTTTCTGGGAGTTGGGAGGGGAGAAGGAACCTGGAAAAAAAAAAAACAACAAAAAAATATGGGAAAGAGAAGCTCCTTGCCAAGGTTGTAACATTTTACAGGACGTTGAGCTGTTGGTTTCACTCGAGCAGTGTTAATCCTGCAGAGGAATGGTCCATTCCCCAGACAGCGGCATCAGAACCTCAATTATATATATATAATTATAACTATAGCAATATATCTATCTATCTATATTTATATAAGTATACATTAAAGTCTGTTACTGCACTGGCACCTAATACAGAGGAAAAGTACTGGCGTTGCTGCTGGATGCAAGTGGTTGCCTTGACTGAAGTCCTGTGAAGGGTGAGCACCACAAGGAAAGGCACCACGAGGCTTTGAGAGTTGAAATGTTGCTGCCCTACCATAGCCATCATCAACAAAAATAAAGAGCTTGGTGGAGTTAATGAGGGCAGGTGGGGCCAGGCCGAATCCTGGCCTCGCTGATGACAGAAAGAACAGTGTTTTCCCAGAAAAAAAATACTGGGGTTTCCCCAGGGTGGCTGATGGTGAAATTGAGACCAGAGTTTGGTCTTTAAAGGAGCACGTTGATTTTGCGAGCTCTTATGTAGCGTTTTGGACACCTTTTAACAGCCTTCCTAAATTCAAGCGGCCTCTTTGTGCCGTGATCAACACACCTGCACCGATGGAAGAAAAGCAGGATTGAACTTTGAGTGCTCAGGGAATAATCTAACACAAAGAGGGCACAGCCTGCCATGGGCTGCGTCCTGGGATGTGCTGGATGCCTTCAGCTCCCACTAAACCGGGGGAAGTCGAAGGCACTCAGCGAGTCTGATCTCATCCCTCTGCAGAGCCCTGCCCTGAATATCTCAATCTGTCACACCCCAGGAGCCCAGAGAATAAATTGTCCAGAACACAGGCAACAATGTTGATGGGTTGGCAGAAGTCTTGCCAGGCTGAGGCAGAGATGAAACCTGCACCCGTCTGGTTTTCTGAGGTCTTAGCTCGTGCTTCTCATTCCCTCCTTACTCAACCGACATTTCCGCTGCACTAAACTTTTGTGTTGGCCCTTGCTCTATTTCTTCTGCTCATGATGAAGCACATTGCCCTCCAAGATGTGGAAAAGCGAAGGAAGAGCTGGGAATAATCCAGAGAACATCCTCAGAGCCCTCCTGCAAAATGAGAAGTTGCTGCAGACACTGCCCATGCCCAACGGGCTCCCCATACATAAGGTCATTGCCTGGTGATCGAAAAAGAAATAGAAGAGACTCGCAGGCACTCTATGCCAAGTTAAGAGCACAGGTTTTGCATCGTGTTGACACCTGTCAGCCCATCCCATCTGAAAATCCCGAGCTCTTCCAACAGCTGCTGACAAGCAGCCTGCCCCCGCTGTCAGCAGTTTCGCACCAAGTCAAGGACAACGCCGACGAGTTTGGCGGAAATTCGCTCACTGGACAGAGAGGAGGGGCAGGACTGCCCTCACCACTTCTGGCCAGCTCAGAGCAGGGGTTGGTGGCAGCCCCATGTCACCAAGCACCGTGTGTGCTGGCAGAAGCCAGGAATGCTGTTGGGACACCACTGTGGTGGACAAACAGAGGTGTCCGCAGCAGGACTTGGTGTAGTTTTCCCTGTTCATTCAGATTGACTTTTGGGTGTCTAATTTGGATCCCAGTCTTTCTAGAATCCCAGGAAGGCTGGCTCAGGTGCAGAAGTGAACTAGGAAGGAGCCAGCCTCTCCCAGATGAACTGAAAATCCTTGATGCTAACTTGTATGGATGGGCATCTTCACCTGCAAGCCACGCTGGGTTGGAACGGCACTGGAAAGACAACTTCAGATGGAGGACCTGGGTTCAGAATGGGCTGAGTTTGGTTTATAAGGCAAATTCAAGGCATGGGCATGACCAAGTTTCAAGCTTAGTTAACAAAAAATGTACTTTTTACTAGGAAATCTTAGGCCATTATTCCTGCCTGATGCACCTGATTGAGAGGGTCTGGGGTGAGCAGAATTCTTCTTTGGAATTTTTTTCGGCCAGACAGGATTTAGGGTGGGAGAGTAAGACACAGGAATGCCTGTGGCATGAACTCTTGGGAATATACCTGAGGACCCATGTGCTCTTTCCACCGCTGCTGTCAACAACTCCACGGCCCAATGGGACTGTGCTAAACCCTTGGTTTCTCAGTTGACTTCCCTGGATGCTTTCCACAAGAAAAGAGAAGCATTTCAGAGGATGGAGGAAAGCACTTCCCAAAATCTTACTGTGACATTTCAGAACAATCTGCCTGTTTGAAGGATTTGTCCTGCTCTGCCCACCACCACCATGGTCCCACAGCACTTCTGATGTGAAGGTTTGGAAGCACATCACCAACATGGTCTAAATAATCCTCCCATCACCCTAATGAGGGAATCTTTATCCCTCACAGTTTACAGATGAAACATGGAGCAAAAATCCCCCAAAACCCTCAGGTTAAGCCCTAACAACTTATTTTTACCACTTTGTAGCAATTCTGGAATTTGTTCTCCTTGAATAAGGTTTATTTGAGGAATCAAGTGCAAGAGTGTTTTCCAGGTTTTGAGTGCTAACGAGTTCCAGTAGTGATTAGTTGAATTTCAATGTTTATGGAAAAAGTGGCACTTCTGCAATAGAAGTACTTAAATTGTGCTATTCTCCGTGGCTGTGCCAATTTTCTGGTACTATCAAAATTCACTAATCAAAAACTCTCAGAAGATGACAGCTCATTTGAGAGGGTTCCATGGACTTTAAGGATTCCTTTCAATCAGAAGAGCTTTGCAAGAAATAGGATTGAGAAAGATCTTTAAATGCACATTGCAACACTTGGGGAAAGCATGGCAGAGATCCAGGGATGGACGTGGCAACAGACTGACCATTCCCACATCACATGCCCTGGAAAAATGGCACCAGGGAGCATCTCACACCTGCCAGCAGACACAACCCTAAAATCCTCTTGGCTTTCCCAACCAACAGCCCATGGCAGAGATGGAGAGAGAACGTGGATCTTCAGGCACCATGATTTTCAAAATAAATCCAAAAATATTCACACCACAGGAAGGGCATTTCCTTGCAATCAGAACGTCATTCAAAGCCTCCAAAATATAGAGCCTTCCTGTGATAATCCTGATTTTAGGGGAACAGCTCCACCGTGGAGCATGCTGAGAGATTCCCAAGCACATCCCTATTAGTCTGTAACAAGGAACACACAGAAAACCAAGCAAGAACCTCACCCCACCTTTACCTCCTACTGTTTTCATAAGGGGTGGCCACATCAGATTTAGTGGAATGGTCTGAATTTGGCCCAGTGACAGGAGTCACCAAACCGAGATGTGAAATAATCCTTCCCTGAGTAAATAAAACACTTTTAAAACTAATTCCAATTCCTCATTGGAACAAAAGGCTGGAATGGTAAAAATTTGCAGAGCAGAAACAGTAGCCAGAACCGTCGTTTTTGGAAAATATTTTCCATGGAAACCCCCTCAAGTTTTAGATCCATTTTGGGAGGGGACATATTTTGTAACTAATGGGAAACTTTGATATTCAAGGTAAAATCTCTTTCCTCTCACTCTCCCTACACAGAAAGGATGGGAGACAAAGGGATTTGGCTGTGATACCCATTTAAACCCTCCTTCAGAAAACACACATTACAGCTGTCCTCCAAATGTCTGCAATTACATCCAATTTAAGGCTTGTTTAATTGCTTGAGTAGTTCTGGGAAGTTTATGGTTAAGTGCAAGCCAGTCCTCTTTCCCTACTACTTATCCATCATGAATTTGTTGGCTGATACCGAGATTTCAATGATTATTTGAAAAAACAGTTTGTATGGGAATGGTGTGAAATTGAAGTAATTTAAGAGGGTTGCTTGGGGGGCACTTTGAAGTTTCTCCCACAGTGTCAGTTCATGGAATCACAGAATATCCTGAGCTGGAAGGGACCCACAAGGATCATGGAAGTCCAACTCCTGTCCCCACATGGGACGACCCCAAGAATCCCCCCTGTTGAAGTCAAGAGGCTTCGGCTTCAGGCTACTGAAACTGCTGCGGGCGCGTCCCCGTGTGTACTCACGTGCCCTCAGAAACTGAAACCAGCCCCTCAAGCGAACAGATTGCAGGTGTAATCAGCTGGCATTTGTCCTGGATCTTCCCTGGTTAGGAAGGAACAGTGTTTGCTTTTAGAGTGAAAGAAGGGGAGGAAAGGCGGGGGCGGGATGCAGGTGGCGTTCAGCTGGGGATGAGGGGAGGAGGATCTGGCACTGGCAGCGAGTTTTATTGGTAAATACAGCTCAAAAGGAAAATATGAGCTGCTTGTCCTTGTGACTGATGAACGGGAATGACATCTGGAGGCAAAACAATAATCATTCCCTTCGAGTGGCATTTGGCATTTGAATTTTAAGGGCTTGAAATCAGATCTGGAGGGTTTACTCCCTGCAAAGGAGGGCCCCATTTGCTGCGTGTGTTGACAGGGCTGTTCTTGTTGCCGTGCTGATACTGGTGAAAGCAGAAACCATCTCTTCCTCAGCTAAAACCAGGGACTACAAAGCCCCCATAGAGATCAGGGGTAGGCTACACTCAGATGGCTCCACTTGGAAAGATACTTCTGTTTTTGCCCAACTTTTGCCTGGGTTTTGACAAACTCTACAAGCTCGAACATGAAATCTACTGTCACAGTTGAAGACTAATAGGGCCCTGTTTGGGCTCCCCAACACCAGTAGAAAAGACTGGTTTTAGCATAGATAGTGTAAGGAGGCACCTGGCCATCAGTGGAGCTCTACTGATTTATCCTGATGCTGTGTTGGGCCCTCATGTTTGCTCTGATTTTGGCTTCCAGATTTCTTAAGAAGTGGAAGATCAGGTGGGACAGCATTTCCTCAGGAACTTAAGCTACTGATAGTCTTTTAATTAATATAAAAACAAACCAAACCAAACCAAAACAAAAATCCCTACAAGGAATGTTTATTTCAACCCTGCTTGCAAATCCCAAATTGCTAGCACCTCTCACCAGGAATGACCTTCCTCATCTCAAAAAAGCCCTTTGGAATTCACAAGGTGTTCATATATATTAAAACATATATACTGCTGCAGTAACATGGCATGTATGCTCACCTATATTTCCACGAGACTGGGGATATAGACTCAGACATACATGTTGATTAATCCCTTTAATCCTGAAAATTCCTAGGCACACACTTCACTTCAGGCTTAATATATAGTAGGAGGAATTCTCTCCCTGCTGTTTTACTCTCTCTGCTGAAGTGGGCCATACTGGAACGACCAGGGCCAAGCACAGCCAGGTGGTTTCCTTGTTAAACAGTGCAATTTCAGGGGAATTAAAGGGTGATTTATCAATAATGTGAATTTTTTGTCTTTTTTTTTTTAAATAGATATATATATATATAATGCCCTCAATACCTTATAGGCTATATCCTATTTAATTCCACGAGGTGGGCGACAACGAGCTTTGAAAGCAGTCTGCACCTACATCTTTTTGCTCTACCAGATACACATGAGACTTTAATTGCTTTCAAAACCACACTTGCCCTCTCTCAGCCCTCTCAGTCCATCCCTGTTCAAGACACAGATGTGTGGTGCTTTTTAGGACAAAGAGGGAATATCCGCTTGTTGGCCAGCATTTGGTTGGGTCAAACAAAGCAGTTAGCATAGCACCGAAGGAGTTACATTGCTGTTTTTTTTCCCAACTTCAATCTTTTTTTCTTTTTTTTCTTTTTTTTTTTTCTTTTTTTGGAACAGAAGCAGTAAAAAGAACCCAGAAGCACCAAGCTGAATGCTTAAAACAGGGCAAAGAAACAGCTGGGGAGAAGGATGGGGAAGGAGCAGACCCAAAGCCAATGCGGATGAGCCACGGCCCATCTGCAGGAGTGGGGCTTCTAAATTTGCTCTGCCCCAGCAGGAAGATGTGCAGCTGCCTGGAAATTCAGGTGGAAGAGCCTGGCTCCTGTAGCCAAAAGATTTTGTACTCCCTCCCCATGGTGGATACAGAGAAGGGACACAGAAGGTACGTGGCAGACCAAGCCAGAACTTCCTTCTTGCTTCATGCAAGGCAAGTCTTGGGCTAGAGAAGACAGCGGCCACCTGAAACAACCCCCAGTGATCCCAAACAGACCAGACTCCACAGTCCTTACTCAGGACAGACAAGGAGACCCAACAACAAAACCCAGGAGTTTTGCCTGAGTAAGGAGTGCGTGAGCAGACTTCACAAAGTTTCTCTCAGAGGGAGCAGGGGGTCCTGCCTAGCATTGCATTCCCACAGGAAACATCACATAATGGTCAGGACACTTAGACAATAAAAACACCAAAAGCCCCCTAAACCCCAGGCTTTCTATCACAGGTTTTTCCCTTCTGAATCACCTGACCAGTGGTGACATTTAGAGCAATGAACTGGATCCCTTCCCTCGTTCTAAAGAAAGTTATCCTGGCTTTCACCCGAGTGGCTTGGGGCTCAGCCGGGGATGAATCCACCTCGATGGACATGGAACCAACAGCCAAAACTCCCACAGGTGGTAAGGGAAGTTTTGCCTGCAGGAGGATGGTGAAGGCAGCCTGGTCTGGTCTCTCTAGATGTGGCACAGGTTTTTTTCTCCAGGAAAGCAGGGACTTCAGGAAGAGTCGCACGGGAGCAGCGTTGGGTCTATTTTATCCTTTCACATCCCACCTTCGCCCTTCACGTAAGGAAACAGTTCAAAAACAAAACAAACCAAAACAAAACCAAACCAAAACAAAACAAAAAAGCAACTGTACAACCAAGTAAACCAAGTAAACTGCAGTTATTGTGCTGTCTTAGGCAGTCAAGGAACTTAAAAGGCAAAAACAGAAAGAAAAAGAAAAGATATTTTTTCACGTGTTTATCAGTTGAGACACTAGTTTTCCCATGCCTACAAGAGTCCTCAGCAATACCAGCCTCCCAAATAAGGTCCAGGCTATTCCAAAACAGCGTGAGCAAATTTTTCACTGTATTCAGATGGAAGCTGATGACTGAAAGATTAGTGCACATTTAACCGTGGCTGATGAGAGCAACTTTTAAAGAAATTCAAGTATTCATCAGTAATCTGTTCGGTTCAGAAATACTTTTGTCATCTTTAGTTTCAAGTTTTCAGAAACAGCAAGGAAAAGGGAAAGGTCACCTGTTGTGTAAGAAAATAATATTGCAAATAGTGCTGTTACATTTGACCAGGAAAGCAAGGCTGTTCAGTTGGCGCACAACAATTTTCTCCGTTCCTTGCTTTTGGGGAGAGAAAAGACTTCAAATCACTTTCTCAAGGCATGCACCAGCAGGTTTTCCTTCTGCATGTTGTAACCCACCCCTTCACTTCTCATCCCCCACAGCAGCACAAACCCAGCAAGAATGGAATTTTCACGGCGCACTTCCAGCACCTCTCACACACGTTAACTTAAGCCTCACAACACCCCTGTGAGGTAGGTAAATATTATTATACCCATGTACAGATGGGTAAACTGTAGGCACAGAAAGGTTAAATCACTTGCCCAAGGTTACACAACAACTTCGTGGCAGAGCTGGGGTCGAAACCCAGGAGTACTGTCACCCAAAAATCTGCAATGACTTTTAGACCGTGGTCACTTTCTACGCTCTCTGTAAGAGACCATCTGACAAACACAGCATTGCACAAATCCAATTAACTCCGCGGATTACAAAGTGCCTGGCTTTCAAACAGTTGCCTTGCTGCATGTGTCCCAAAGGAATGGGGAGGGCACAGGAAGGTTTATGCTCTCAAATTTTTTTTTTTTTTTTTCCATTTGCAGGGCTTGGTTTTGGTTTGGTTTCATTTTTAGGTTTTTAATATATGACAGGAAAAGGTATCCACGTTATTTTATCAACATCACTTTCCAATTGGTTTCTGTGCATGTCTGGATATACACCGAGGTCCAGATGGTTTATGCAGATTTATTTTAATAGTCACCAATTGCCTCCCTCCTCATCAGCGAAGAGCCAGTGGAACATATGCAGTGATCTGTCATCTCATTTTCCCATTTTTCTCATTATCCCACTGTCTGAGCTTCAAGTAAGGAACAAGGGTTGAGCACAGGCAATACCCAGCACAGCAGGAAAGCTCCTCCCTTTCTCCACATCACACCTCGACAGGAAAGAGTCACCACACCGTTATTCCCGAGTTCAAACACAACAGAACAATGAAGCGATTCTGAACGTGCTCATGGAGAATTAAGTGGTTTGCAACAATCTCTAGCGATACCCAAAGGTCTGGAAATGCGTTCTGCACACAGTGAAAGGTTTGCCCACGTCTATTTGGGATAGCCTCAAATCTCCTCGTTCAAACCAGGCTGAGATTCTCTGCACCAGAATACACCTGAGCTCCAAGGAAAAATAAAACCAGCAATCATAATCCTGGGGAAGCACCATCCCCAAAGCCCCCAGGGCTTGAGACAACTGCCAAAAGAACAGCATGCAAGCTCCAGCAAGCAAAGGGTCCACAACGGAGTTCACATCATCCCTACCATCCTTCATCAGCCACCTCAGCTTCTGTGGGGATTGGCATAGACCTTGTTTTGTCATGGTTATTTGGGTTTTTGTTTTCTGGTGGGTTTTCTTTTGCAGGACCACGTTTGATCTGAACAGAACCCAGAGAAAAGCAAACCCAGCAAAAGAAGGAAAAATCCTAGGAAAGCCTGTCTCCACAATTTTCCGCTGACTCCGGCAGCTTCCAAATTGTCTCCTGCCCAAGCTGCCCAGCAAGCAGGCACTAAAAGGTTTTGCAAATGCACAGTAGTAAGTTTTCCTTTTCAAAGCACCTCTGAGCTTCAATGAAATCATGCTGGACTAACCTCAGACCACATTTTCTTCAGGAGGTTTAGTCATGCTGCAGGTGTGAGGGTGATAGGTGTGACATGCAGGACCGGGGTGGGATAAATTGTGAAGTGAATCTTGTGTGTACAAAAATACATCTGAAGAGCACAGGGTGATTGCATTCTGAAAGTCAATAGCGATGCTCCTCATGTGAGCCACATTTTAGCAGGACATTCACTAAAGCTTGGATTTATTTTTGCCCTGTTTCATCCAGTCAGCTTTAAATAAAAATACATGCAAATGACTGCTGACTTTTGGCAGATGCACAAAAGGACAGGGTGAAGCAGAGAATTAGCTCCAATCCCAAACACTGAAACTATATATATTTACACTTGAAATGGGTGTCTCACTTGCATTTTGCACTGGTAATTATTCACTACTGGCTCCTCTTCTGCAGTTCAGGTTGGATTTGCTGCAGATGAAGAATGCCTCTGGTGGGTGGCAAAGCATGACAAGGGCATGGGCAGGGACCTTGTAATTCCTGTGTTTCCACTGTTGATTTGGTCTGGTCTGAATGATTCCTGTCTCTGAATTAGCTGCCTATGGATGTGTAACGCTATCACAGTAAACATGCCATCCATCTGACATGGATGGAGGGATGGATGGGTTGACATCTGAGCCATAAAAGTGATGCAGTTTGCAAAACAACCTCAGCAAAAGGAACAAAGTGAGCTGAAAAATAACTTGTCCATTGAATCAGGCAGAAAACAGAAAAACGCCAGATCCGAGCTGACGTACTCCACCACTTCCTGCATCCTGGTCTGTGGCATGGAGTTATATCTTCATCAGGAAATAAAACACTTCCAGGATCCATTCTGGCCACGAAGCCAACTGAGTAGTGCTGGCCCCATCCTGACTCCTAAAATCTTCCATCCCTGATATGGAGCAGCTGCATCCAAACTGCCGACTGGGGATGGTCTCTGGTCAATGCCAAAGCCTGGGCAAGCTGTGCCTGAGCCCAGGGCTCCTTGGAGTGGATCAAAACCATGCCAGGGAAGGTTTGAACAATAACAGTCGGGATGGTGGAGCCCTCGTGCCTTGGCATTGCCCTGGCATGGCACAGTTGGCTGGTTTAGATGATCCCAGAGTGAGTCCAGCACCACAAATGTGCCAGAGAAGTTGCTCACGGATCTTGTGATGTGAATAAATACAGGTTCAACCTTCTCCACGGCAGTTTGAAAAGCTCCTCATGCAGTATCTTTTGGCCAGAAGGTGAGATATGGTTTAAAAAGGTACGAGGGAAAAGCTGAGGAGTTAAAATCCAAGTGAAAACAAAAGAAGTTGCTGACCAACCTGCAAAAGTGCACACCAAAAAATCAAAGGGAAAATTAAAAAAAAACAGGAGGAAAAGATGAGACTCTTAGCACTGGGATTAGTACCAATAGAGAGCTGGGGTAGTTTTCCACCCTGAGCTTTTGGCTTGGCAAAAGGCGCTGTTTGGCAACAAGATCACAGGTAATCCCAAAAGGAAATGGTCACCACCCCAAACTGTCCATCAGGAACACGTTGGGAGTAGTGGCAGAGTACGTGCTTTACGTTAAGGCTGTAATGAAGTCCTGGAAAAAGAAAGAGTTCTTCAGGGATGACACAGGCTCTCCCTGGGAATCCTTTGCTAAATGATGATGCAGAAGGATATCATTCAAAGAAAGGAGAAGCAGAGGCAGAAAGTTTATGCATGTAATGAAACAGTCTTAACTCGCAGTGGAGGCGCCTGTCTTTGTTGTTATCCACACTACGAGCCACGAAGGAGGAGGACTTTGGAACAGGGATGTGTCAAGCCCTTGGTTAAGCTGGTTTGGTTGTGAGAAGTTAGCACTGCATTGAGAAGTAAGGACACTTCCAGAGTGTTTGCCCCTCCGCTCCCGGCCCGGGGTGGAGGCGACGGCTGTTGGTGTGGTGGTGTGGAGTAAGATCCCGTTCCTGAGGGAAGGCAGGCTGGAGTTGCTCATGAGAGGCAACACTGAAGGGTCTCCTCCTCCTGGCACCTGGTGACTGTGCCTTGGCTCCATGTCACTGTCCTGGTGGGAAGGGTCTGGCTGTTCAATGGGGGTCAGTGATCAGCACCACATTTCCAGACCTCAAGGTTGACAAGTTTGGGGTGCAGGACCTTCTTACGGTGCTTTTGAAAACGAGAATGCCACCTCCTGGAAAAATGGTCCCCGAGGAATAGCAGGGCTGTTTGCCATCCATTCCTTTCTCATGCTTTTGCCATGAAAATGCAGATGTGAGGAGGAGAGCTCTTCATGCAACGACCAAGGGGAGCCTTTACATGGAGTATAAGATCAAAATAAGTCTACACTAACATTAAAGGCAAGTCAAAAGAAAGCTGTGGAGGGAGAAATGCAGGCCTGTAGCTAGAGGATGGGCACCTCTGTGTTTTTAGGACTCAGCAGGTGGAGACAGAGTTCACTTCACAAATTACCTCTTTTTATGGAGACAGCACACTGATCAGGGGAGAAACAGGGTGAAATGTTAGTAGGACACTTGAGAAGGGACTGGCTGTGAAGCACAGACAATGGAGAAGGGAAATGAAAGCTTTTCACAAATATATATCAGTTCATGTGTATATATATATCTATATATGTATTTATGTGCACAGCAAACAAGGGACTGGGGAGTTAGATAGGGATGACGAGACCAAATCCCTCCCTTTGCATGAAAATGTGACCATCACATTGTTTGTAATCAGAGCCCAGAAACATCTGCCTGAAATGGAGTTTGACTGGGAATTACAGTACCAGTGACAATTTGGCTTTGTATAAACTTTGCCGTGTGTCTATAGTTTGGCGTGAAGGAGTCCTGCCCTCCTTGAAAGGGACAGACACCAGTTAAAAGTTTCCTTTACAAAACAAAATTAAACAACTGAAGAAACCCCAACGTTTTCTCAGAACACTGCAAAGGATCACTGATTGAAAAAAATGTTTCTCTTCAGGTATATTCAGGCGAAGAAAGCATTCAGCTTCTTTTAAACTGTTATATAAAATTGGTACTAGTTTCTTTAAATACTATCATAATTAAAAAAACCAACTGATTCCTGAAATTAAAAAAAAAAATCATAATCATAATTAAAAAATATCCCCCCATGCTGATCTTCTCTTCAGAATAGGTCAGCATGGGAGTTTTGCACCCTAGACAGTTACAGTATTTCTGGAATAAAAAATTGCGATTACACACAGAAAATACTACAGCATTCACTTAAAAATATCTCATTTTGTTGTTGTTGTTTTTCCCCCCCAAGTAGAGGGATGGTGGGATTGAAAAGATGCCCTGAAACGGGAATATTCCTTTAAAGGAGCAATACTCTCGAAACGGAAAAAAAAGGGTGTCGGATAGACGCAAACCCGGTGATTCAACTCAAAAAAACCCAAAAAAACCCAAGAGATTCCAGCACAGAAACAGAATCCGAGAGAGATGAGAATGTTCAGACACCGAGCGGGTTATTTGGAAATGTCAAGACAGCCCCACACAGCCCTTGGCGGGGCCGTCTGGGCTTTGCCAGCATCGGAGGTGGCAGCATCTCCTGGCGGTGGAAGGCTAAGCTAAACCACGGCGCTCTCGCTACGCTCTTGGATTTCCTCTGGTTGTTGTTTCTCGCCATGTACTTACAGTAGAGGGTGACACGAGACAGTTTTTATCAGCAGTTCCCCACATGTAACCGAGTCGAAGAATTTTCTCAGCTAAGTCACAACAACAACATCAACAAAAATACAAAGCACCAAATCATCTCGAGACGTGAGTCAGTTTTACAGGTTATTACCGTTTGAAGAAGTTTTGTTGGTTGTTTTGTTGTTGTTTGTTTTTGTGTTTTTGTGTTTTTTTTTTAATCCCGACTTTTCATGTTTTGTTTTCCTTAAAAACAAAACAGAAACAAAACAAAAAATCAAAACCCAAAAATCCCCAAAATGGAACGAAAGATGCTTTACAATCACTTTAAGGCTCGCACTGAATGAGACATGACAGGTCTTACACGAGATTACAAATAATACATGTATGCCTTTCACAGCCTTAAAATGATACAGTAGGTCAAATTATTTTGCCAGTCACTGATCAAGTATTGTGCCTTTAAATTGACTCGCTTTTTGCTACCATGCTGAGTTTTATTATTACTGAAATAATTATTAGATATGTGGAAATGTACTTTCGGATCATGTTTTTGGTTTATAATTTTGATAATTTCTTATTTTCCAGAAGTCAAGGTGGCAGGCCTTATTCTGGGCTCAGACTGGTTGGTATTTGCTCCACTGGAGACAGTGGGGCTTTAGCACAAGCAGTTGTTGGGAACAAGATCAGATCCTGTATTTTCACACTGATCTGGTACAATCCCACCTTTGTACAGGGTCCATTTCCACGAGGGAAACGGTTCCAGGGTGGGGTCACCTTTATAACATGACTTGGTCAAGGCTTGACCCAATGGTGTTATAAATTCCTTGCCAGATTATCTTACAGTCCTGATTTTGTCTATCAGATGTTGGAAAAATCAAACTCCATTGGGGTTGTCTTGGCTTTGCTTTCTTATCTTTGCTTTCTTATCTTTAGACATTTGGAGGGGTTTTTTCCGCTAAATCAAATAAGATCAACAGGATTTAATTTTTTTTCATACATTTCTCTCTTTTTGTTGTTGTTTTTAATTTTATTTTTTTTTTAATTTTAAGGTTGGCATTTCAGTTGGATGGTTGGTTTTTCTTTTGTTTTTTCCTGGCATATAATCATCAAAGAGTTTTGCATGAGAAAGGTGACAGTACTTAATGAAACTCAGCACCTAAGGGCATAAGGCAGTTGTAGGTTTGTTTGTTTGTTTTTTTTTTATATTTTTCAATCAGCACCAATCCCATAAATAATGTTCTACACTTGGTGTACGATATAAAACTGATGTGGAGATGCCTCCTTCTCCACCTGTGAATCCTAGGTGTGGAAGTTGAAATACTGTTTCTTGTGTGTAAAAAACAAAAGAAAAGTTTTTCTTTTTGTTTTTACTTACAAAACATAGAGAATATCTTTTTTTTTTTTTTTATACATACAGCAACCAGAAAGAAAGCTTATCTGAAGGTTTGTGTTTGTTTCATGATCTGTGTTTACCGTAAACAAAAATAAGGTCCCCTCTTTTACTTTTGCTTTAAGGAGCTTTAAAGTGAAGATTCATATTGTAGCAACTCATATAAGAGAGGTCCATCTCTATACCTAATACCTACAGCTGTGGGGGTGACATACTGGAGGATGTTGATAGTTCTTCTTAACCTCCTGTCTACAAAATGAGCATCCCAGGCAGGATATCTTTTTCTTGGGATGTCAATCTTAATGAGAGGCCCCTCGGGGGGGTAGGGTCGCCCAGATGGAGTAGATGGTACCATTGCTCTCACCTGGAAAACGGGCAAGCAAGTGTCAGCTGTGAGTTCCTCCTGTTGCTCCGTGACCGCTCTGGTGGGCGTAGCCTGGGCCCCCCGGTACCCAGGGGTTTGGGGCGCCATGGGCTCAACATCGGGGGGCAAAGGAATGCCCCAGAGCAGCTCGGCGCAACAGGAGCTGGCAAAGATCTTAGCTCTTGGCCCCATGGGATGCAGCACACCATAATATAACAGCATCAAAGCTATCCCAGCAGCAAAGCTAAGAAAGACACAACACAGTGCTGGCACGGCATAGGAGTCAGTGGTGTCAGGATCTCTGTAAAAATACCAAAGGAGCGTCAAGGCAGCGTTCTCCGTCAGGACCACCGTGTAATACGCAAACATTCGGTATCGAGTCCGCCCTTCCTTGACATTAAACCAGCAGAAAATGTACACAATCCCTACCACCATGTTGAAGAGGATCTCCTCCCACTTAGACATGCAGAAATCTGTCCCACCATGGATGATCCAGAAAGCCATGGCACACCAATGGACCACTACAAAGATCCCAAAGTAGAGCTGGAAGATGGAAGCAAAGAGAGCAAAAGAAATAACTCGGGATGAGATGGTGAAGAGGCGCCAGAAGAGATGGATGAGGGCCCCTCTGTAGCTCATACTCTTCTTGTCGTCCCTAGAGTCCCGAAGAAGCTTGTGATAGGAGGCTAGCACCCAAGCCAGGGACATCAGGGAGGCCACAGAGGACACACCTGCCGGAAGACACACAGATCCACTGAGTTAGACAGGAGCTTTGGTGGAAAACATCATCTGCTCACTAAATTATTGCATCTGGGGCAGGCTCAGGAGCCTGAAGGTTCAACTCACGTCAGGTTGTCCTTACAGTCTGGAGGAGAGAAATACAGAGATATCAGTGCTGGAATTGGAAATGGTGTCGTATTCAGGAGTTCTCTGACTCCTTGTCCTTATCTTCCTGAGACTCTGGATCGGCCACCCCACCCCAGCTGTTCCAGTAGGGAACAGCCTCTGTGCTCATCCTGACTGGATTCACATTTGGGGGGCTTGAAATCCAGATCCCATCTAAATGCTGAAGCCTGAGTGTGAAGGTTACTTTCTTGGAGAGCAGAATCTCTCTTGAAATGCACCACGGTAAGAGCAGGACACCTGTATTTCCCTGCAACTGCATGGATTCTTTTTTCATTCTAAAATACTTATATTTAAGCAACTTTCCCACTGATTCTGCCTTACTCAGGAATCCCCATTTGCATTTTCATTTCAGAAAAACAAAGTTTTTGTCCTGTGCAGATAAACATATAAATCCAGGGAGCATCAAGACTCATCAATACCCTTGGAAAGAGTTCCAAAACAAAGGATCTGGTCTCTCCAGCAAATCCCCTGCCTTGTTCCCAGGATGGACCCAAGACCTACACTGGAGATATCTCTTCTCCAGTCTTGTCTCCTGGCTGGAGCACAAATCCAAGTCACAGTCATGTCAGGGAGGGCACAGCCTGCACTGGGGTCACCTTCAGCTCCCAACACATCCCCCTGCACCCTGACATGGGGCAGAACACCCCATGATACTCCAAAGGGACTTGGTCTTATTCTCCATCCCAACCAACACTTAAACAATTCATTTCCTCCAGAAGATTAAATAGCCCCACTGCCCTGGAGAGGTTTTTAAAAATATAATTCCATTGATTATCACAAGGGTAGATTGAACAACTCATGGAGCAAAGCACCACAATAAAAATTAATTGAGAGGTTCCTGGGAAAAGAAAGAGCTGCTGGCATCTTTTTCATTTTCCCCCACTGCTGCTCACTTGGACAACTGTTCTGCAGGTGAGGAAACAGATGATGGACCAAAATCCATATTTGGGAAGCTCAGCAATTTGGTAGCTATGGTTGGATTGGGCCTTAGCCAAAGATTTATCTAGGAACATAACATGTAAAGTCCTAAGGAAAAAATGGTTCCAAACAAAACAATGAGAAATGCACCTCCATTTCTGACCTGTAACTGAGTGGCAGGTCTAGATCTTATTTGGATTTTATTTCTTTAAAAAATTCCAAGGAACATCTTGCTGCAGCTGCTCAGAGGTAAGAAGGTAAAAATGCCTGAAAAACCTAAATATCTTCTTCTCCTGATTTCTTTTCTCTCTGCTCACAGGGGCCTGGCTTCCATCGGAATGTAAATAAGGTCCACTGACTCCTCAGACCTCACTCTATAGAATTCATCTTGGTTTTGAGGAGCCAAACCCACAGTTTGGCAGGGTTAGTGTTCCCTCTTTCCAACCTATCCATGTCTGGAGGAGAGATCATGGAAGAGAAGGCCAGGAAGGATGGCAGACTCCAATTCTGTCTTCACTGGAATTCTCACAGCTTGCAAAGTCCACCAAAACTACCCTTTTTCATCAGCTCTCGTTTCCCTCTGAATCCCTTGTCTTTGGGCTCAAATGTGCATTAGAATTTTAGACTGAATTTTAAAAAACAACGAAGAGCAAAGCAGTAAGAGCAGAGGCCTTATCCATGAGGGAAGCTTTAAGCCACCAGATTTAAGAAAATCACAGTTTCCCCTGAGTTCTAAGTCCCTCCTATGAAACACTTGCACATAGGACTTGGGGATTCCAGCCACAGACTCACAGAATGGTTGGAGTTGGAAGGAAGCCCTGGAGATCATCCAATCACTCTGCCAAGGTAGGATCACCTGGAGCAGGTGGCACAGGAACACATCCAGGTGGTTTGGAATCTCTCCAGAGAGGAAACTCCATGCTCTCCCTGGGCAGCTGTTCCAGTGCTCTGCCACCCTCAGTGTAAAGAAGTTCTTTTTCATCTTGAGGTGGAACTCCTTGTGGTTTATTTCATGGCCACTGCTCCTCATCCTGTCACTGGACACCTCTGCAGAGTCTGGCACATCCTCTCACACCCTTTGGAGGTATTTATATGGATTATTGAGATCCCCTCTCAGTCTTCTCCAGACTGAACAGGCCCAGCTCCCTCAGTCTCTCCCCATAATGGATGGAAAGTTTTGAATATGAACACCCTCATACTCAAGCAGATGTAGATTAGATTAATTTTTAAAGTACAAGATGAGTTACATTTTTGGTAGACTTTATTAAAAGTTTTGGGAGGATGAGTCATGCCACAAAGTTTTGTTACGTATGTAAGTACTGTTTGTTGCACTATCTCTTGGCTATTCAGTTTAAAAACTTTCCATGATTAGCAAGGAAAAAAATATGTCATTTATTGTCTTATTTTAGTGCTGTTTTACTAGAAACTTGTACAGCATTAGCTGTACCTGTACAGGGAAACTCAAGCAGCACCAACCCACAGGAGACAAATGTGTCACCCTGGATTAAAAATGTTTCTGTTGGGCTCATTTATTCTAGAAAATAGAGGGGAATAAAACACACCCGAAACAATCCCCCAGTTTGCACATAAAGGCTTTACCTAATGTTTGCAGGGCAGAACCCTCCACTAATCACAGCCTTTGCTGTAAATTGCACAGAGCTGTCTCAGAGTGCGTGTGTTGAGTCACTGGCACAGCACCCGGGCTGCTGACAGTCATCTGAACGTCTCCTCCAGCCAGCAGAGAGAGGCAGACACCCCCAGAAAGTGATTCAGCCTGTCCTGACATCCGTGTGTGGGACAGGGAGGGGTTGACTCATGCTCCCAAGGTGTCTGACTCCATCCCTTGCCAGGGGACGTGCGAGCACCAGCAGTCAGGCGGGATGAGTCCCCCCTGTACGGAACAGCTCATTGTCTCTTCATCTGCACCGAGATCTGAGGGAGGTGATGAAGGATCTCTGGGCACTTTGACATATTTTTGCTCTTGTTTAAAAGTTCCCAAGTCTCGTGTTGAATGCGAATTTTGGCACCCTGGTGACGAGCAGGATCTGGACCTGGGTGTAAGAGGGGAGATCTGTAGGTGGATGTCAGCAGGAACCATGGAGTAATGTAAAGACTTACATCACTCTTACCTCTTGCTGTGTTGGCACAGAAATTATTCCCTGGCTCTTTCATAGAGACCTAAATGACACAGCACTTTTGTCATCTTGACCATAAAATTTCCCATTCCCAACTTTCCCTGTGGCTTCTAGCCCGTGACATCTTCATACAATTCACAATTCTCACAGACTCTGGGATAAACTGTCCCTGTTTTTCCTCCCACTTCTCCAGACCTTATTTCTAAGCAACTGTAGAAATCTCTTCAGTTATAACTAAAACAAAAAGTCCTGAAAAGTTGGATCACATGAGCAGTAATTTTTAATTTTGATTCTGACTCTTGCACGTGGTAACTGACGCACCTTTGTGGAGCACAAGTAGGTTTCAACTCCCTTCCAAGGTTTGTTTATCAAAGGGATGAGGTTGGGTAAACACTGAAGTCACTTCAAAAGGAGCCCACTCCCACTCTTCCCACTCTGTTCCCAGTTTTGGGAGCAGAACATCCCCACCATGCACAGCCACCTCTCTGTAGGCATTCTGGAGCCAGTTGGAAATCGGCTCCTATGGGGCTGGAAGGCTCGTGGTGGTGGCAGCTCTGTATCCCACCTGCCCACAATGAGTCAGAGGGGCACAGACCAGGGGTCTCTTCAAACCTCTCTGCCCTAGAAAGCCATGAGTGACACACAGGCCAAAGTCAGTACCATCAAGGAATCCCTTGAATGACACAGCACCCAAAATAATCCCCCAAATTCCTTTAGGAATGGACCCTGAAGTCCCTGCAGTGAGACATCTGCTCACCTACATTCAGCACGGGGAGGGAGATCTCTGTAATGTCCCATTTGGCAGATGAAGCACCAAGATTTGAAGGATTTACCCAAGATCTGGTATAAAACCCAAGCTAAAGCAGGAAATGGTTCTCCCTCACATCACAGTGCGCTTGACAAGACATTTCAGACAGGATTCAGCTCCTACTGAGGAGACTCACCCCAGGCTGTTCGTGGTTAAATGATGTCTCTTTGCTCAAAGGAGGATCAAAGCTTAGTGCAACCATCACAGGTGGGAATCCAGCAACGTTTGAGATGCTTTAGGATATTCCAGACTGCCATGTGGAGCCGGCAGATGCGACAAACTTGCATACAGAGGACAAGAACATTTCTGAGCTGGGAGCTGGAGTGAAGGAAGGTACTCAGGGCATTTCAAATGACACCAGCTGAGACTCAAAAAAAATTTCTGCCTTTCTCAGGGGAGCTCATGATCCTTCTTTAATGATAAACACATGGCACAGAAAAATGTGCAACAGGAAATGGCACAGAGAGATGAAAAAGCAGTGGGAAATAAGGCAGGTGTATAAAAGTTAAATTTCTGAGAATGTCAGACCAGATTCTCTGAGAAAGGGAAACAAGAGCTGTTGCTTTGGATCATGGAGACATGAGTGGACTTGAGTAAAATGCAGACACTGATCTGTTGCCAGAGGAGAGGAGCCTGAACCACTCTGACTTTTAAGGAAACTGCTGAAGCTCACAGGAACACCCTGAATTTCACCCTGGTTTGTTTTTCCTCCTCTGGTTTGTACCCATGGTACAGAAAAAGGAAGGTCATCTCAGATTTTTAAAAAAGCTCTTTGGAAAAAACCCCATCCACACAAAAGAATGAAAACAATGACTCCCCTTAAATTGCCATTGCTGCTTTTAAAGCCTAGGAACAAAAACAGTGCAGGGAAGGCCATCCCTGTCTATCTGGCCTATTCCTGCTATGCAGCTGTGCAAGGTTTTACAGCCAGTCTAAAAGAAAAAAATCACACACACAGATGAATATTTAAAATGAACAATATACCCATCTTGGCCTTACTCAGTGTTGTCCAGCTGAGGAGAGAGGATTTTCATAGGGGTAGGTACAGTTCCCATCACAAATCCAGCTGCAGGTTGTTGGCTGCCCGTAATTTGGATGCAGTTGCTGTAGCACATTCCCCGAGTGTTTCCTGTGGTGCCTGTCCCTTTAACAGGGACATGAAAATGATGCCTAAACAGTGCTCTATTTCTTTTTTGACATTAATTCTCCTTAAGACTCCACTAAAACAAAATGGGAAGATACCAACGTTTCTCCCGGGTGAGCGGGATGGCAAATATTGAGCGTGACACGAAACCTTCCCTCAGCCCCTGTGCAGAGGCAGCTCTTGCTTAATGCCAAGTGCCACGTTTCAGTTCATCTCCATCCCTGGCTGGCTGCTCAGCCCCTGTGCTGTGAACCCTGTTATCCTGTTTTCCCCTTTGGGTGGCATGTTCCTCCCTGAAGCTCAGTGGGAGACGAGGAACAGGCTTTCATTTTGATGCACACAGAGTGAAAATGCATTTATACACAAAAGAGATCAAGCCAGATCCTGCTTTTGTAATAACAGGGCCTGAAAGTCACTCTCCCTTATTTTTTAATCTGATTTAATTTGTTTGTGTTAGAGTAAAAGGGGTCAGAATCAGACCTCAGGTCTGATTTTTATTGTTTCCTGATGGATTTTGATGCTTGATCTTTCTTTATTCTTCCCCATCAGAGGAGGGAATGACTCGTGTCTTTTTTCCTTTATTTTCCCTCTTTGTCTCTTCGAACATGGAAAAAAATGTGGAACATTGCCAGTATATATAAATAGTAAAAGGCTGCACAGACCATTTTGCCACTCATTTTCCTCACTGGATTTCAGGACACTTCCTTAAACAGTTTCTCCAGTGTGTCACCAGTCCAGTCTGGCAGATGAGAACTACTCCACCTCTTGTGAACACGATGCAAAAGTCTGACCCAGGAATGGCCTCCTCACATTTATGTGACACCTCTGTGCTCTACTAAGAGCTGGAATTGCCAGGTATGAAAATCCAGATTGTGACACTGGGGAGACTGGGAAGAGATATCACACCCGTGTCCTGTCCTTTGCTCTTTTCTCACAGAAAATATTTTGGTTTCATCAGGCAAGGGGTGGGTTTCACATCCTCAGCACCTGCTCCCTTGCTAGGGAGATCCTCTGGGACCTTCTTCCAAGGGGTATCACATCCCTATTGTCCAGGATCCAGCTCACCTGGACACAGCATCACAATTCCATAGGAAACAGAAAACTGCTGATGACTGGGAAAGGCAGGAAACAAAGGTAACTCCTTTCAGGGACAGATTTCCAAGTAGGTCTGGATAACAAGAAAGCCTTCTACCACCAAATCCCACTGGAGTCCCACACAAGGCTTGAGTTGAATTTCTGTACAGGATAGTCCATGTCCAAGCTGGCACAAGGAAAACTCTTCCAGATTAGACCAGAGGCACCTCGGTGTTCCCAAACCTTTCACTGTGAGAAAACCCGTGCCAGGGCAAGTCCACAAAAGCTCATCCCATGGAGAGTTTCCCTCCCGCCCCTTGACAGTTAAAGGCTGGCTCATGTCCTGAAATGATGCTTCCTAAACCCTTCTCCTTTTGCTAAATTAAGATATCCTCAATGACCCCAGAAAAGTTGAATCTCTCCTTAGTTCCTCCCCCAGCCCACGCCGCAGCACCGCCTTGAGGAAGCATCCATGGGGTCACCAGGGATTGTGTTTCCAAAGGCCTTGCTTTCTCCCCTTTCATCCTGCTGCCTTTCAGCTGTCCCCAGTGCCCCCTTTTCCCTGATGCAGGAAGAGGTGACCGGCCACACTCATCTGATCTGTGCTCTCATTATCTCGGCTGCTTCTGTCGTGTCCTATTCATGTCCTCTGTGAACTTGGGCACTCCAGCTCCAACCCTGCAGCCATCGAGTCTTGTGTCTCCTCCTGGATGTAAGCCAGAGACTGAGCCTGCTGTGGGAGGCACGAGCACCCCAGGCCAAGCAGAGATGGGATAATACACACTCTGTTTGGGATTGTCCTTGAATGACCTCAGTGAAGTGTCAGTCTCCTATTCAAAATGTTGGCCATCACCCACCACATCAGGATTAGCAAAGCCTCCCCACTGTTCTAAAACCCTCTGTATGAAGAGACCCCGTCCATCACGTGCCTCAGTGTTTATTTCACCCCAGGAATTCTGTCTGAGATATGGGATGAGTTGTGTGGAAATGCCCCTGTCTCTCCATGGACTCTTCCTGGTGAATCATGGAATGGATTGAGAGGGAAGGGTCCTTAAAGCTCATCTCGTTCCAACCCCCTGCCATGGGTAGAGACACCTTTCACACTCTCAGCTTGCTCAGATCCCATCCAGCCTGACCCTGAACACTTCCAGGGGTGTGGTTCAAAGTGAAATAACCAAAGAACATGGTAAGAGAAATAATTGGTAACAGCGGTTTGGCATCCACCAACTCCTCACAAGAGCTTAGAGGGGAGCACTGAGTCTCAGCAAGGTGAAGAGAAGAGAAAGGAGGATTGCTGAAACCTGTTCCTGGCTCCAAGATGAGCACAATAGCCCACAGTGGCTCCTGCAGAGCAGAAGCTGAGACCCCACATGGTGTGGGCATATTCAAGTGACACAACACAATGAATTTATACCACTGAAGGCCAAGCAGGTAAAACAAGCCCCCAACACCCTCCTGAGGTGAGGAGCGTGCCATGGTCAGTCAGAGGGCATGCTAAAACAGCCAGACAGAGTTACCAACAGCCTCAAGTGGAGAAAGACAGCATACCTCTGTTAAATCATTGAGAAGAAGGCTGGTCTCAACAGGCATGTGTGTACACAGCCCTCATCAGCATGAAAAGCCACTTCTGCTTTCCATAGCAGCCTTTCCCCTTTCCCAGGATGCTGACTGCAGATATCTCAGGTTTTACCTATTTATGTAGGGAAAGAAGCTGCTGACACCTGTTCCAGAGTTGGAACATTTCTGGCAGCACTTAGGGGAAATCTCAGTCCCTGTCTAAGCAGAGATCCACAAACAAGCCTCAACTCACTTGGCTAGCTGGGGTCTTTTTGTCACCACAGATCAGCTCATAAAAACCAGCAGAGAGGAGAGGAACACATGGGAAGAGAGCCTGGTGGTGGTATCTGAGCACCAAATGAGAAACAGGATTACTTGTTGACCCTGAGCCCAGCTGGCAGAATCTGCCATGCCCATCCTGTTAAAATCCCCCAGGAGCTGTATCCAATCTGCCCAATGGGAATGGTTCCTGGACTATGTGAATTTGTTTTTTCATGCCTGGGGAAGCATTGGAAAAGGGCTGGCAGGCAAAATAAACTCTACCAGAGACCAATTTAGCACAGTCACCTGAGTGCCAGTGCTTGGGCTCCAACACTGTGTTACAGCTATAGACAAAATCTGATCACAGCCCTCTGTTTATCACAACCATGGTCGTATAATCCCTTTCATCACCTTAAAAATAATGTGGGAGACCTTTGGCTCAACTCCTCAATGCCTGGAGTTGAAGCTTCTCAGATTATCAGATTTTCCAGGCTGGGCAGATTAAATTAGTCCAGGTGGCTGCTGTGTCTGGACAGCTCTGGGGAGCCCAGGCATGGCAGGTAGAGCTTAGGTGAAATGTAATACAGATGTGGGGACAGCTTTCTGACAGAAAAATGTTATTTTAGCAGGATAGGGTAATCCCTCCAGGAATCTGGTCTCAGCTATGCTCCCAAAATTATGCCTGAGGAAAATGTCAGTGTGAGTCCACTGCTAGAACCAGAGACAAATCCTGCCTTCTGCAGAGCAGCCTCTTCTGAAACAACTCCACCCAGCCACCAGAGCCTCTGATGGGACTCTAATGGTGGAGTTCAAGGAAATGACAACACACAAACTCACTTTTCAGGGGGAACAATGCATGACAGACGTCTAAGAATTCCATTCAGGAATTTGGAGTGAGTTTGGTGATTTGACTCAGTCCTAAAGAAGCTGGAGGTAATCAGGGAACAGAGAGACAAACACAGTCTTACTTTTGGCGTTCCTGTTGGTGTGACATAAATGATACAGAAGTGTTTATAACACTAAAACTATCTAGTTTTAAATGGCTCCTCTGTTTTGAAGCTTCCCCTAAATGTTAAGAAAATGGAACGGAAAGAATTCACTCTTTTCCTTTCAGCAAAAGGAGATTTATTTTTTTTCTCACAGAAAGAACCCCCACTTCAGCAGATTCTACTTTGAGAGTGCTCATGCAGAACAGTTCTTTGTGATTTTTGGAATCAGAATTCTTATTAATCTTACTGATGATGTTTTCATGTCAGTGTGGGGCTGCATGGGTGGTGTTTCTGATTAGAAGAGCTGCTGTTATCACTTCAATTTGGGTTCATGTGGACCAGTAACCCCCATTGCAGCAGCAAGGACTCAAGTGCCAAAACCTCTCTAGGATCTTCCCTCCACGCCCAAGTTCACGTTTTCCCAGTGCATCCTCTGGAGATCATGAATCCCACAAATCCCTGACTCCCAGGTGGGCAGGGATGGCACTGAAGCTGACAGAGACACCCAGAACCAACAACCGTGTGCATCTCTGTCTTCTAATGACCCAGAGACATGAAGGAGAGATGGTCTGCTCTGAGCTCTAAACCCCTCCAGGCACCAATCACCTGGGTTAATTCTGCATTAGAAATGTGCTGGGAAAGCAGCAGCAGCCGGGATTTCCTGGGCACAGATTAGCTTGTTTGGAAATAGAGCATGAGAACTGCTCTTCGTGTCTATTTTTGTCAAAAGCTGCATGAATTGCCACTCTTTTCAGGCCGAGGTGCCCTCTGCACAGTCATCACTGTAATTATAAAGACTTTTGAGTTAAATCCCCGTTAATCTGAAGACTTTAAGTGCTGTCTCAGAATGGCACTGGAAAAGAACCCCACCTGAGCCCCTACAAGTGAACAGCCACAGATGAGAGGATGTGAAGCTCCTCAAGAGA
Source organism: Cyanistes caeruleus (assembly GCF_971803275.1). Lineage (NCBI taxonomy): Eukaryota > Metazoa > Chordata > Aves > Passeriformes > Paridae > Cyanistes > Cyanistes caeruleus. The sequence goes on from NC_141702.1 coordinate 3,205,138, forward strand.
CCCCCAAGAGATTTCACTGGAAATGCTCCACCAGGGTGTTCTGACAACACCTCCAGTGAGGACAGGATTTAACTCTGTGCAAGCAGAGCAAAATCCTTCTTTGTAGGCAGTGTTAGAAGGCAGGGGAATCACACAAACCTGGCTCAACCTGACAGGAGCACAACCATCTCCAGAAACTTCCCTTGCTAATCCCTGCTGAGAGTTTAGGTTTTGTCCCTTTGCTAATTAAAACAGTCTTCCTAGAACAACAGGCACAAAAACCCACATCCCAAACATGGTTACCTCAACTGGTAAGAATAAGATGGCAAAATCCAAGGGGGGTTATTCTTAGAGGAAAAATCAGATTTCACATTCAACAACTGGTTCTTTGTGAAGGGCACTTTAGTTGCAACTTGTGGTGGTAAATTCTTTGCTAAGATTTTCAAGGGTATCCAATCCAACAGAGCTGCTTCCAGTCTGAATCCTGAAAATATCAGAAGGAGCCTCCCACTCTGAGATTTTGCACACCTAATGATATTTTAACTCTACTGTTAGGAACCCTTAGAAGAGGAACACACCTTAGGGAACTACTGGAATGCACTGAAATGGTGAAAAAAACCCCAACTTTTTTGCTAAGGAAAACAACACATGGCTCCATTTAGCATAAAATCTCTTCCCACCCATTTCTATGTTCTGAGTAGGGGTGGTTGGCATGAAACAACAGGACTGCACAAACATGTACAATATATGTGCATTTTAACACTGCAGTCTGACATCTGTTACAGCACCTCTATCCTGTCACTCTTTTCTTTTCTGTTTTAATTTGGATGAGGACCGCAGTCACTGGGAAATATGTGCAAACCTGCCTACCACAGGTTGAAAGGATGATGTAATCCTGCAAGTGGGGGCTAAAATACTCTGAAAAAGAAGGGAGCAGCACCTCAGAGCTGGAAAGGAAAGCCCAAGGAGATCTGCTGGCTGCTTTGGAGAGTGACCAGGAGAATCCCTTTTTCCTTAGCACAGATCTGGGGAAGCTTTGGACCCTGTTCCCAGAAATCTGCAACTAAGCCAAGACTAATTCTGTTGACTAGTAAGTTCTGTCCCAGCCTCCGAAACAGGGTGGCCCAGAGTACTTGGTGGGAATTGTTCTTGCCATCACCTGAGCCAAGCATGGGAATTGTTTGGGTTGGTGTTGGCTGCCGGGAGCTAAAAATGTGCCAAGGGCTGTGCTGATAAGTGAAGCAGAGGATGAACAAGATCTGGTGGCTGTGCTCATGTTCTGATGTGGTTTGGTTTATCAGCAGGGATGAAACCCAACAGACTTGTCCCTGGATTGGGAAAGCAGCATCTCCTGCCAGGGCTGCGTGAGGGAACTTCCTGCTAAAAACACAGCTCCCACGGGCTGTTCCTTGGAGATGAGACAACATCGAGGCAATGCTTCAAACTGTCTGTGACAGCACCAAACAGGGATCCTGCAAACCTCCTCTGGCAGATGGCTTGGCCTGGACACAGAGAGCCTGCGAGGCAATTAGGGAAATAACTTCATCCCAGCTCTGGGAATGATTTTGGCCTGATGGGAAAGAGGAAGGGACCCGGTTGGGATGACACTCACTGGCCAGAGAGGTCTCCATCCAGAGATGTGCCAACAGTGCACCCTTTGTAACCTAATGGTTTATAGAGCTTTGGTGTGTTGTGGGGGGCCTTTGGTGGAAACGCCTCAGTGTAATCCCAGCAGAGGGGATGGTCTCTGGAAAAGAAGGAGCATCTCAACATTCCTGGAGAGTACACAGGGCTGGCACCAATGAGGCGAGTCTGGCAGAGTGTTCCTGCGAGGGGGAGTGACAAAGTGACAAAAACGGATGTGGTGCAGCTGGTGCTGTCTCGCAGTGGGGTAGCTGAAGGCACCAGGGACACTGATTTTCCAAGGGTAACAGCAGGAAACTCTTTCTTCCTCTGCTTCCCACTTTTTGTACACTCTGCAGAGACCTATGTGACAGGTAGCAGGTCAGAACTTGCTTTCCACACATTAAGTCATGCTCATCCTGGCTTATCTCCTGGGTCTTCTTGCCTTTTTTCAAACATTTTTGGGACCTTGATGTGCATGAGACAGGGGTTCCTGTGCCTGGTGGCTGTCCCGCCTCAGTGACCCTCTGTGTGAGCACATGGATGTTCTCAGGGCACTGAGAGCGTAAGGTTGGTCAAATGCCACTTAGGACAAAAGTAATTTCAGGAGATTTCTACTGACTCGGTAATTTTGCTGCATGCCCAGACTCAGAGCTGTCACCCCAAGCTAATCATTAAAAAACAATTAATAGCTTCTGAAGTGAGACAATTCTTTCCTTCAAAACTGAACGATTTTGAGTTGCATCAACCTGAATTGCTTCACCTCCATCAGGGGTAGAAGCACAGAGCCCAGCAGGGCATCTTTTCCATGGTTTGTTGCACATCCCAGAGCCTATGTTCTCCCTGTTTATCCGTGTTCTCTTAGATGCTTGACAAGAATCCCACACTAAAGCAACCTGAAGCTAAGAAGAATTGAATTCCCAAGTATTTCACTAATCAACAGCACCTTTTCCTGTGCTCTAAACCCAAACTTCCCATGAGAGGTGTATCTCCAGCAAGCCTGCAGCATGGAATTACCCAAAAAAGTCTGAATTTCCTGCCTGGAATCTGCCTGACAAGAACCCAAACCTCTCTGCATGCCTCAGTTTCCTGGCTGGCCCCCAGCTCCTGGGAACAGCATGAGCTAATGCTGTTGTAGTGCTCTGATGATGTAACCCCTTCCCAGTGATTACCACAGTCTGACAAAGCCTAAAATTGGCATCACCGGCCCCCTGCCAGCGCTGTCCCGTGAATGGTGACTCATCTTTCCTGGCTGTGCCGTGTCCTGTGTGTGACGGCGACACGTGGTACGGAACAGACGGGGTTTTATCAGCACTCCAAAAATAAGAGCCAGAGACATGGCAAGGTGGTGGACAGAGAAGCTGCAGGTGGGGATGGGCGAAGGGATGACGTCTCTCTTTGGGCTGGCTCCAATTCCCATTGGAAAAAGGAAAAAAAATAAATCTGTCCCTGGCTCCGAAGGCTCCTGCATCCCACCGCGCTGGGACAATACGGCTGATGATGGGACAAGCTGTCCCATGCCAGCGTGCCTCAGGCTTGGCCTGCTCTCAGCATGCCAGAGCAAGGCGTCCTCAGTGCCACTGCCAACTGTGGAGATGGCTTTTTGATGCTGCTGGGAGTTGGCCAGGGACCAGCAGCTCGTTTCCAGCAGGGCACCAAATTGCTCCCTCTCATCCGGCTTTGGTGGGAAGGAGGGGAAGGCAGGAACAGAGCCATATGCCCCAGTCTGGCAGAGCACTGGAGTCATATGAGTGGCCTCCCAGGAGAGCTGCTTATGAGTTCAGAGCTATCTGGGCCTCCTTGGTGAACACTTAAAGGGAAACTGTGGTGGAGTCAGGACAAATTGTCAGGGCAGATCATCCCAGATCCTCCCTGCCCAGCAAGCACACGACTGGTGGGGTCCCTTTCCCATATGGCAAAGAGCAACTGCTTCCCTGCTTGTGCCTCTTCTGTCACAGGAAACCAGGCCTGGGTGATGGATGTCTCCCACTTCTTTTAATCCCCAAGGAATGACATGAGAAAAAAGGAAAAAGGAATATCTGCCTTTGGGCAAAATTTTAGCATCTCTTTTTCCTCATGATCTGCCAGAACCTGAGTCAAAGCCCAGAGTGTATCTCTGGTAGATCTTGTCCCCATCTCCTGTTACCGAGGACTTTATAAGGCAAAGACTTCTTTAGTCATACAGTGAAGTTCTCTTGGTGGATCTTAGGAAAAATGCTCCCAAAAGTCAGGAAGAAGATTTCTGCTTTGCAGAAATAGGACTTTCCCACACAGAACCTGCAGATGCCATATTGAATGTAGCACTGATCCCCATGGGATCTGCTGCCTATGTAGAATGAATCCTGGTTTATTTATGAAGTTATGGGACTCTGCAGAAATGGGGACAATTTTGTGTTGTGAGGTCACAGAGATTGGGTTTGGGGGTTTGGATTCCTGTTTGAATATTGTTGGACACACCTGTTTGGCCCAGGCTGGCATGAAGGGTCTTGCACTAAATTTTAATGCTCCTTCAAGGGATGAAAAGGATGAACCTGAGTCTGTTTTCCACTTTTCACTGGAGACCTGGGGATTTTAGTCTCCTCAGTTATCCTCAGGCCAGTGTTGATGTCACTTGAAAATCACATTTTTGAACACCTATAGGCTGAAGGTCTCTTTCTAACTCAGTTGACTAGTTGAGCCTTCTAAACTAAGTGACAGGGAAAATCATCTCTAGTTTGCCCCTGCAAAACGGGATCATAAATGATAACAAATGGTCCCCAGACATAGTTCAGAATAGGGAGAACATGATAAAAAAATAGGACTTTGCTTTGGAAGGGACATGATTGGCAAATTCCACCAGGATAGCTCTGCAGCCAGCACACATCTGTAGTTGTCTGAAATCCTTTTTAATGCCTAATTTGTATCATTCTGCTTAAAAAAAAAAAAAAAAATTACCCCCCAAACCCCATAAATTAATGTTGCTTTTCCTTAACTACATGAGCAGCTTCAGCCTACTTTTGAGGGCTGTGAAGAGTGCAGACACCTCCTAAAATCTGAGATTCCAGCAGGACTTTGCAAAAGGAAGGCTTATGCTGCAAATCTCAGATCAGCTGTAGGGTTATCGAGGTGGACACAGCATCTATGGAGAGATGTGGCCTTCTTTTGGAGGGAGAGATCTTGTGCTGGAGACTGCAGCCTCATGCAGGCAGAAATATTTACGTGAAGAACTCGTGACATGAGTGGAAGGACATTGTGGCTTCTGCTAAATCTCACTGAGCTTTAAAGAAGCCATATGAAAAAATAAAAAGAAGTGGAAGCAAACCTATTTAAAAGGAGATTTATGCCAGAAAAATGGGGATCCTTCTCACCTCCCTGCCTGCCCTGAGGTTGGGTGTCTCCTTTTCCCTTCTCCTTCCCACTTGGCACAGAGGAAGCGGCACCTCTGTGGGGTGAAGGGGGTTAAGGATGGTTTGTTCTGCAATGTGTGAGGTGGATTATCTGCTGGGAGTGATTATGGAATGAAGGTCTGGGTTGCTGAACTTCTTCTGTTGTTACTGTTACATTTTCTCCTGCAAATACGTGATTTAAATCAGTGAAGTCCTCTGGCTATTGCTGCCCAGGAGAGATGGACATCCTTTTATCCTCTCCTAAACCTCAGACACAGTTAGGGTGACTGAGGGGCAATGCTGCATCCTCTCCAGCATCCCTTCCCCTCCTTCAGTCTAACCCCAATGATAGATCTAAATGCCCCAGATTCCCTGGAGAAAGGTGCTGCTGGAGGTTGAGCATCTCATGCCACCTCCTTCAGCTGCTTTGGGCATGAGCTGTTCCACATGTTGGATCCATCCTTTTCCCCTCACCTTCTCTTGACTCTCTTTTGGGCCCACCCAGCTGTGGCTGTAGCAGATGAATCCTTCACAGAGGGCCTGCCTACCAACACCAGCTCCTTCTCTATGGATATCCAGGAGCTGATGTTCCATTTTCTCCACCAGCCAAAGAGTTCCAGCTCAGGCTCCCAGCATTCACCTTCTGCCACCCACCCAATGGAGCACATGGAGTTCTCACCTCTTTTCTCCCTTTTCTGTTGTTCCTCAGACAAGGACAGCCAGGCTGGGATCTGCTCTGCCTTGTGCTGGGGATACGATGAAGGAATGAATCCTGACTGTCATGAAATCCCAGGGGTCTTGTCCCAAGCTTTATTGAGGCTGGGTCTTGACCTGAAATTCCAGCTCCAGCACTTCTGCTGCTGGACATTCTCACTTTGGGGTGAAACCCCCCTGTTCTTTGGCTGCTGGAGGAACAACAGACACAGGTCCCACCCAAGCCTCTCACGCAGGTACCTCTCATGGTCAAATAGCTCTTGCACGGCATGATGTGGTTTTTCTCTTTCTTCCACCCACCCAATAGATTGCAACCCAGGAAATGAAGCATTATCCTGGTTGTATCCCTTTCTATTCACCCTTCCAAGATCAGCCCTTTCTGCCACCACGCTGCGTGGTGGAAATGCTTTGGAGGAGATGCTCTGGGTCTGAGTAAAGACCTCCAGTACGTTCACACTTCTTTCCTCAACAGCTCTCTTAACACAGGAATTAGGAGACAAAAGCAAAACCTCCTGATAGCCAGTCCAATAACTCCCTTTCTAAAGCTGCTTAAATACAAGTTGACCTATTTGGGGAGAAGTGGAGCCTGGGCTTGGCGTTACAATCCAAAGCGCAGGGGAGAGCTTGGAGGAGGGATGTATGCCACAGGAAATGGTGAACTGACCTTGTCTGGCACTAAATGAATCCATAAGAGTCTGTGGGGATGTATGGAAGCAGCTGGAGTCTGGACCCATCAGCAGGGGCTGTACCTGGGCTTCTAAGCCCTTCCCTGGGCCGTTTTTCCAGTGTGCTTCCCTCAGGGAAGCAGCTGATGCTGTCCCTGTTTAAAGGCAGAACTGGCCCCTTCCTCTGACGACCCATGCTCCCACAGACCCGATGAGCCAGGAGAGACTTGATTTGATTTTTAAACACACTGCCTTCCTAGCAGTATCCATCTCCCTTTGCTTTCCGCCTGCTTTAAGGGAAAATCTTTGCTGCTCCCTTTCACAACGGCTCCTCTCAGCATTTAATTTGCTTTTGTATAATTATGGACCGGCCGGGAGGAGGAGGAGGAGGAGGGGGAGAAGGAGGAAGAGAGAAGCACTGAGCGGGCATGGAGGAGCTCTAGGAATCCTGGCACCGGAGTCAAGGAGCGCTGAGCAAGCCCCGCTGCTCTCATCCATCAGCGCCCGCATCCCTGGCACAGGCGGGGAGGGATGCAGGGAGAGGATGCACTGGGGACCCGGCGAGCTCGGCTGCTGGAGCGTGGCAAGCAAAGAGCCCTCCGGGGCTGGGGAGGCAGGCGGGGACGTGCGCTGCCTTGGAAGAGAGCGCAGCCGGCTGGGCGCGCTGGAGGAGCAGAGGAGCTGCAAAGCCAAGGAAGGGAGGGGGATGCTGGAAAAATGATGCAGCTCGTACAGTGGATTAGGCAGCCGTGCCTGGAAGTGGCAAAGTGGAAGAGGCACGGATTTGAAAGCCTGGAGGGATTATTCTCCCGCCTTGTCTGACTCGCAGCACAACAGAGGCCAACAAACTTCACCCGGCGCTTTCTGCGGCGAGTCCAGCAATCTGCAGAACGCCCTGGCAAACCTCCCAGGCTGTGATTTCTGCATTTTCAGTCGGGTTAATAACGTTGGAAGCAGCAGGAAAAAGGGGGCTGGCAAATGTGAGCCATTCTAGCAGGAGTTGTAGAAAGGCATATTCATCATGTCAGCACTTTGGAGGCCTGGAGAGCTCGTGATGAGAGGTTTCAAGAAAAGACTGCATAAATAGGAGGAAGGAGGCCTCTAAACAACTGTGATGGACATGCTGGAAATACAGAGGAAAGGGAGAGAGGTTGGCCTTCCTTGATGCTGTAGATAGTAGTGACCTTGGCAAAACCAGCCAAATTCAACCTCAAAGCAAATTCCAATTTCAGTTCCCACCTCAGCTCCAAAAACTCCTCAGAAATGACAGGCCCTGACCAGGCTGTTTTTGGGAAGCTGAGTGTCACCTGTGCTGCATGAATCGAGCAGGGGCTGAATAACCCAGCAGCTCCAGTGCTGGTCCTTGGAAAGGATGATTGTCCCTCAGGCTGGTCACCCCCAGGCTGCCAGCATGGCCATGGGCTGGGAGAGCTCTGTGTGCCAGGGCTGGGGCAGGGCCATGTCCCTCTCAGCTGGGACAGATTTCCCATCCTCAGCACATCACAGCAGTGGCGGGCACCAGAATTGGCAAAATATTCCCTGTGGTGGCTTCCAAGCCTCATCTCATCTGTCTGCCTTTGCAGTTAAACCTCCAGTACATCCCTGTCCCTACAAAGTCCCCTCTACTGCCTTCCCTTCTCTTTTCCCGGGCTTGGTGAGAACCATGGTACCAAAGACAAGATTAATTCCTGGGCACTCATCAGAAAAGGTCCTACAGGATTTAGCTGTTTAAAACCCCCCTTTTTTACACTTAGCACCATCAGAGCATTGCATAGGCATTGAACCATTTGTCCTCACAACACAAACTCAAATCTGGCCAGTTTTATCACCCTGTTTATGTAAGGAGGGAAACGGAGGCAGGGAATGGTCGTGTTTGCCCAGTGACAAGTGACAAACAAGTGGTGCCACAGCAGCAGAGCCTGCTTTGCCTCCTCCTGACAACACCATCATTCCTTTATCCTGGACTGGGCATGGAAGAGCTGAATCCCATCTTTTTCTTGACACTGACTTTTTTTTTTCTCCTCAGAGGAAGGAGCAGAGATTTTACCCAGCGAACGCAGCAGAAATTTGTCCCAAAGTGGCAGCCCCCAGCCAGGGTGGGAAGCGAGCAACACATCCATCAGCTGCTGAGCACTGGGATCAGAGGGGAGAGGCTGTAAAGGTGGGGAAGAGGGGGGCCACTTACATGGTAATGTTTCTGCACGGTTCTTTTGGATCATTATGCAGAGCTGTAGCACCAGTTGAGGGGCGCTCTCGAGGAACGTTTCCAGGAGGCGCAGCATGTTTACGTCTGCATATTCGTACATCATAGCCCAGTAGAAACGCCGCTGGTGTTCCTTCCGCCTCTGGCTCTGGATCCCCAGGTACATGGTTCGGATATACCTGCAGGAAACAGGAGGGAAAAGCTGGGTGTGAGGTGTTGGAGTGCAGCAAAACCTGTTTGTGGGGGAACGGGGTTCTGGGGAGATTGTTAGGGTTTGCACGGTTCTTCTGCTCCCTCCTGTCAGATCTGAGGAGGACTTTTACAATCTGACTAATCATCAATGTTGGAAAAGACCTCCAAGATCATCAAGCCCAACCTTAAACTGGATGCCACCCTGAGAACAAAACCATAAAATGAAATGCACTTGGTGTTGCAAGGCTGGGGAAACTTTGACAGGTGCCACCCAAACATAAAGCCTGGGAACAGGAAATGCTTTTGAAGCACAAGAAAACAATCCCCTCACCTAATTTTCATCACAAGAAGAGAACCCACATGAAAGATACTGGTCCTAACACTGTCCTAACCAGGACACACTTGGAAGTGGCTTGACAGACCATCTAAAGCCCTCCAGAACTCTGGTAAGGACCTTCTCTCACAGACCCTGGAGTTTAAGCAGTCCACACTCCCAGGCTCATTGTGGGATTCTTGAAGTTGTCCAGGAATTGGAATTTGATGATCCCCATGGGTCTCTTCCAGCTTGGAATATTCTGTGATTCTATGATTTGACCCTGTTTCATCACAGATGGAGCAGTGAACACCACCTTCACATGCAGCACGTGAGTGACCCACAGATGTGAAAGGCCACCGTTTGTCACTGGTCAGCTCTGAGAGTTTGGGCAATATTGGAGTAGAAGGAGGTGTGTCATGCATGGACAGACACAGCTCTACCATTGCCTCTGTCTCAGGACTTGCGGCATTTAAGAAAAGACCCCTAACAGGGTCCTTTTTAATGCCTGTTGATATCACAGAATGCCAGAATGGTTTGGGTTGGAAGGCACCTTAAAGATCATCTTGTTGCAGCTCCCTGCCATGGGCAGGGACACCTTCCACTATCCCAGGCTGCTCCAAGCCCAGCCCAGCCTAGGGCACCTCTAGGGACCGACAGTCTAATATTACATCTTCTTCCTTCTCATCCTGAGCGGTGGCTGTAACCTCGTTGGGGATGGGAACCATTTCACCTTACACCGACCCTAAAGCTGGGCATCTGAGCCAGTCAGTAGCTGGAAATGTCCCCTCCCGGGACTGTTCATGTGTCCCAGCTCGGCTGCCAGCACGGCAGTGGGATGCAGCGCCTGCCGGAGGCTCGGGGAGGGGCTCAGGCACAAGCTGGGGTTTGGCCAAAACGATTAAATCATCCCCTGCCACTGCACAGCCGGGGAGAGCGGAGGGAAGGACGTGAGCCTGGAGAGCCTCTGGATCTCCGGGTTACACCCAGGCACGGGGAGCCGGGAGGGGAGCAAGGACAGCCCTGCTCTTGATGCTCTTTATCCAGCATCTTGCCCTTCCTGACGGGCACGGGAGGCGAAAAATCCCGAAAGAGGACTGCAAGGACACAAAAAAATGACTGAGGAAAGCCGCCAGATGGGGCTCGACACTCGGGAAAATGCTACGCCGGTCATACGACACTGGTGACACTGGTGTGACATCCACGGCAGACCCCGAGTGGGATGGAGATGGCCGTGGAGCACCTGCTCTCCCAACACTCCCAAATCCTGCGCTTGGCATCTCCATGGAAGATCCCAACCCCAGGAACTGCAGCATGACTCGGGCATCCCGCCTTCCCTTCAGCCAGGAATTAAATAAGTGCAGTTTAGCTGGAAAGGCAAAGTCAGGGAGAATGTGGTGGCTGAAGGAGAAAGCAGAGAAAAGGAGAATGCAATGGTTTTTATAAGGTCAGTGGCACAGGGCCAGCAAACGCCAAGTGGTGGTGCCCATAAGGTGCTGTCCATGGGCAAAGGCACCATAACCTCTGCCAAATTCCACCAAATCTGTCCTGGATGGTCTCCCCCGTCCCCAGGAGCTCCCATTCCTGCTGGTATTCAAAACCTAAACCCCTCTTCAGAAGGTTAAACTGCTCATTTCTCATCACCTCAGCCAGGGACAAGAAGAATTTATTGGTTTTCACCCTTCAGCTGTCCTGTTTGCACATAGTTGCCATGTAAACCTTTCATTTCTCCAGATTAAAAATAAAAAAAATAAAAAAATAACAGTTCCATAGAAGCATAGAATTATTAAGGTTTGAAAATATCTCTAAGATCATCAAGATCAACCATCCCCCCAGCACTGCCAAGGCCACCACTAACCCATGTCCCCAAAGTGCCACATCCATATGGCTTTTAAGTCCCTCCAGAGATGAGGACTCCACCACCACCCTGAGCAGCAGCTTCCAATCCCTGATAACCCTTTCCCTGAAGGAATTCTTCCTGATGTCCAACCTGAACCTTCCCTGGTGCAACTGGAGGCTGTTTCCTCTCATCCTGTCCCTGTTCCCTGGCAGCAGATCCTGAACCCCTCTGGCTGTCCCCTCCTGTCAAGAGGGCAAGAAAGCCCCCCTTGAACCTCCTTTTCTCCAGAAAAAAATTCTTTCAGTTCCTTCTCACAGTACACATTTCCTACACCTCTACTCTTCCACACTGCTGTTCCCAACAGCTGACTCCATTTTTGGGTTATTTTTAAGACCATCTTCACTTTTTCCCAGCCCTCCAGGTTGGCTGAACTGCAACAGTGACATTGGGCCACTCAAAATGATTAAGAAATTATCAGAAGAGACACAATGTCCTGCAATGATTTCTCCTGGATCTCTGGGGTTAGGATGAATCTCTAGGAAATCACCACCATCCACAGTTTAAGCATAGATTTTTTCGCTGCTGTCCACAGAAGGAGGACAGAAATGACATGGACAGTAATGACATGGACATGACACCAATCCATGGAAGCAGAATGCACAGAAAAATATTCAAATACATTGATTGACAGAGTGCTGATCCTGTCTCCATCAGTGGCAATGGCACAAACACCAAATCCTCCCTGACTGCTGAGCCTGCAGCATTTGGCAAGGGTCACCTGCATTGTTCCTCTTCTGTGGAGGGGGAAACTGAGTCAGGGAGCACCAAAAAGGTGCTCTCAAAGATTTTTTGGCATCAAACCCCAGGTCTTTTAGTTCTGTCCCCTGCCTCTAAACACCACATGAGTGGAGCACAGCCCTACCTGCTGCTGCTCCTCTGTCCAGGGTGGACATAATTCCTTCACAGCCCTGCCCAATCTGACCCCAAAGGACAAATCTGTCCCTGTCCTATGGGACTGTGACCTCAGGAACCCTTTGGCAAATGTTGGGCAGCGTGAGCAAAGCAGCTCCAAGGACCATTTGCAGCTGAAAGTAAATTAACTTCCTTTTATTTTCTCTTCAGTCCATGAAAAAATATGGTGCTCTGTCTTCAGCATCCTTCAGACCCAACTCTGGCAAAGAGAGGACAGGAATGACTAAGATCCCTTTCCTTCTTGATGCCAGTGGATTGTGAGAATAACTGGGAAAAGTATTATTTCCAACCTGTGGGCTTTCAGCAAGTCATAAATAATTAATCAACATAAAATTTCACCCAGCTCCAACACTGGTACCTCTTAACCCTGTTTCCAAACACCAGTGTACAGAACTGGTGTTAACAGTTTTATTACCTTGTGGTATTTTATTTACTTCTTTGAGGGTCTTCCAAACCTTTCCTAACACTGGTGAAGTGTAGACAACTTAAGAAGAATGAAGAAAAAAAAAAAAATCAATGTCATTTCACCTGAAATTTGTTGTTCCCAGTCAAGCTGGTGGCAAACAGTCTTCTATAATTAGACTTTTAAATCCATATTCAGGCCTGATCTTCAATCTTTAGCAACATGATGCTTCCTCTTATGTCAGTGAAAACCATTCACTGCTCTGTGCTTTTGAAAATCAGTTTAATTTATTTATTTAAGAGCTTAATTTTGGATACAGGAGCCTAACTTTGGGTTTGTTTTTTTTTTTTTTTTTTTGAATGCTGGCTATTTTTATATACGAGTGTGTGTATTTGTGTGTATTTTTAGTTCTAAGTCTCATCACGGCTTCAAGAGATAGAACTAATTTGGGGTTGGGAGGGGGATTAGGGTGATATTTTTTATATTTATTTTTTTTTTAGTGCACAAAGGATTGGCTGTCCCCTCCCTCCTGGCAGGGCTCCCAGAATTCCTGTTGGTATAATTGCCCTCACCTTTATTTACTACGTGTGTCACAGCAGCACATGAACTGCTCAGGTCAAAGTCACTGCTGCCCCTGCTCCAAAGCACATTTTTAAGGAGCCAAATCAACCAAATGTGGCCAAACAACCTTTGGAAAGAGGTGAGAGCCCACCAGGAGGGAGAAGAGGAGATGTTCCTGCTGCAAAAACACAACCCACCCTGACCTTGGTGGAAAAAGCTGCTCCATGTGGATGACAGGGGACGGATTCTGGAGGCTGAGGCTCTGGTTTTGGATCATGAAATGAAGCAGCCTTTGGCCAGCTGGAAAGGCTAACTCTGTGTGGTTACATCCATCTACTTGGCCCTGGCCAAAATTTCCAGGGATTGTGCTGACAAATTTACAGGGTGAACTATTGCAGGGTTGGGCCTTGGCACGGCTGGATTTACAGAGGTGGCTCCCAGAGTCACCAGGAAATGTAGGAGGATGCCTCTGGCAGCGAGCTGGTTGAGGGGAGGAGGATGTGGATGTGTAAAAGTGTCATGGGAGCCCAGAAAGGCACATCAGGACAGGCCCTGGGCATGCTTTGGGGGCAGAGGAGTCCTGGTGACCTGTCCCACACAGCCACAAGATGAGCAAGGGCAGGAAGCTCTGGCTGTAACAGTCTGATCGCTTTTCCTGAGGCCAACGGGACAAGACACAAGAAATTAACTCTCTCATCCTCCAAACCCAGGAAACTTCCTTCATTTTCAGCATTGTGAATGATTACTGGCCCTTCAGTAGATTACTGAAACCTGCACAGGTTGTGATGACCTGGGGGAGTCCAAATATGCCTGGACCACCCTAAGGATTATATTCAGATTTTGGCATGGAATCACAGAATATCCTGAGTTGGGAGAGATCCACAAGGATCACTGAGTCCAACCCCTGGCCCTGTACAGGGCGTGGTGAAGTTGCAGTGCCCATGAACAGGCCTTGAAATTACCTGGTCTAGTAGTACAGGTATATGAAAAATGGATTTTGCTCGTGCCCAGCCTTCTGTTGGGGTGGAATGCTGGAGAGACAGCTCTGATGCTGTGGTAGCCAAAACATTGGGGTGTTACCAACACCTTCCCAGCTCCAAATGCAAAGCACAGCAGTGTGGGGGCTGTTGTGGGGAAAACAAACTCCGCCTCAGCCAGGCCCAACCACAGAATCACAGAATCTCTGAGGCTGGAAAATATCTCTAAGATCAAGTCCAACCAGCAGCCCAGCACCACTGTGCTCATCACAAATGCCATATCCACACGTCTTGAACAATTCCAGGGATGGAGGGTCCACAGAGTGATGGTGACACCACAACCTGGCACAACTTGAGGCTGTTCCCTCTCCTCCTGTCCCTGTTCCCTGGGAGCAGAGCCCGACCCCCCCGGCTGTCCCCTCCTGTCAGGGAGTTGTGCAGAGCCAGAAGGGCCCCCTGAGCCTCCTTTTCTCCAGGCTGAGCTTTCCCAGCTCCCTCAGCCTCTCCTGCTGCTCCAGCCCCTTCCCCAGCTCCGTTCCCTGCCCTGGACACGCTCCAGCCCCTCCAGGTGTCTCTTGTTGGGAGGGTCCCAGAGCTGTCCCCAGCACTGGAGGTGTCCCAGCAGTGCCAGCACAGTGGGTAGTCACTGTCACAGTCACTGTCCTGGCCCAGCTGGCCACACTGTGGCTGGCTATTCCAGCCAGGAAGCCCTTGGCCTTCTTGGCCACCTGTCACTCTGCTGGCTCACATTCAGAAATGTCCTGTGGCACTCCAGGAGCCTGGTTGTGACCTTGGTGACATGGCAGCAACACAACATCGTATGGAGGGCACCATCCCATGGCAGCAACCTCCTCCCTGTGCCCTCTCCTGGAGGAAGAGGATGGGAATGGAGGGTGTCCTTCAGCTGAGGGCTCACCCTCATGCCACCTTGTCCTCTTGCAAGAGGCCTCGTGCACTGGAGGGTGTTCCCAGATTAAAATCCCTCTCCTCGGAGGGGAGGAAAGGAGGACATGTGTAACTGCTGGGCTGGAAGGCTCGGAGCAGAGGCTGCCTGAACATCCCCTTACAATGAGGTTACGTGAGGCCAGATCTCAGCTGGAGCGAGCTGGCATCCACAGGGCTCTGGCAATTTACACCAGCTGCGGCTTTGGCCCGCTTTTTTAATTTTAATGAATTATTTTCACTCTAACTGATATAAAAGGAATAGGAGACGCAGCGCCGGAGCAACAGGGGAGCAGGAAAGTGAAACATTGTCTATTAAAAAAATCAAACTCAGAGTTGCCATCACCATTAACGTGCTCAGTATCAACATTTGTTACTTGTTTTCTTTGTTATAATGTCACATGCCAGTGAAAAGGATTCACAGATGGATTATCATTGTTCCTAGTTCAAGTATCGAAATAGGAATTACAGGTTCCCACCCAGGTGCCGATATTCCACAGCTTTTTCTGGCTGCATCAAACTCCTCCAGAACAAGGGGCTGCACCCAAGCTGTGTGTAGGGAGTTGTTCCTGGTCTTTCCTGGGCTCCTGGCCTGAGCCTTGAAGGGTGTACAGGATTAATTTTCACCACTGCTGGTTGTGTTGGGTCAAAACCATGCTGAACTGGGAAAGATCACTTTCCACCTCAAAATCAAGAACAGGATCCTTATTTCTGCATAAACTCGAATCCAGCCTCCTCACAGGTCATCCTGACCACACACACCTAAATAATCATTTTGATGACCATCACCAGGGCTCTGATGTTCAGAACTGGGGTTCTTGGTGTTTTCTGACAACTTTGGGGGATTTCCTTACATGGTTTATACATAAAAAATTAATAAAGTGCAACAAAAAGTGTGTTAATCAAGGGGTTTAGTCCTTCTGCCTTGCAGTTTCTGATCTAAGTCTTATCTACTTGTTTCTTTCAGCTCTGATTAAAGAATTAATAATTTGTGTTATAAAACTCTCACTTCTTGCCAAATGTGCAACTAAAATTTGTATTTGAAGGAATGATTGTCCCAGACTCCTGCTGCACAGGAGAAACTGTTACAATTTCATAGCCTAAGCCAGTCTGAAGCTGTTTTAAAGCACAGATGGCTTTACTACACACCAACCTCAAAAGATGCAACTGATTTATAGAACTTATGTTGGGAAGGATTGTATCATGGAATCACAGAAGAATTTAGGTTGGAAGGAGATTTTAGGGGTCTTTGGACAGAGTTTCCCACCCAAGTGGGGATAACTTTGAAGTTAGAGAGGGTTGGTCATGGTCTGGTGCAGCTGAGTTTTGAAAATCTCCAAGGATGGAGATTTCACAGCTCCTCTGGACAACCTGTTCCAGCATTTAACCCCAATCCCTGCAGAATTATGGAATCATTCAGCTTGGAAAAGACCTCTTGAGTTCAACCACCAACCCAGCATTGTGGGCATGACCAAACCATGTCCTCATGTTTTTTAAACATTCCCAGAGACAGTGAAATTATTTTCAGTCCAAGATCACTTTCACTACTTGAAGAAAGTTTACAAATCAGCCCCTCCTTGGAAAGAGTAAATTCTGATAGTTGGTATGGGGTAATAAAATCATGACACTGTAGTGTTTTCAGTATCTGATTCCAACAGCTTTGGTATTTGCAGGCTGATTTAACTCATGGCTGATAATCTGGGGGTTCTGATACAAAAAACAGGGCTCCTCTGTGATTGATGATTCCTCAGCAATGTCCCCAGCTCCTCTGAAATTTTTTGCTTTGGTGGCAGTGCCAGGTGAAGGGGACATAAACCTGCACCCTCTCCTCTGGGGCAGCGCTCCTGGTCTTGGTTCAAGTCCCTTTTTACTGATGGTTTAAGTGGATATTTGGGACTGTGAGAGCACAGGCAGGGCTGCAGGTGTGATTTCATCCTGCTGACAGACACTGGGGTCACAACCTCCAGCAGCTGCACAGAGCAGGAAAGTGGGGCAAGGGCATCACTGCAGATAAAACTCCAGAGGCCAAAGGTGCAGGAGCTGCTCGTGTTGCTCCATCTGGGGAATGTTTCTGGGATTTGTCTCTGTGGCTGCTCTCCTTCCCCAGCTGCAGAGTAATTGTCTCTGACTCACAGGCTGAAAGATCACAGACAGAAGAAGAGAAACAAATAGTAAGGAAGTGCTAGCCCTAAACAGCCCCACTTTTTGGCACTGATTTGTCAATCCTTCCCCAGTCTGGCTGTTCCTGAACTGTCCTTGCTTAGCCAGAGCCTGTCCAGTGTTTCTTTATTTGCAAAGGTAGCTGTGAATGTGTTACTGACATATTCACCACAACCCCGGTTTTGGAAGCAGCCAGGCAGCCTCTCCTTGCTGCATCCCCGTGGCTGAGGGGTTCCCTGGATACCCAGGTTGCAGAATCCCCATTTCCAGGTCTCTGCTCAGTAAATCAATACAAAATCAGAGGATAGCTTTGTAGCAGCAGCTACCTTTGTTTCGACCCAGGCTCCTAGAAATCATGTTTGTGCTTTCATTTGTTAATTGTTTTGTGAGATGTAGAGCTCTAAAACAGGAATACAAACCCCAAGACCTCTCCAGCATGGCATGAATGCCCTTTTTTTTGCTTTCAATGTGGGAACCATCTCCATGCTGCATGAAGGAGGAGGCAGAGCAGCGGGGGCTGCTGGAGAGGGTATCCAAGTGATGGGTGCTGCAGAGACCTGTCACAGCATCTATCACACGTGGGATGGTCCTAGCACTGAGCCAAATGCTCTCTCTTATCATGGATTCCCTCCCTCAGTTAGTTATGAATACTTAAACCCCGGTCCCTTTCCTATTTTGCACATGCTTATTTGCTTTAAGGATACTCCGACACTCGGTGCTGTCGCCTCCGGCAAAGCCTTCTGTTTTAAATCAAAGCTGTTAAACAGCTTTACACAGGGACCAGAGAGCTGGACTCAGTTTTGGACTGGAGTTTTTGCTTTGAGCGCATTTGTGGAAATAAGGTTTAGTGTCAGGGCTTTCCTCATGGGAGTAAAGCTGGTCCCAGTCCAGTCAGTCCTGCAGGAACAGCTGAAAGCTGTGAAAGTAAGCAGAGGCATTCTGATTGACTTGTCTTAGCTGCAAGAAAGGGAAGTATCAGGGAAATTCCCTGAAATGCCAGAGAAAATCCTAAGCAAATGCCTGAGGACTCCCAAAATGTGAGTGTTCAAGCACGTGATTCTCTGGGGCACATGGGAACAGTCACCTCCCCCTTTGAACAGGATGGGTCACGTTAGAGTTTTTTAACCCAGATGGTCTTGAGAAGTGATTTGGCATCGTGTGGGCTCACCAGAGCCACGGGATATCCCAGGGGAGGAGAAGCTGGCAATGCTCTGGGTTACCAGTCAATGACAGGACACATCTTCATCTCCTCACGGAGATCCCTTGCTGGACAATGCAGAGCAGGAGAGGGGAAGGACATGATTTTTGCTATCCATGGCTCCCTTGGAGATGGAGACACTTGTGGTTTTCTCATCTAAGGGTTTCTCACTTCCTGAGGGGTTTGGGGTAGTGGGTCCAGAGATCTGAACAGACACTGCAGGTTTCCTGTGGTCTGAACCCTCTAAAGCCAATGTGGACCCCAGGATCACAGTAACAAAACTGGGGGTTTGTTCCCTCACTCAGAGGGAGCCGTTTCCATTCCCACACTCTGGCTGCTGGAAAAGACGAGAGGTCACCTCTGTGGCTGGGAGATCAGGGAACAGATATGGGTTCTAGGAGGGCATTCCCTGAATTTATTTACTTATTTACAGTATTCACTCTCTCCCCAGCCCTCAGGGTGACTGATGCTGCAGCACGACCTGAAATCACCAGACAAGACTTTTCCATGCAGCAAAACCTCTCCTAAGCCCCATGGAGAGCGGCTTTGCAGAGCTGAGGAGGTGGACGCTCCAGGGTTTTCAAACAGCACGCCAGAAAAACAGCAGCCAGGAAGGGTTTAGAGGGAAAGGATTCTGCTTAGGAAAAGGGGAGCTGTTTCTTGAGGAGCTGCTGCAGCTGCTG
Source organism: Cyanistes caeruleus (assembly GCF_971803275.1). NCBI lineage: Eukaryota > Metazoa > Chordata > Aves > Passeriformes > Paridae > Cyanistes > Cyanistes caeruleus. The sequence goes on from NC_141702.1 coordinate 3,223,928, forward strand.
CAGAGCTGCCAGGGTCAGAGCTGCGGCTGGCTGCCAGCTGCAGCGCGCTCTGCCCGCCGCTTGCATCCGGAGCACCAGGGCTCCCAGAAAATCCTCGGGATGCTGTTCAGCGGCTACCAGGGAGGCCGGACACCACCCCAGCCTTGCCAGGGACCGTCACACAGGCGGGACTGTGCCTTCAGCAGCGCATCCCCGCTTCCCCTGTGCCGCAGGGGTCAGAAGCATCCCTGGAGCAAAGCTCCCGACGCGGCGGCTTCGCACGAGGGCTGAGACTGTCGCCTTCGCTTTGCCATCCCTTTGAGGAGAAGGAGCTAAAAATTGGGTGAGCGCCTGTGAAATCCTGGAAGAACAGCCTCAGATCGTGGCTATTTTTAGTTCCACAGAAGCTGCGCATACATTAGTGAGGGCCTGCCTTCCTCTCCAGGCTCGGAGAAATCACACGGTGTCCTCCCAGCCTGCCAGGAAAGAGTTTAACCCTTGTTGTCCCACCACAGCCAGCCCCAGCCAGCTGCACCTCGGCATGCATCGTGATGGGGACCAGAACAAGGCGGAGAAGGGTCTTGATGGGCATTTTGGCTTTTGCAAGGTAAATGAAGACTGTCTTTGGCCCATGGACCTTATACCACTATGTGTGGTGGGAGGAGCAGGGACTGGAAGAAAATTCCAGCACAGAAATGCCACCAGCACCAGCCCTGGCTGAGGAACAGCCACACTATGGGCTGGAAGGGACAGGGAGCAGTTGAGAGTCTGCAGAGCTTGAAAGTTGATTCCTCAACTGTGGTGACCTCTCGTGATAGCCAGGACAGATGTCATTCATGAACTGCCATGTGCTGCCTTCAATTCACCCACCACAGCGTTACAGAATCACAGAATGGTTTGGGTTGGAAGGGAATTTAGCAGGGACACATTCCGCTATCCCAGCTTGCTCCAAGCCCTGTCCAGACTGGCCTTGGACACTTCCAGGGATGGGGAAATTAAGCACCATGAGCTACTTAATCCAAATCTGCAATCTTTTAGCCACACAACCTCTTGGGAAACAGAACCTCATCACCACATGGATCCCTCAGATCCTTGGTGTCGCATCTCCTTCCTCCCACTGGCTGTGTCTCTGCTGCTCCAGACACATCACACCAGGAAAACCATGGCTGGGACACATAAAGGGAATGAGGCCAGGGCTGAGCTCACTCAAATGCGTGATGCCTTTCAGCGCACAATTAACAAAAAGCAATTGCAACACTTATTCCTACACTTTTTATCTTGGAGGGATGAGGAGCAAAGCCTGATCCCTGCACTTCACACCCACAGGGCCTGTCAGCTCCGCTGCCCGTGCACTTTCACATTTTCCAGCTCTTTAATATTTATTACCTCTGCTGCTTTGTATTACTCATCAGCTATTCCTGGCCAGAGGAAATGTACTGGCGGGTTCTGGAGCGTGCACGTTCCCTGTTCTTTGATGGCCCATGAATACAACAGCACCTCTCAAACACTCACTCACTGCTGGGCCAGTGCAGCCTCCCATGGCTTTGGAGGGAGGAGACACAGACAAGCCACACCATCCCCTCACAGTGGCTTTACAAAGGCCACCAGGATGTCTCAGGCCATCAGGAGAGGAGACACAGCCTTTTTTGGGAGGTACAGGAGCCCTTCCATGGGCTCATCCTCTGATCCCTGCAGAAACATCCCTCAGGAAGTTCAACTGAGCATCCTTTCCTGCTTCACTCACCGTTGTTTTCCAAGTCTTCTCCCAGCCCTGTGATTAAGCCCCTTTGCCTGCTTGCAGGATCTCTCCCATCTGCTGGGGGCTCTAAGTAAGGACAGATAGATTAAAACTCAGCAAGTCAAGCTGTGCAGGAGCCTGTGAGTGGCAGCACTTGCAGTTGTTCCATTTAACAGAAAACTCTGAGTTAAGACTGTTTCTAAACAGTATCACAAAGAGGGCCACCTTCAGTCATGTCCAGAAAAATAACCAGACCAGGCATGGCACAACCCAGTGTTACAGCATTTTTATCTTTTCCCTATTCTCCTACTAATTTAAAAGGAGCTTTCTGCTTGAAGCTTAATAAAAGTGAAGCCACCTGACCACGTCTGTGCTCCACCACCCTCGGGGTGCAGCTGAGTCCTCTCGTGCCAAGAGCCAGTTTATCCAAGTGACACAAATGAGGTCATGGGAACTTTCTACCAGCGAGCAGCATCTGGGAGGTGAGGTGTGGAATCCTGCAGCTCAGCCCAAGGGAGGGATGTTCATGCACAGTTAGGTGCAGAAATGCAGGCAGAGAGGTTAAGTGACTTCCCCCAGGCAAGTGGTGGCTGGTGGGGTTTAATTTAGTATGGGATGGAATGGGATGGGATGGGATGGGATGGGATGGGATAGAATAGGATAGAATAGAATAGAATAGAATAGAATAGAATAGAATAGAATAGAATAGAATAGAATAGAATAGAATAGAATAGAATAGAATAGAATAGAATAGAATAGAATAGAATAGAATAGAGTAGAATAGAATAGAATAATTTCAGTTGTAAGGGACCTGAAATGACCATCAAATCCAGCTTCCAGCTGGGGAGGTCATTTTCTCCCTCTCCCTGCTGGATGGGCTCCTTCTGGAAGTGCTTAATCCAAAGGAAAGAAAGCCTTTCATTTTCACACACGTCTTTTTGACTTCCTGCTGCTCCAAATGCTTCTCCAGCCCATTTGGATGCCTCTCACACATCTGCTCCAGCCCAGGCAGCTGCCCTGCCCTGCGTGGAGGATGTTTGCATTAACATTGACTGTCGTAGCTGCTTGGATGAGATCTATCCCAAAAGCACCAATAAATTGCTGAATGCATTGATCCAGACGTGACTCAGGAGCCACCACTGAATAATCTCCCTGGGCACCTTCCCCTGGCTGAGCCTGGGCAGAGTTTCTGCTCCCCTCAGCAGAGCAGTGGAGGACTCTTCCATCTTGCACTTCTCCAGGGGCAGGCCTGCTTCAGTGACACGTGGGGGCTATTGATTTCTGTAATGAATGGATGGATTTTCCCTCCCTGCTCTCACACCTCCTCCCTCTCCTGTGGAATAACTCAGCGCCTCTGTCATTTACTGCCCAAATGCCTCTCCGAAGTGCAAACACGCAGCCTTTCCCTGCTGGAATTGTGCGCTGCCTCCAAAGCCCTGACCTTGGATTCCACTGTTTTCCCCTGATCTCCTCTGATCTTGCCTCCAGGAGGGTTGATTTAAACCAGTGCAGTGAGGCAAGGATCCCAGGCAAGGAGAACGGAAAGTTTTCCTCTCCAGAAGGAAGGTGTGTGGCCTGAGTGGTTGGGGGAGCCCAGGCTGTGTGTTGGAGGTTTCAGAACTGCCTGGGAAAGGTGGTGGAGATGCCTGTTGGGATGGACTTGGAGGAGATTCCCACTCTCCAGGGATCTGCTCTTAAACAGGAGCAGAGCAGACGTTTTGGTTTGTTGAGATGAAAGAATTGCAGTTGGGGAGTTTGCAGTTGTGGGTGGAAGAAAAACTTGGTGTCACTGGGGTCAGCTGAGAAGTTTCCCAGAGAAGTTGTGGATCCCCATCCATGGAAGTATTCAGGAGCAGGATGGATGGAGTTTGGTGCAATCTGGGATAGTAGGTGTTCCTGCCCATGGCAGGGGCTGGAACTGGATGATCTTTAAAGTCCCTTCCACCCCAGACCACTCTGGGATTCAATGAGGGTCTCACCCCTGGCCCAAAATTCCCATTCCCAGCTCCTCCCTGCATAATCCTCTCCCACCACCCACTTCTCCCCAGCCAGGTCCTTGTAGCTTATCTGAAGTGCCTCAGCCCATCTCCTGCTTTTGGGACCCTTCTCTTCCTGTCACCCACCCTTCAAGTGACCCATCCTGCACCCTGCTGCTGGTGGCTCTTGGCCGCAGCTCAGGGGACAGCTCAGCAGGGGAGGGATGTGCCCTGTGCACATGTTCCAAGGAGCCTGGCACTGCCTGTCAGCCCTCCTGTCCCTCCTACAGGTCCTGCCTGGGCTCCCACAGGAGTCAGGACCTCAAATATCACAGGAGGTGGCATTTGTCACCTCCTATGTTTGCAGAGATTTGGAAAGACCTGCCAACAGACCCAGCTGGAACGACGTCCAAGAGATGTCCTGCCCATAAACCTGGGACTGCAGAGCATCCACAGGGAGCTGGGATTTGACATAACTTCTGCATTACAAACTCCCAGTCTGGCTCAGGTTGCCCTTTGTCTCCACACCCAGGGCCTCATCAGTTAAAAATTTGCAGCTGACTCTGAGCATGTCAGCCCAGGATACAAGTCCTTCAAATCCTAATCTAAAACCTCAGATATCTGAGCCCTAAAACTGCAAGTTTTTGAGCTCCTTTAGCAGGTAACACATGGCAGGCAAGCACAGGAAGGCCTGACCAACACCAGTGACCATCCTAGGCCACAAAGAGATTCATCATGTCATCTTCCACCCTTCCCTGCCTCCAACAGACCATCACCATGTTCGCCCAGACCTCAACATCCAACTAGCAACAGAGTCTGTGTGCTCTCTCCTGCCACTCAGGAGAGTGTCCAGATGGGTTCAGAGCCCTTTTTTTTGGGTTCAAAGTCCTTCCTGTGGGTTCAAACTTCTTCTTGTGGATTCAAACCCTTTCTTGTACGTTGAAACCCTTTATTGTGGGTTTAGATGTCTCTTTGTGTGTTCAAATCCCATTTTTTTTTTGTTTCAAATCCCTTCATGGGGGTTCAAACCCCTTCCTGTGTGTTCAAATCCCTTCATGCAATTTCAGATCTGCTTCCTGTAGATTCAAATCCTTTATTATAGATTAAAACCCTTTCTTGTGGGTTCAAAACCCTTCCTGAGGGTTCAAATCCCTTATTGTAGTTTCAAACTCCTTCCTGTAGGTTCAGGTATTTTCTTGTAGGTTCAAATCCTTTCTTGTGGGTTCAAACCTTTATTGTGAGTTCAAATTTTTTCTGTAGGTACAAATCTCTCCTTGTGTGTTCAAATCCCTTTTCATTGGTACAAATCCCTTTAAACCCCTGTGGGTTTAAATTCCTTCTTGTGGGTTCAAACCCCTTCCTGTAGGCTCAAATCCTTTCTTGAAGGTTCAAATCCCTTCTTGTGGGTTCAAACCCCTTCCTGTAGGTTCAAATCCTTTCTTATAGATTAAAACTCTTTCTCGTGGTTTTGAATCCCTTTTTTGTGGGTTCAGACCCCTCCTTGTGGGTTCAAATCCCTCTTTGTGTGCTCAAATCCCTTTTTATTGGTACAGATCCCTTCCTGTGGTTTCATAACCCTTCATGTTAGTTCAGACCCTTTTCTGTGAGTTCCAAGCCCTTCTTAGCTAGGCCTGAAGTCAGGGCTTGACCTTGGCCATCGAACATCCCAGACAAACCCATCAAGCCCCCGAGGCAGCTGAGGAGACAAAGCTCTCAGGTTCCCGTGTTGGGGCTGCTGGGCAGGATATCCAACACTGGAACAGCTCCTGGGACACGGCAGCGTGTCAGGAAGGCTCTCGTCTGCTGGCTCCAAGGGTGGCCTGGAGAGGATTTTGCCGGGGCTCGATTCCCTGCCGTCGGAAACGCTCCCTCGGCCAGGTGCCAGCAGGCTGGGTTTCCACCGTGGTCTCATGAGGACACTCTGCTGGAAAGAGGATGCTGCAGGCTTGAGTCATCTCCAGGCTCTGGAGGGAATTAAAGTCTCTACCCCCACCCCCCTGCCTGCGTGTCCTGCCACTTGAGGTGACAGCCAAAAGCAGGACACCGAGACTGCGCCTTTTAAAGTAGCTTTGGGTTTGAATCCCTCTCTGCCCGTGCTTTCCTCGTGCAGCTTTTCTTTCTGGCATGTATGGAATATTTTGTGTCATGTTTCCCCACTCTGACACCCCAAGCCCCTGGGGTGGCCCTGGATGCTCCAGTTGGTCACTGTTTTTTTGTGAAGCCCAAGCTCACGTGATTGGAAATCTTTCTGGAGACACAGCAGTTGACCCAAGTCTCCTCAGATGGGATTTCCATTCTTCAGCTGTTTGAAAATGGGAAAGCTGATCCAAACTCATCATCTTGGTTCCCTCTTTTATCAACAGAGAGAAAGAGAGAGATTTCCAGAAAGCCACTCATCCCATCCCCAGATAAGTGTCTGCAACACCTCCCACGGATTTCCTGTCTCCTTCCCTTGACTACAGAAGGGTCCAGACGACCGACTGAGAGCTGATGGCTGATACCAGATGTCTCCCATCTCCTTGGCATGACTTCCCTATCAGATGCCTCTCACCTCCTTGCTGTCATTTTGAGAAGTCGTTTTAAGGAATAATTTGTACATCCCCGTGGAAAAGATCTGGGGGACCTGGAGGCTGTGGTAGTGCCATGCCAACAGGTAGGAAAGGAATTTTCCTCTGAGGAGCAAAGTTCATGCTAAAATGGAATACATTCCCATCTGACAGCTGAAATGGGAGCTCCCAAAGCTGGCTGGGATTCTTCTTGTTCCCATCATCTCTTAATTTGTTTTTTCCCCTCATGGAGCAAATGCACACCTTTGGGAAGGTGATGTGTGTCATGAGTAGTTCTTGTCTAGAACAGACCCTATGTTCTTTTTATGTTATTCCCCACCCGGAGGGGTGGTATTGACTTTCAATGGAATCCCTGTGCAGATCAATCCCATGCATTATCATAGAATCATGGAATCATTGAGCTTGGAAAAGTTCTTAAAGATCAAGTCCAACTGTTGACCCAGCATGGTCAACATGGGGACATGATTGCCCCATGTCCCCAAGGGTCACGTCTTCTAAATCCAACCAGGGATGGTGAATCCACCACTTCCCTGGGCAGCTGTGTCAGGGCTGGACAGTCCTTTCAGTGAATAAATTGTTCCCAATATCCAGCCTAATCCTTCCATGGCTCAAATTGAGACCATTCCCCCTTGTCCTGTCCCTGTTCCCTGGGAGCAGAGCCCGACCCCCCCGGCTGTCCCCTCCTGTCAGGGAGTTGTGCAGAGCCAGAAGGGCCCCCCTGAGCCTCCTTTTCTCCAGGCTGAGCCCCTTTCCCAGCTCCCTCAGCCACTCTTATCAGACTTCAGTGCTCCAGCCCCTTCCCCAGCTCTGTTTCCATCCTTTGGAAATGCTCCAGCATCTCCTGCTGGCTCCTCCAAGCCATCCCTGAAGAAGCTGGAGACCAGGAGCAAGACTCTCAGGCACCTGGCACTGTTTCAGAGGATATCAAAAATTTCCATGGGCTGCTGGCTGGTGGGATGCAGGGCATGAAAAAGACTTCTGCCCTTCTAGACCCACACCTGAGGGGGCACTGAGCCACCCAGAGCAGTTTGGACAAGCAGTTTGGAGCTCCTGAGTCTCAGTCCAGAAGGGGAATCTCTACAGCAACAGGGCGTGGAACCAGGCAGGACAACTCCACCATCTCTTCCTCTTCCTCACTCTATTCATTGCTCCATCCACGTGTTTCCCATGGGAATCTTGTCCCTGCTGCCCAAACCAGCTGGAAGAATCCCTTGCTGTGAGACTGACAGCACAGTCTGCATGTCCCTGCAAGCCACAGCTACCGGGACCTTCTGTCCTTGCAGCCTCCAGGGCTGCTGGTCTCCCTGTCACCAGCTCAAAGATGTCACTCCTCAGTCCTTAGAGAAGAGGACAGCACCCAAAGGGGGTTTGAGAGCTCCCTTGGTGGGTTTGGAGCAGCAAAGAGCAGAACATGGGCAGAATAAATCTCCCTGGACAGCTTTGCTTGTTATGGGAGCAAATGGAGAAGTCTGGGAAGTGTGAAGGAGCAGGATAATAGTCATAGAATGGAGCCAAGACACTTCCCACAGATCCTTTGCTCTGGTGTTGGAGCAGTTCTATGAGTAAGTGCAACCCCTTCCATTTTTTCCTTTAGGACTTTTTATCAGGAAGCCAAATCTAATTCATATTATTCATTCCTAAATGTCTTTTCAACTCTCGCAACCCATCAACCCCACATTAAAGTAATTCATAAACAGATCCTGTACTCCTCAACCTTCTGATCATTATTTCAGACAGACTTGACTTTAGAAACGGGTAAAATAAACTCATCTCTGTCTGCAGTGCAGGGTTGAGAGACCCAGGCACAGAACCCAGGAGCCCTGGCTCCCAGGTATCACTGATATTTATATGATAGCAATGTTAAAAGGCTTCTGCTGAGATCAGAGTTGGATTGTGCCGAGTCCGGAGCGCACACAGAGTAAGAGACAGCTCTGGCCCTAAAGGATTTACAATCTAAACTGACAAGGACAGAACCACAGCAAAGGAGAAGATGTGTTATTAACAGCAGGGGAGCGAGGCACTGAGAGATGCAATAAATTGCCTGCAGTCACATGGGCAGCTTGTGGAGGAGCCAAAACCTGGCCCTTGGTTTCTCACCTATGCTGCCTTGTCTCAGCCATCAGGGAATGAGCACACCGGGAATCTGGGTGACTTGGGAATTTTGTTGGTGGGTCAGGTGAGGTCAGAAACCCTGCCAAAAAACCACAGCCCTTCACAAAGGCATTCTTGCCCCTGGCCCAGCTTTATTTATGCATGGCTGGGAGGGAGGAGAAAAGCCCCTTCTGACACCGCCACCACCCCCAGTGTCGTCATCATCATCCCAGCCGGTTTTTGCTCGCTCAGACAGGTCCTCTCCAAACCCTGTTAGAGGGTTCAGGCTGATAAGCCACTCCAGGTACTTTTACAGTCTGGCAGGAATCACAGGATCATGGAATCATTATGGTGGGAAAAGACCTTTAAGGGTCTGTTAGCCCAGCCCCACCACCACTAAAACATGTCCTCAAGTGTCACACCCACACAATTTTTAAACACTTCCAGGGGTGGTGACTCCACCACTTCCCTGGGGAGCCTGTTCCAATGCTTTACAACCCTTTCTCTCAAGAAATTTTTATTAATATCTAATCTAGAAACGGGAAACTGAAATCACTTTTCCTTAGAGGAAACTTGCCTGAAGGAGTGGGCTTCAGGGGACCCCTGTGTGAAAGAGTGACCCACAGCAAGCTGGCTCTGTTGGGCATAAAACCAGGCTTTTTGGCAATTTCTGAGTCCTGTCAGGGCATCTCAGAGCACAATGAGGTTGTCCCACCTGTCTGTACACACCTGCCCTGCAACATTCCATGTCCACACACCTGAGTGAAAGCACTTGAGGAAAAATAAATTACCTCTGTCCTCTTTTACAGAGGCTCCTACTACATTTGTCACGGCCTCAAGCTGTGCCAGGGGGTTTCAGGTTGAACATCAGGAGAAATTTCCTCATGGAAAGGGTGGTCAGACATTGGAACTGCCCAGGGAGGTTTGGAGTCCCCATCCCTGGGGGTGTCCAAGGAACGACTGGACGTGGCACTCAGTGCTCTGGGCTGGGTGACAAGGTGAGGATTGGTCACAGTTTGGGCTTGATGGTCTTGGAGGTCCTTTCCAGCCTGAATGATCCTGTGATTCCATGTTTCTTGAGATTTTGTTCAGACATAATTTCCTGTACCATTACCTAGCCTAACAAAGCTCTTTAACTCTCAGGAATGGATTTGAACCATAGCAGTGACACAAAGGAGACTTTTAACATCCAGTGGAGCCCCCAGATCTAAAGAGTTTAGGATTAGGTACAGCAGGGTTGGAATTCAGTTGAAAATAATCAGTAAATTTAAGTTCTTGACTTTCCACATCTGGAAGGTTCCCCCTGAGCCTCCTTTTCTCCAGACTGAGCCATTTTCCCAGCTGTCTCAGCTGCTTTTGGTGCTCCAGCCCCTTCCCCAGCTCTGTTCCCTTCCCTGGACATATCATGACACTGGTTTCTGTTCTGAAGCCATATCCACCAGGACTCCACTCCTCAAACACAGCCACGATTTAGGAAATCAAGGTAAATTTCCCCCAGTTTTGCACAGCAAAACCCATATTTCTGAGATCACTCTGCCTCCATTTGGTCATAGATCCATCTTTTTGCGTAAATGCCTCCCTTTCTCCCTTTCCCTAGAATCCAAGCTGGATTAGGAACGGTTTTGATATGAATAAATGCTTTACTGCTGTGGGTGCACTCAACATCTGCGTGTGAACCCTCGGATGCAGCCACGGAAACAGGGAATTCAAATGATCTGCCCGATCTCATCCTTCTCCTTGCAGGAGCAAACGTTCCCATGAATTATTCGTGTCAAATCCTGGAGTCCCCGTGTGCTCCTGAGTGCAAACAGGCCCTTTCCTAACACAACATCTACGGAGCAGAAGCATCAGGTGAGGAATGAGCCGTTTTAGGGCTTGTGTCATTTACTGGGCCAGGAAAAGGAATTGTTTTTAGCATCGAGTTTTGTTCCAATCTCCAGGACCTCATATAAAGTAATTAACTGAGAATTTCAGGGTCAGTGTCTGGCCCTGAGGCTAGCAGGAAGAATTTTCAGCCATATCCATGTTCTGGAACACTCCAAACCTTCAAAGCCAGGTGAGCACACCCAGGTCTTGCAAGGAATGGGATGAGGAGGGTGGGTATGGACAGCAGGGCAGCTCCTCCACAACTCTGCTCTTATCAAACGGGGAGGACAGGATGCAATAATGCCTTGTGTTGTTTTGTTGTAAACATTTCATATTGTCAGTGTTCCACGGGAAAGCACTTCCAACACGGTGAGCTTCAGGCAGTCTGAGAGAGCTGCTGCCTCTACAAAGCCTTGGTCCTGCACAGGATCCTGTCCCAGGGCACTGAGAGCCTGCACATCCCTGGGCAGCCCCTGGAGAGGGATAAAGCCTTCAGGATGTGACCCCACAACTCATTACTGAGGCTTTAAGAGGTCCTTTGTTTAGTTTTCATCACAGTTCGCCTGATTATTTTGCATTTTGCTTCTGATCCTTCCCAGCACCAAAAAACATCGCCTTGGCTCAAGCAAATTTTTGTGTTTGGGCTTTGCAATCTGACCCCCTCCCTCTCCCCTGGCCTCCCTCAGTGAAAGTTAATTTAGGACAGCAGCCTTTGAGTGAAAAATGGTGTTTTTCAGGGAGCACCAACTGAGGGCAGCTGTCCATTCAGGAAGGGGCAATCCTTGCTTTTAGGAATATCAAGGACAAGTTCCCAGGAGGCCAAGTCATGCCTGAAATTCCTGCTGTTACCCTAATCCAAGTCGGGGAGCTTCTTGGTGTTTGCCACAGCACCATCCCTGCCAGAATAATTTCCAGAAAAGTTAATAAATAACCCACAGTAACACATTTTTTCTTTATGGATCAGGTTGTTCTCAAACAAGAAAACATTCCCTAATAACAGGACTCCACCATGATGGTGTCACCAAAGCCTGGCAACGCCACTCGAGAGGCCCTGATCTTAAATAAAGTATTTTCCTTCCCAGCAGTGAAAACTGCAGTGCCTTCACCCACTCCTCTGAATAATGGCAGTGTTTCTGCAAGCTTGCCATGGTAATTTAAAATCAATTTTACTTTGGTTTCCCATTATAACTTTTGCTATAGGAAATTAACACTTTAGTAAATCACCTATCGCCTGCAAAAAAACAACGGAGTGCAATAAATGGTGGTGCCTGTGAGGTTTGGTTGGTTTGCAATGAAAAAAAAAAAATCCCAGTGGATATAATAATGTGATGATGTGATAATTGAAATACATATTTTGGTAGAATCAGAGACTAGTTTGGGTTGGAGGGGGCCTTTAAAGGTCATCCAGTGCTACGCCCCTGCTGTGGGCAGTGACATCTCCAACCCAGGTTGCTCAGGGCTCTGTCCAGCTTGGCATTGGACAGCTGCAGCATGGGATGCTCCTTTGGAGGAGCCAGCATGATGAAAGCATCACCCCTGTGTGTGCAGGATGGCCACCAGCCCCATAACCTGTGCTGGGGTTGGGTATGAAGGTGATAAATAAAGCTCAATCCAGCCTGTGGCCCTGCAAAGCATTTTGGAGAAGATCTGAATCCAGGTCTTGTGCTGTCTCAGTTGGCTTCACCAACTCATTACAAGGTACAGCAGAGGATCCTGCTCACCCTCCTGTTTTTGGGAAATGATGCTCAAACCCCCTGGTGATGCTGTTGTGAAAGCCAGAGATGTGTCTCCCATGGCAAATAAACTGCTCCATTGCTCCTGGAGTTATGGGGCTTGTTTTCTGATGGCTTCCTGCCTGTTTTCCCAGCAGTGAGCAGGAGTTACAGAATATACCAGCTCTTCCCATGACTACCACTTCAGTAAAAACCATGCAAAAGAGATCTTGAAGGGGAAAAGAAAAGCACAACTGTCTCTGAGTTCCCCCATTTAAATTGTTACAGCCATTCAAAAGCCAGGTGTTTCCTGCCTTCCAAACCTCCAGATAATCCATCCCAGCTCTTTAAATGCACAGGACAAGAAAAAAAGGTGTTAGGCTGGGCCTTCATCTCCTCTCCTGATGATTCCTGCTTTCAGCCCTTGCTGTCAGCAGTCCCCTCCCAGCACCAGCAGAATCAAAGGTGGAACCGGCTCCGACACCAGGAATAACAAAAGAGCCGGCACAGCTCGCGAGTCATTAGGAAGTTCCTGCCTCTCTCCCAGTTGCACGTTAATGAGCACAGGGAGAGCTGGGGATGGTTTGGATCTGTTTGAGAGCCTGCTCGGGAGCTGGAGCCTGCCATTCTGTGGCTTTCACAGGAAAAACGATCCCCTCCAAAAAATCCTTCTCAAAACTGGCATGCTAGCAGGCAGATCCAGAGGATGGGGATGGAGGATGGATGGGGATGGATGGATGGATGGAAGGTGGATGGATGGATGGATGGGGATGGAGGATGGATGGAAGGATGGATGGATGGATGGATGGATGGATGGGGATGGAGGATGGATGGGGATGGAGGATGGATGGAAGGTTGATGGATGGATGGATGGATGGATGGGGATGGAGGATGGATGGAAGGATGGATGGGTGGATGGATGGATGGATGGATGGATGGATGGATGGATGGATGGGGATGGAGGATGGATGGGGATGGATGGATGGATGGCTCCTGCAGAGCACGGTTGCAGAAAGCCCCTCTGATCTCTCCTTGTATCCCCCCTCATTCCCTCTGAGGCATTTTGGGGTGGATGTGTGAGTTTTAAGTGTAAAACATCTTTGGGATTAACACCAAGGGTGCAGGGCACAAAAAACAAATGGACAAGCCAGGGCAGATGTTGATCTTAGGTTTAACAAGAACCTTCTCAAAGGTCTGGAGATCCTAGATGGGATAAAGGGCCTGGTTTGCCTTTCTCAGCTTGGAACTCCTTATAAAACAAGGGCCAGAAGGTAAAATTTGGACAGAACGGCTACGTCTACACATGCAAATCTGCCTTCCAGCTCTTGGTCTCCCTCTTCTCTGGACATGCCATTATATGGGAGACAAACCTCATCCCTGATGGACATCCCCAGGCTTTGACTGCACAAGATGGAGTATGGAGACAAAACACTATCTTGGTCCCCAAATAAAACACTTTCCATGAATCCCAGAATCACAGAATGGGTCAGGTTGGAAGGGACCGCAGAGAGTCATGTTGTCCAACCTCCCTGCTCCAGCAGGGCCATCCCAGAGCACAGGGATGGTGTCCAGACAGGTCTGGAATATCCCCAGTGAGGAGACTCCACTCCCTCTCTGGACAATCTGCTCAGGGCTCGGTCACTGCACTGGGAAGTTTTGCCTCCTGTTCAGGTGGAACTTGCTGGGATCAATCCCTGCCCATTCCTCTGGTGCCATTGCTGGATCCCCATGGAGCAGAGCCTGGGCCCTGCTCTGAGCCCTCCCTGCTCACAGGGACAGCCAGGGATGAGGTTCCCTCTCAGGATCTCTCTCCTCTCGAGGCTGAACAGCCCCAGCTCCCCCAGCCTTTCCTGGGCAGGGAGAAGAAGGCAGCCAGGCCCTTCCTCACCCTTGCTGCTGGGCCTGCTCCAGGAGCTCTGTGTCCCTCGTGTCCTGAGGAGTCCCAAGCTGGACACAGCACCCCAGATGTGCCTCACAGGGCTGAGCAGAGGGGCAGGATTGCTCCCTGACCTGCTGGAAATGCTCTTCCTGGAGCACCCCTGGATCCCTTTGGCCTTCTTGGCCCCCAGGACACTGCTGGCTCATGGACAGCCAGTTGTCCACCAGGACACCCAGATCCTTCCCCTCAGAGCTGCTCCAGCCTGCGCTGGCACCTGGGGCTTGTCCTCCCCAGGTGCAGGACCTGCATTTCCCTTTGCTGGATTTCAGGCACTTCTCTGTGCATTTCTCCAACACATCAAGGTCCCTCTGAAGGGCTGCACGGCCCTTGGGGTGATCAGCCACCCCTCCCAGCTTTGTGTCATCACTCAATTTCTTGAGGAGGCACTTGTCCCTTCATCCAAGTCATTAATGAGCGAGTGAAACAATTCTGAGTCCGGTACTGATCCCTGGGGGACACCACAAGTGACAGGCCTCCAACCACACCCTGTGCCACTGATCACAGCCCTCAGCTCTGTTGTTCAGCCAGTTCATGGAACCACAGAATTATTAAGGCTGGAAACTAGTCTAGTCTAGTAGGTTAAGTCAGCCAGGTCTAGCACTAAACCACGTCCCTAAGCACCACATCTGTGGTACAGTTACAGTCCAGATCAGCCACTCTTACAATCCACATTTCCTGAGTTTATCCAACAGAGATGATTGGGAGAGTGTCACGAGCCTTGCTGAAGTCCAGGTACACAAAATCCACTGCTCTCCCCCATCCATCCAGGTGGTTGTCTCATGGTAGAAGGCAATTGGGTTGGTCAAACATGATTTCCCTTCAGTGAATCCATGCTGACAACTCCTGATTGCCTTTCCCAACACTGGTGTTTTTCCACTTAAAGCATTTCCTTTTGACAAATGGGCATCTTCCTTCAGGGGACAGCAAACAGAGTCACTGGGACATGCCTCCCTCGTGTTAATGAGCATTTTGCAGATGTGCAGGGACCCCCACCCCGTGGGTGAGAGCACTGAGAGCTCTGCAGAGCCTCCTGGGAGCTGGCAGGGTGTCTCCTGGACTTCCTGGTGTACAGCAACTCCTGTGGGATTGCTGGTGCCATTCCACACCACTGCAGAGTTGGATGGACAGGCAGGTGGAGAAAGAAAAGCAATAAGAAATGAAACCTTCCTTGCCCCATCCTCTCTCTTCCCAAATCAGCAAGAGGCTGCCCGTGCCTGGGGTGCCACGTCCAAGACAATCACAGCTGACAGTGCCTTCCAGGGACGCTGTCAAAGACTTTTAGGCTCATCATTCAGTGAGAGGAAGATTTCCTGACCGACTTCGTGGGAAGGAGCCCCTTTACAGACACGCTGGGAGTGCCACCTGCAGCCAGTGTGGCTTCAGCCCTGCTTCCCAGAGCCTGACCCAGCTCCAGGATGCTGCCACCACCCCTGAAGCTGAGGGCTGGGTCACAGAAGCAGGAGGAGAGGCTGGGTGAGGAGCCAGGGATGAGAAGGTCTGCATGGAACACTTTTGATGGGTGGATGGTGGCAATGCTGTGGTGCAGCCACACCTGGTGGGACAGGGAGATGCCCATGGCTTCTGCTCCTGGTCCATGTTTTCATCATGGTTTGAGGACTGCAGGTCTCCCTGAGATATTGGCAGCACCTTGGGGTTTCTGGGGAGGTGATGCTCACGGTTCCAGGTTAATCCTGACTCCAACACCAGATGTCTGATGTCAGCTGGGAATCCTCTGCAGGATTCCTCTATCCCAGGTTGCTCCAAGCCCTGTCCGACTTGGCCTTGGACACTGCCAGAGATCCATCTGGGCACCCTGTGCCAGGGCTTCCCCACCCTCACAGGGAAGAATTCCTTCTCAATATTCCATCTGACATTGCCCTCTGGCAGTGGGAAGCCATTCCCTGTGTCCTGTCCCTCCAGGCCCTTGTAAATGGTCTCTTCCCATCTTGTAGGCTCCTTCAGGAACTGGAAGGCCACAATTAGGTCATCTTGAAGCCTTGTCCAAGATGAACACCCCCAGTTCCATCAGCCTTTCCCACAGCAGAGCTGCTCCATCCCTCTGCTCATCCTGGTGCCTCTTCTGGGCTCTCTCCAGCAGCTCCAGGTGCTCCCTGTGCTGGGCCCCAGGGCTGGGGCAGCTCTGCAGGTGGGATCTCACCTGAGAGGGGCACAGGGACACAATCCCACCCTCCCCTGCTGCCCACACTGGGGGATCAGCCCAGGGCATGGAGAGTTTGGGATGAGTCATGTCCCAGACCCCTACCTCAAGCTGACATGAATTATGGATTAATTTATATTAAATACCTCACTGGGAAATCTCCCCGTTTCCAAATGGGGTGAACCCCACACTTCTGGTCCAGCAATTCTTCTGTTTAGAAATTTCCTCCATATTCACCCAAATCCTCTTTCCCACACCACTTTCCTTGCACCACTTTCATCTTTCCCAGGATTTGGCCCGCAAATCTTTTTATCTAATGATTCTGGAATTAATTTTTAAACAGTTTTGATTTTTTTTTTTTTTTTTTTAACATTTATAAGTGCCACACAGGACAATGCAGTCCAAGGAAAAATGTATAGTGAATAAACACACCATGTATATAAATTCATACCTTAACACAGATATAGGTTCATAGATATGTGCAAACCTATATGAATCTATGGTTTATTTATTAATTTGAGGTGCATATACCTATATATAGAGAGGTGTATGGCATATATAAATAAAATAATAAAATCTGATTTATGAGCTATATATTTATATAAGTAAACCATATATGTCTATATATATCATATATAATGACCTTATACGTGGTTTATTTATTTGTTTCTACATCTATACAAACAATCTCCTGCTGGCAGAGAGGTGAAATCAGGAACTGCTGTCTGATGTAAAGATGGAAACTCACTTTTGAGGTCAAATTGGAGTAAATAAATGAGTATTTTGATGGTTTCTTGTAAAAGACCTTTGGAATGATTTGGAAAAGCCCTTTTTAGAAATTTAGGGAGTGTTACCTCTTGGCAAAACAGGTTTTCCTGGTTGTATTTCCTTTTTTAAACTTCATATTCCGTGCCTGCCATTCGAGGCGACCCATTGCTGTGTGACATGCTATCACGGCACAATAAATCATAAAATAACACAAAATAAAATAAAGTAAAATAAAATACAAAGTGAAATAAAATACAATGAGATATTAAAGGCTCCTGTAGCTTCATACAGAGGGAATCATTGCCATTGGGAAGGCAAAGGGTTTGCTCACAGATGACGCAAGGAAGCAGCTGAAGGTAAGGAGAAATGTTCCATTGGGTTGCTGCTCCACATGGAGGCATCAGGAGACCATGGCCAAGCTCTCGCTGTCCTTTCCCTGTCCCGACATTCCCGGAGATGTCACACGAGCTGAACTTGGCTCGGATTCCGGCGTCTCCTCAGTGCTCCCATTCCCCCCTGCCTTTCTCTGGTTTCCCTCCCGAGCTGCAGACGGCGGGTCTGGGCAGAGGCTCCCCGGAGCCTCTCAGAGATCGCATCTCTGCTCCTGGATGCTGTTAGGGAGGGATGGAGGAGCCTCTCCTCATCCGTGGATGTGAGATGGGACCGGTGCTCAGCCACCCCATCCCATCCCTGCATCCCCTCCTCTGCCGCTCCTTAGCTCTGGGAGGAGGTGTAGCTTTAAATTTGACCTAGAAAGAGCGCTGAAGTGACTCATTGGATTATAGACAGACCCACACGTGGATCCCAGGCTGAGAGAAAGGAATCTCCTTCACATCAATTCATGAATCCAAGCTCACAGGCGGATCTGACAAACTGTGGTTGAGGAGAGGTTCCCCTCCTGCCACCCCAGCCCTGGGATTTAGTTCAGATTTTGGTACTCTCAAAGACTAACAGGCCAGGGGGTGGATTTTATTAATGCCTTGGTGTTTGGGGGAAGGGAAAGCAGCCTGAAATCACCTCCCTGGACCGAGTGCAAATCAGGGCAAAGAGGAAATGTTCTCCACCCACGGAGACGTGGCTGTGTCACCCAGGAGAGCTGGGGGACGATGCCATGGGAAGCAGTGAATATCTTGCTGTGGAGGAAAGGGAAAGAGGCAGGATCCAGCCCTTTGCCTCTCCTAGAAAATCACTAAAGCAAGCAATAGTAATTGGAGAGCTACTTGTAAGCCGGGCATCTTCTCCCCTGCTAAAAGCTTTGCCCGTAGCGCTGAAGGAGCGGCTTGTGATAAATATATATATATTAAAAATATCTGCTCTGACAAGCGTGAAGCTGGAGAGGCAGAGAGGCTGGGGAGGAGGTAAGGCGGGTAGGAAGCATAAATCAAAATGTTTTGCTGCTCCTAATTAAATCCACCAACCTGTTTGTAACAAAACCGAGTCTCGGTCAACGGGAAGAGAGGAGGACGAGGAGCTGACGCTGCTTGATGGCCACAGTGGCCAACAGCTCTCCCTGAGCCTCACACAGGAACTGGGGGCCTGGGAGTCCTTACACTGGGATTTGAGCTTCAGGAAAACCTCCAGCCATCTGTGCCAGAGGAGGCAGAGCAGTCACAGCCAGGCAGGGAGGAGAGGGGGGAAAAGCAGTGCAGGGAGGGCTGGGAACCCTCTCACTGCTCCACATCCTCTGCAGCCAGACGGCTGCAATGTGCTGCTGCCAGCCCTGCAGCCACCACGGCTTCTGCAGCTGGGAATGGGTCAGAAAGAGCAAAATCGGATACAAGGGAGGGCTGGGGAGGAAAGGAGGCGAACAGGGAATCATGGTGCTGCTGCTGCTGCTGCTGCTGCACTGCCCAGGACGCTGCCTGCAGTGTGCTTGTGGCCCTCACTCATCTCCCAGAGGAGGTGCAGAGCAAGAAAATATTCAGAAAATGATGGTGAAGGAGATCAGGGGGATGGAACAGTTTCTGTACATTCAGAGAATGGTTTGGGATGGAAGGGACCTTTAAGATAATCTCATCCCACCCCCTGCCATGGGCAGGGACACCCTCCATTATCCCAGGGTGATCCAAGCCCCATCCAACCTGGTCTTGGACACTTCCAGGGATCCAGGGACAGCCACAGCTTCTCTGGGCACCCTGTGCCAGGGCCTCCCCACCCTCACAGCCAGGAGTTCCTTCCCAATATCCCATCCATCCCTGCCCTCTGGCAGTGGGAAGCCATTCCCTGTGTCCTGTCCCTCCATCCCTTGTCCCCAGTCCCTCTCCAGCTCTCCTGGAGCCCCTTTAGGCTCTGGAAGGGGCTCTGAGCTCTCCCTGGATCCTTCTCTTCTCCAGGTGAGCACCCCCAGCTCTCCCAGCCTGGCTCCAGAGCAGAGGGGCTCCAGCCCTTGGAGCATCTCTGGGACCTCCTCTGGACTCTCTCCAGCAGCTCCAAATCCTTCTTCTGCTGGGGCAAATACACCACAGAGAATCACAAGATTCTTCAGTCCAGAAAAGGGAGAGCTGATGTCATACAAGATAAGGAGCTTTAAAATCCAGAATGCCCTGCAATGAAGGATCTCCTAGCAGGAGCCAGGAGCTCTGTATGGGATGGTTTGGTGTCAGTTCAAACCCTGCAACAGGGAGGCTCCTGTTTTTCTACAAAGCACAGCTAAACTGGGCAACTCCTCATAATGCCAAGGATTTAGAAAAAACAAAATGATAACAGATAAACTCAACCACCAAGAAACATTCTGTTATTAAATCAACAGCAGCACATCCCTCTCAGGAGCATCCTGGGATGCATCTCTGTGTGCTTGCCGTGTTCTTGCACTCTCCTGCTGTTACTCACCCTCCTCCTGGTGGATATTACACCTGGCCCAGCCTAAGTGTTGTTTTTTTCACTCCCAAACATGGACCATTTCAAGCTTCTCAGCAAATTCCACCCAAAGTTTGAGTTAACATCTGCAAGGCAGCCTCTGCTGAGCCTGATGCTTGTGACTGTAGGAAATTACCCAGTGCCTGAAATCCTGAACAGGAATGTCTTTGCCCTGGCTTTCCCAGGGCAACGTCAAAATCTGGCCCAGCTGAAGCAGCTTTAGCCACAGAGTTGGTCGGAGTGAAACTGTGTGGGATGATTTGTCCCCGCCCCACATCCTTGCTTGCAAAGAGCATCACAGACCTGACGTGTTTTGGGGCCACCTGATGGTGGTTGGGGATGTCAAAGCCACCTGCTGTGATCTCTTCATCAAGGAGTGATGGTCCAAAGTCTTATAAACAACCTACAGCTCTTCCCACTGTCCTGACCTCGCTCCCTGCCTTGCAGTGCTGGCTTCCAAAAGGATTCGGGGCTCTGTATAGGAAGTGAAAGCCTTCCTAGTGCTCATATGAGTGTGAAATCTGCTGAGCTGATGGGAAGAGAGGGGATAAAAGAGCAAACTCTGGAGATACACACTGAGGTTGCTACTGCTCTTCAAGCCAGCCAAAATAAGTGCTGTGAAATTCCCACAGGTTGGTGGAAGTGCTAAATATCGCTGTGAAGTGGGCAAAGTGAGAGTGACAATTAGGTACTTAATAAATGACTTTTTAAGGGTTTATTTGTTTCTTCGAGGATGCACAGAGTGGGAGGTGGTGTAGCAGGTCAGGAATGAGCTTTGGAGTGATATCCCTCAGCACCTGGGATGGGGAATTTCACTTGAGAATGCCATCAGATCCCTGGATTTGGCTTCCAGAGCTATCCAGGTTTGATTTATCCACACAAATAATAGAGGAAAAAATACCCATGGTCCCTGCTGGTGATTTGTTCCCATTGCTGCCTTCCCACGCTGTTCAAAGACGTGGGGCTTGTTCCAAGCTGGAATTTGACTGACATCCCTCTCCAAACACTGGAGCTCACTGGGTGATTTTATCTCCTCCACAGAGCAGAGATTGCCTGGCTGAGGGTGAGTAACCAGTGGTGCCCATTGCAGGAGTGACTGTGCTTTCAGAAATCAAAAGTTCACCCACTGGGCCTGTTCTGACTCGGGAGACAGGAGCCATGGGAACCATTGTTAGCATTTCACAGGAGAGTGGGTTGATATTTTTTAATCAACATTTGCATGCTTAAACTTCGCTTCTATTTTATTTTTATCCACCTCCTTTCTCCTTGTACGTTTTCCAGCACACAAAAAAGAAAGAAAGGAAGAGAACTTTTTAATTAAACTTTTAAGGAAAGCTACAGTACAAAGCTGTTCTTTATATTGCAGGAGATAAATCACTGCAAACATTTGGAAGAGCCCAGACTTTGGTGTGTTGTGCCAGTGAAATCACACGTCAGGAATGATCTGGGGTCCAAGTTTGGCTCCTGGTTGAGGGGGCCACCAAATGAATTTGGTTGTCACTGCTTGGCAGGCTAAGGGACCAAGCCAATGTGATGCTGGACATCTTGGCCACGCTGGATGGAGCTTGGAACAACTTGGTCTGGTGGAAGATGTCCCTGCCCATGGCAGAGGGGGTGGAACAGGATGAGATTTAAGGTCCCTTTATGGCAAGGTATGTTTAAACAAGCAAAACACTAAAGCTGAAAAAGCAGCAAGAAATGAATAATGCAGTGAGCTGAGCTGAACCTTAGGTGAGTAAAATGTGTGCCTGGTTCTTAGGTGCTTGCCCCAGGTCCTTCCTGTGACCAGCTGGAATAAATCCATTTGTGTTCCTTTAGGCACAGATGTCCTTTGT
Source organism: Cyanistes caeruleus (assembly GCF_971803275.1). Classification (NCBI taxonomy): domain Eukaryota; kingdom Metazoa; phylum Chordata; class Aves; order Passeriformes; family Paridae; genus Cyanistes; species Cyanistes caeruleus. The sequence continues at coordinate 3,245,413 of NC_141702.1, forward strand.
CGCCCTGAAAAATAAACCTTCTGATTTTGTTTTTCAGAATTTTAGATACTGTCCTAAAAAAGTAACTATAAACATAGATGTTTGTACATTCCTTCTAACAAATATTTTTGATGGATGTTTTGCATGACCAGTGTCATTGGGAAGGTGGTAACTTAATTATCCAATCCCTGGTCATTGTCAAAAATCTATAAATACTGGAGTTGGAAAAATAAAGTTCTTCTTTTTTCCTATCACACCACTGAGACGTGTTTGTGTAAATCATTCTGTGTCCTCTAGTGACAGTCCTTCCTTTAACTGTGGAATCAAGGGAATGCTCAGAAACGTCTCTATTTTTGGGGATTTTTCTTCTGCTTAGCTGAGTCTTGTTTTAATTTGAGTCCAACCATTAACCCAGGGCTGTGTTCACCACCAAGCCACGTGCCCTTGTGACACTTTCTGGACAGTTCCAGGGACAGGGATTCCCTTCCCTGGGCAGCCTGTCCCAATGCCTGACCCCTGCCACTTCTGTGTCACAGTGGAGTTTCTGTCTCTGCTCTGCTGCCAGTGATGGACCAGCTCTATGTAGGCTCAGTCCACACAAATCAGTGGGATGGAGGGTTATGACAACCTTAAAAAAGGTATTTTTTTCAGGAGAAAAGAAACAGGAGGAAAAAAAGCCCTCCACCCTAGACAGACTTCCTCAACTCCTCCTCAGCTGGCTCATTAAACACAATGAACTGTCAAAATACTTTTTCACTGGTTCCAGTGAAGCTCTGGTCCTGCTTCCATGGACTTTGGAGCAGCATTTTGGTCTCCAGACCCAGTTCCCTGAGCAGTTTGGCAGCAGTCAGTCCAGCTCATGGGCAAGGCAGGGAGGGATGCTCCTCTTCCACACTCTGCCCAGGAATATCCCTGGATCTAATGGCTCATATCCTGGCCTTGTACCCCTTGTGCAGAGGGTGACAAGCTGTCAGAGGGATCATGCAGCCACTGCAGCTTGTCACCCTGTGCAAGGTGATCAGGGATAAACCCCACATCCCATAAAAGCTCTCCTGGTGATTTCCACCCTGCCAGCAACAAAAGAAAAGGAAGGAATGTAATGGGACTTTTCCAAAGTATTCCTTGGGCTAACCCTGCTGGCAGAGGGGGGAAGCAGGCAGGGGAAGGGCAGGATCAGTCACAGGGTGTGATGACAGCCTGAAATCCCCAGAGCTGAATCCTCACATCTTCCTTTGCTCAGACACCAGCTTTGGTCAATAAGGGACTGCAAAGGTTTTCTGTCACACGCTTGGCTTTGTGTAGTGCGGTGTGCAGGAGGAAAAGCAGCCCAGCAGAAATCTGTCTGATTGGGGCTGCAGAGAATCAGAGAAGTACTGAGAAATCTGGAGGTCTCTGTCTGACCATCTGTGTCCACCACCTGAGCAGGTCAGCCAGGGCTTGGCAACATCCGGGATTCCAGAGCCTCCACAAAGATGGAACACCCCTGCATCCCTGGCTGCCTCTTCCAGTGCTGCACAATCTCCTGGGAAAAGCCTTTCCTGTTGTTCCATCTGAACATCCCAGCATCTTGGAGAAGCAGTCATGGAATCCCAGAATGGTTTGGGATTTGGGTTGGAAAAGACCTTAAAGATCACCCAGTGCCACCTCCTGCCATGGGCAGGGACACCTTCCATAATCCCAGGTTGCTCCAAGCCCCATCCAACCTGCCCTTGGACACTTCCAGGGATCCAGGGACAGCCACAGCTTCTCTGGGCACCCTGTGCCAGGGCTCCACCACCCCCACAGGGAACAATTCCTTCCCAATATCTCATATAAATCTCTCCCCTTTTAGAATCCAACAATTCTTGATTGAAAAAATGGCTTAACCAAAAAAAGGGAAGCAAAGTGTGAATTTTGGTATCAGTTTTGCATTAGAAGTAAAATGGCATCAAAGAAAGAGCAGAAAAGGGCAAGAATTTTAGAGTGACATTTCACAAATCAAGTGTTTCAATCTCCCATGTCAGCAGTCAGCTCCAAAGGAAATGGAAAAATCACCCTGAAACAAAGGCACTTATTTTTTTTATTATTATTATCCACAAGCTGCACTGGGAAGGGGGAGTGTCTGCCTGCTGAACATGGAGGGAGCAGGAGCACTTAAAATCATGTAGTAAAATCAGGAATGGATCCCTCTTCCTCCAGGTTTACTCCTGGATCTCCATCCGAGCTTGAATTCAGCCTTTAGCGAGATGTGGGTTTGCCTCTCTCCACGCTGCAGCCCAGCAGCAAACCAGGAGTTCAGAGACCACAGCAGGCATTATGTCATCCTGCGAGGAGGAGCTGGGCAATTCTGCAACCACTTCTTTCCAAACCCTTTTATCCAATCCCTCCTCTAGCAGCATTGCTGAAGGACTGGGGGAAAAAAAGGAGCCTGGCCCCAGGGGATGGGTGTTACAAGAGGAGATCCCACCCCAGGATGTCCCGACCAGCATCCCAGGAGAGGAGCTGCGGTGCCGGGTTCAGAGGGGTGGAAGTGCCTCCCTGGCTGTTGTTCACCTGCCAGATCCCTCCTGCTTGCAAGGAAACCTGTGTGCAGCAAAAGGTGATGTCATCCTTTCCCTGCTCCTGAAATCCAGCTCCTTGCTGAATGTGGCTCAGGGCTGGTGTTATTAACAGTCCCTTCTGACACATTCTGTGCTCTGATGATTTTTATTTTATTTTATTTTATTTTATTTTATTTTATTTTATTTTATTTTATTTTATTTTATTTTATTTTATTTTATTTTATTTTATTTTAATTTTTCATTTTCCACTCCTCTTTCCCTTTTATTTTTTTTTTTTTTTTCTGCACAGTGACCAGGCTCCTGAGACTCAGGTTGATTAAATTTCTATGCCTTGCAGCTTCCCTGGAGTCCACATAATTTATGTAAATACGGGAGATAAGAAACGAGGGGGAATCACAAGAAAAAAAAAAAGGAGCATTAAGCCACCAAGACCCATTAAGTTCTCCATCACCCTTCTCTGAATCTCGGTGTTCAGCAGCACCGCCCCCATGTTTTCCCCCTGTCACAGCAACGTGGATCAAATTAACACTCGTTGGGCTGAGGAAATCCACGGGATCAATCCCAGCTCCTGCCTGGCATCGGGATTTACCCTGCTGGAGAGGCAGCTGGTGCAGCTCCTCTCCAGGCTGTACCCCTGGGCAAAGCCGAGGGGCTGGAGCTCCCTCCAGCAGGGATGGTGCCAGGCACATCCCGAGGGACAGAGATGTTCCTGGGTAAAGCAAGGTGAGCAGGGACACCCCGGTTTAGGATCCCCATGAGCGCCTCTGCACTCCCTTGGGGTGTTTCTGTGCTGTCAGCACTCACCTGAGTGTCACCCCAAACAGCCTTTCAACCCCAAATTCCTGGAAAGTCGTGCTGGGGAGGAGTAGGAGTTGTGTCAGCAGCCTGTTGTCCTCCTTTGTGCGACCTCTGCCTTTGCCTAAGTTCTTCCTAATTATCCTGATGGATGTGACCCCCTTCTCCAGCCTGTCCATCACTCAGCTGGGTAGGTCAGGCTTCAGAGCCAGTGAAGATCTCCCTGGAATAGTGTCGAGAAATTTGGCACTGCAGTTTGGTGATGTGGCTTGTTAAAATGTCTGTGGGATGGTGGAATGGTTTGGGTTGGAAGGGATAATAAAGATCATCCAGTCCCACCATGGACACCTCCCACTATCCCAGGTTGCTCCAAGCCCTGTCCAAGCTGGCTTTGGATACTTCCAGGGATCCAGGGGCAGCCACAGCTGCTCTGGACAAACTGTTCCTAGCAGTGCTTTGGCCCCCAACATGAAGCAAAGCCCAGAAATAATTCCTGGTTTGGGAGGAGGCCTGGAAGGGGACAGCTCCCAGCTGGCAGAGTGGAATGCTCTCTGGAGAAGGATGCCAGGACATGAGGGATGAGAAACATGGCAGCAAGAGCAGGGCCAGGAAACACATCTGGGAATCTCTTCCTAAGGTGTACAAACACCTGGAAAAGCCTGTCCTGGGCCTGGGGCAGACACCTGCGCATGGACACACACACATGGACACACGGACACACACATGGACACACACACACATGGACACACATGGACACACATGGACACACACACGGACACACACACGGACACACAGGGACACACACACGGACACACAGGGACACACAGGGACACACACAGGGACACATGGACACACACAGACATGGACACATGGACACACACGTGGACACACACATGGACACACACACACATGGACACACATGGACACATACATGGACACACAGGGACACACAGGGACACACAGACACACACACAGGGACATATATGGACACGCACACATGGACACATGGACACACACACACACGGACACACGGACACACACACACATGGACACATGGACACACACACACAGACACACATGGACACACATGGACACACACACATGGACACATGGACACACACACACATGGACACATGGACACACACACACACATGGACACACATGGACACACACATGGACACACATGGACACACAAGGACACATACACATGGACACATGGACACACACACACACACATGGACACACACACACACATGGACACACACACACACACACACAGACATGGACACACACATGGACACATGGACACACACACACATGGACACACACACAGACACACACGGACACACATGGACACACACATGGACACACACACACAGACATAGACACATGGACACACACATGGACACACACACACACACACGGACACCTCTGCCCACTCCCAAGCCAAGCCCAGCTCAGTCACCACAGTCACAACGCTCCCAGTCAGCAGCGGGGCTGGAAGGGCACCTGCTCCCACAAATGACAGCTGAGACCTCTTGTGACAGCACCAGGAGCCTCAGGCTGTGCTGTCTGCGACTCACTCAGACCCAGAAAGCTCCTCTGAGACACAGCCTCCTTCCTGCTTCCCTGGGACTTCCAGTCCTGCACAGAAAGTGCACCCCCAGCTCCTGGGAAACCTTTCCCTCTCCAAATGGATGGCATTAGGAATAATGCCACAGATTTTTTATTTAAGTTTTGAACTCACAGGCACCACTCAAATTGCTTTTCTTAACAAGTGTGACAGACAGAAACACCTCTTTAACGGAAGCAAAGACTCTCCAGTAACAATGATTTCAGGGTGCTGGAGTTTGAGGAAAAAACAGAAATCTTGAGTGGTGGTGACATCCCAGGAGCAGAAGTCACTGGCTGTCACTCAGCCCTGCCCCTAACCTGGATGCTGTAGCAGTGCTGTGGGTGTTTCTGCCTTCAGTGCTTTGCAGAGTCAATCCTTGGTGCCGGTGCCAAGGGCACAATTAACTACTCCAATAATCTAATATCAACTTATAGATCTTTCAATAGTCATCCAGGATCAAGATCTAATTAAGACTACAAATGAGTTAATCATGTGTAATGAAGTCTTCTAAGAAAATTACACCCAAGACTTCTATTCTGTCGGAGTGGCAGATACTTCTGACAGAGCCCCAAAGCAGAGACTGGAAGAGTGGTGGCTAAGTGGAGTGATGGGCATGAAAAAACCAAAACTTTGTAGGTTTTGAATAAAGAGGCTACCTATAATCTACAGTTTGGAGTGCCGAATTATTTGTGACAAATTTGATTTGACAGATTCTCTTGAAATATCCGGTAATTTTGCAAACCACTCAGTGACCAGCAGTTGAAAGAGACCTACTGAGTGTCTCCCACTGGAGGAAAATACCTAAATTTAATATTTTCAGTGAAACACACACCAAGACCACCCATGATCACAGCCAAAAAGGGCCAGGAAGAAATGACAAACTTTTTGGACCCCCAAACCAGAAACAGGAACGACCCATCCCTGTAAATAATGCATGTCTGACAATCCACAGGGTTTGAAAGGTCTGTTCCTTGGCTTCATCCCGTGCCGTGGACGCATCATTTGCCATGCTCTCACTCCTAAAATGACTGCAGTCATTAGGAACAATTTATGCTCAAGGAAATAATTACGGTCATTAATGGGGCTGCAAAGCAGAGGCTCTCAGGGAGCAGGAGCGGAGCGGTGGCAGCCGCCCATGCGTGCGCCGTGACTGATGGGCACAGAAATTATGGTGTCCCCAGGACTGGGCATCCCAAATAACTCAGATCCAGGCTCAGGAGGCAGCCAATAACTGATAAGTCCAAGGGGTGTTTGGGAAAAGCCAGTGGGATCACAAGGAAAGCCACAGCAGTGCCTGGGAGAGCTGGCTGGACACAGAGCAGGGGTGAGTGTAGGAGACGCTTTAGGGTGGACGGTCCGAGACATGGCAGGGACCTCTACAGTTGAGTGAGATGTTAGTAGTTTATTTCAGGATATGGGAAAGAGAGAGAGAGCCTGCTATGAGCCAGCAGATGAGCTCAAAGCAGGCTCGGAGAGAACAATACAAAAGGAGGTAAAATATGAATACATGAGCTCAAGACTTAAGATTGCTAAGAAAGAGAATAACAGAACAGAAGTGAGAGAGCCAGGGAAAAAAGGGATAAAGAAGAGCAGGAAAGAGCAGGAAAAAGAGAGCAGCAAGAGTGTAGAAAGCATGAGGCAAGAAGACTGAGAGAGACTAAGAGAACCAAGAGAGAGAACTCTCTTTTACAATTACTTATATAACTTACACATTGAATATTCTATTCCTTCACTAACCAATCTTTCTAAGTATACTGATACAGTAACATTTGTGTGCAACCTATAGAAATCACTGCTTTTGCACATTTTTAGTTATCTCAGGGTCCTTCAGACCTTTTCTTATAAGGCTGGGGAGAGGGGTCTTGTTTTACTGGGGGAAAGAATGTGTTCTGGCATACCAGACCGGTTTCTTTGAATTATTCAAACCGTGCTTTCATTTGTATTTCTTCCTTAGCCTTTCTGGCTAAAGAGTCATATTTATAATTTCTTTCTAATTCTACCTTCCCAACAGGGGTGAGTCCCCAGAAGTCACCAGGGAGCACAGCTGGCAGCTTTAGATCTGCTGACAGTAATCAGTGAGTGGTGACAGCGGCTGTTCACGAGGCCATGTCTGGCTTTTGGACCACCACTTCACAGAAATACAGTCCAATATGGGATTGGAAATGTTTGCAAATGTCTGCAAAGATATCCTAAGCTGGATTCCCAAGTCTTTGAGGCAGCTGATGGAAAAGGCAGGACTCGGCTGTGTGGATGAGATGGCTCATCCTCTGAGTGGAAAATGAAGGAAATCTGGAAGCATCCAATGGGAATTACATTTTCAGGGCAGGTCACACCCAGGGATCACTGATCTAAGGAAATCAATGAGAACAGGAAGAGCTGGACTCAATGATCCTTGTGGGTCCCTTCCAACTCAGGATATTCTGTGATTCTGTGTGAGATTTCCAGGAAAGTCCTGACTGGACTTCCTATTTCTGTGAAAAGCACAGGATTATTGGCAGTTAGCTAATAAAGCTCATTTGGGTTGTCTGGAGAGTGTCCTAAAGATTTAATATGTTACTTAAAAGAGTGGATTTGGGAAGGACACTGGTCAGTGAAATTGGCCAAGGGTTGATTGATAACACAAATATATTGATTGATAACACAAATGTGTACTGTTTTCACTGAGACCAACTAGGAAAGGAAGTTTAAGCTAGCCCATGGCAGGTCCTACTTAAGGCAAATCTCTGCCATCCCCTAAAAAGGAGCCTGAAGTCAGCCTTGCTCGGTGCTCTGGCCACTGGTATGAGTTTCAGACTATCTACACCCCTTGGTGACCAAGTCCCCCCTTGGGACCAAATTCCCAGCTGCCTTTAGAGGCAGACTGAAAAATATCTTGTTTCTTCAGCAGAGAAATGACTGATCCTGTTTGTGTCCCCGTGTTGCTTGCAAGTCCCTGGTCCTGCATTGACTTCCAGGCTGAATTTTGCCAATTCAGCAGCTGGGATCTTGTTGTGATTGAACTTGATAAATTAAGCAGCCTTTTAGGGCAGGGGATGTCCCTGGTGTTTATTTAGTGAGCCAGACTAAATCAATCCATGGTGTTGTACACAAATGGGGAATTTCGCTGTCCCTGCTTGCCTTGGGATTCCCCTTGGTGACAGGCAAGGTGTCACCAGAGGGAGAAGCACAAAAGCAGGGGGTTGGTGGGGAAAGAAGGGGCTAAACCATCACAAAAGATCATGTCCAGCCAAACTTCCCATGTGGCTGAATTAAGCAAAATTAATTAACTGGCTTGAGAATGATGGTGCTGTGGCCAAGGGCTCCTTGGGTGGGGACGAAGGACCAGCAACACTGCCCCACCTTCAGTAAGAACCTGAGTGCCAGGAGGATGAATATAATAATATATATAAGAATATTAATATAAATAATATAATAATATTTGTATATTATTATATTAAGTATGCAAAGTACTCAGATGTTACCAAAATACAAGCGGTGGTGCTTTCAGGTGCAGGGTGACCAGAGAGGAGGGGAATCACCACATTGTGGTACAACAGGATACAGAGGTTATGTGGCTTCTCAGGCCCTGGTGCTGCCTCCCAGACTTCAGCATTTCTCTAAATAGTTCATTTAATAAATAGGTCTTTTGTTTCTGGAGCCCCTCCCTGCTGCATTCCAGCAGGTATTACATGGAGCACGGTGGCAGGAGGCAGCGTGGCCAGACCAGCAGCAGGAAAAGGGCTAATTAACAGGGAAGCAACCCAGCAGCCAGGAAGGGAATCTGAGGAGGCAGCATGGAGAGATTAAGGCATCCAGGAGACTGCCAGGGAACCAATCCATACAGGCATGGGAAGAAGAACTGAGGCCAGCTGCAGAGATGAACAGGGATGGCAACGATCACAGAGTCACAGAGTGGTTACAGCTGGAAGGGACCTTCAAGATCGTCTCATTCCAACCCCTGCCATGGGCAGGGAACCTTCCACTAGGCCATACTCAAGGAAAACACACATATTTTTATCCCTGCAATGCTGGGGACAAAGTCACACAGGACCTGAGCAGGAATGGTGCCAATGGCCATTCCCAAACCACACCTATTTGGTGATTTTGAGACTGAAGTTAAAAGTCAGGGAGTTGACTGAACAATGTCCTGAGGGTCTTTCCAAATTGAAATCCTCTGCCTCTCTGGGAAATGCCTGGAGTGGGGAAGGTTGTGTCCAGTCAAAGCCATGTGGTTCAAATCCAGATGGGAATGTGGGCTCCAGGAATCCCTTGCAAAGCAAAGGGCAGGCAGCCCTGCTTGGAGAGATGGTCAAAAGGTTGACAGCAAAGAAAAAAATGCAGAGAAATTCCACAAACTTGCTTTCCACAGGGAATTGGGCAACAGCTCAGGAGGAAGGCTGAGAAACAAGAGTCTCCTTCCCCTGAAGGCTGGTCCCTTGCAATGTGGCCACAGGGCATGGACAGTCCCCAGGAGCAGGGAAGAGAAAGCCAAGCCAGCCAGGTTGGCATTAACAACTTTAGCCCCTCCAAGCCAGGAAAAATGTCCAAATGGGAAGATAAAAATACAAAAAAAGAAACATGAAAAGGAGAGGTGTAATAGCCCACATGGAGCACAGGAAACCAAGCTGCAGACGGACAAAGTATCCTAAGGCTGTTTTCCTGCCTGAGGCGACAGAGCTCTGTTCACCCTGGCTGCCCTGCAGAGGATGAGTTTAGGGCTGAAACTGTTCCATTTTAGGAGCATTAAAGTCTTTTCTGTGCTGGTGCTCAGGGCAGAGCAGACACTGGCCCTGGGTCTGTTCATGCTCGCAGGACCAGGTGGAAGCGGCATCTCCACAGTCCCTGCGGGCAGGAGAAAGTGGAAGAGGCTCCTTCCCTCTCCACTCTGCTCCTGCCACGATGCAAGGAGTGGGAGGCAGGATGACCTACTTGTGTCATGCCCCGAATGCCTCTTTTTGCTCCAGCCAAGGCATCTCCACGCTCCGAGGCTCCTGCTCTGCCTGCTGGAACTGTCTGAAAGGATTTTGTTACTCCCCTCCTGCCCCTCACCCGTCCCCTCAGCTCACCTGGAGCTGGGAGGGCTGCAAAAGCATTTTGAGAGATCCAGTGGGAACAGAAAGCAGAAGCTGGATCGTTTTCATCCCACATTTTTGCTGTGGGAGGGGGAGATGTGGTGGAGAGGCATCCCTGGACATTACATCCCTGAGAAACAGGGATCCAGGTCTCCTTGATGAGAGATGTAAATCCATTGGTATCATTAGTGTCCCTCCAGATTGAGGGCAGGATTATGGAAATCATTCTCTCCTCCCCACAAGGAAGGATAGGAGAACTGGGCTTTTGGGGAAAATCTCTCTTTCTTTGGTGAAGATATTAATTTTTTTACATGCTTAGCAAAAACTATGTGAGAGATGAGCATTTCCAAAGCTCTCAGAATCAGCAACTCTGCTCCTTCACTGGCTTTGGAGGTATAGCCCTTGTTGACTTCAGTGGGAGCCAACATAGCCTAGCTGTGCAAAATCCAGCCCTAAAAGTTCTGTTAATCTTTATTTTTAAAAGATTTTTATAAAACCTATTACCACACACACATTATCACAGGCTTTCATCACAGCCCCTACAAAACCAAAGACATTTGCACTGCACCTTGTGAGACACTCATAAAGAACCTACTGCCTGTGTTACTGAGCTCTCACAGATATTTCTTGGCCCTTTACCTGCAGCTGTGGCCTCAGAGCTGTGACAGATTTCATTTAAAGCCCTTTATTTCCAGCTATGATGTGCTCTCATTTAATCAGCCCTGTCCACCCCCCCTTCCCACATCCCATGTGGCTGACGGGACTCTGGGCTGGTGCTGCTGGAGCTGGGGGACACAAGGAGCAAACCCCACAATTAGACAGACAGGTAATGAGGTTTTCCCTCTCCCATGGGTGAGAAGTGCTTGTCATACTGACTTCCCTGAGGAAGAGGCTGAGGGAGCTTAGAGCCACTTCCAGTAGCTAAAAGGGACTTACAAAAAGAGGGAGAGGGACTTTTTATGTGGGAAGATAGTGATAGAATAAGGGGCAATGATTTTAAACTAAAAGAGGAGAGATTTAGGTTAGAGGTGAGGAAGGAATTGTTCCCTGTGAGGGAGGTTAGGTCCTGGCACAGGGTGCCCAGAGAAGCTGTGGCTGCCCCTGGATCCCTGGAAGTGTCCAAGGCCAGGCTGGACAGGGCTTGGAGCAACCTGGGATAGTGGAAGGTGTGGTTGGAAGGAGATCTTCTTTAAGTTTCCTTCCATCCCAAGACATCCTGTGATTCTGTGGCTCCCTGCTGTTGAGTTTTCCCTGGACAGAAGTAGTTGAATACACTGCACATCTGCCACTTCCTCTGGAAGCTTCTCTGCCTTGGGAAGGGTCAAAATGGAGATGCCCTTCAAGTTTTTCCCACTTATTGTCCCCTAAGTCGAGGCCTTGTGACGTCACATGTGCTGCCCTTCAGAACACACGCTGGGAGAGGGGCCAGGATTCCCTCAGGAATCCCTCAGAACTGTGTCTAGGTGGATTTTAAAAATCTCCAGGGAAAGAGACTCCACTGAAAAATCCAAGGGAAAGCCAGTGTGTGGCACTGTGAGCAGGATCACGGTGAGACCATCCCTCCTGACCACAAGCACCATGTGCTGTGAGGTGCCAAAGATCCTGGAGGAAGAGCATGGCTCAGAGGTGGGCTCCCAGCATGGCAAGATACATCTGCAGCTCCTGGGGGAAGAGCTGCGGCCTTGCCACCACCTCAGGATGCTCCAACACCTCCTCCCCCAAAGAGCAGGGCCCCTCTCCTGGCTGCAGACCTGGCTGAGAAAGCCTGGCCAGTGTCCACACATTAACATCATCCCGGTAATCACTCCCCCCGGGAGCACATCAAGAGGAAGATAATGTGAAGGGAAGGGCCTCACCATCATCTCTTCCAGAAGTGACAATGATCCCCGGCCAGCCTGGTCCCGGGGGGACTGAGTCCCACAGCCCAAGGGCAGCTGTGCAGAAGGTCTGACCCTGCTGCACTCCAGGAGCTCACCCCAGGCCTCCACAGCGCCAGCCTCCCTGGGGACCCGAGCTGTCTCTCTTGCTCACATCACAGGGGCAGCAGACAGATGATTTACAGAGAGCTCCCCTCCCTAACTTCATATCTTTTGTGTTTCACTAACCCTGCTGCCTTCCCTCTGCTCCAGAGCTCCCTGCTCCTGCCATTTCTTAGAGCAAAACCTGGGCTGGGCCTCAAACCGTGAAGAAACATTTTCCTCTTGAATCTCCCAGCTTTAAGGCACCAGCCCATCATTTTCCCTGCCCTGTGCTAATTTCAGAAGTATTCCTGGGAACCACCTGAGCCAAAATCACACCCTGGCACTGCCTAATCCACCCACACAGCTGGAGTCCGCTCACTGAAATGGTGGGACAGTGATATCTCAAGCCACTTTCAGGCACTTTTAAGACTTTCTTCTCTTTTTTTTTTTTTTTTTTTTTTTTTTTTTCTCTGAAAGCAGAGTGATTCTCTTTGCACTGCTCCAGAGCTGGAAACCTCTGGGGTAGAGCAGGGGCTTCTGTGCTCCAGCACTCCAGATTAGCCAGTGATGGGACCTCTCCTTTCTACACGAATAAATCCGGACTCTGCTTTCCATCTCCTCTGGGAATGTTCAAAAAGCCCCTTCCTGCACTCAGGCAGGAATTCTGTTGAATTCATGCCAGTGGGGACTTTTCCAATAAGCAATATCACCATCCCATCAAGCTGAAGAAAGCAACAAGAAAGGGAACACTCCCCCCACACTGAGGTGCTGGAGACTCCAGATGATGGAGAGCACGAGGTCTCTCTGCCCAGGTCCAAGCTGTCACCTCCCTCATCAGAACACCTGATGCAGCATCAGAGAAAAGAGGGGTTCAGCACTGACATTTTGGGTTCTGTAAGTTAAATATTCCTCAGAAAGTATCCGGTAATCCCTTGGATACCCGACCTTATCCCTCGGATTCCCAACCTGCACGCTCCACACGTTGGTCTCTGGAAGGATACCCACACACAAGAGGTGAATTATCACTGACCCAAACAAATCCCCAAACATGCACCATCCCCATCAGAGCTCAGGTACCCCGGGGTCCTTGGCTAAGGCAGCTTCCACAAGGAAAATGCATAGAACTGTTGGAAAAAGTCCAGAGGAGGCCATGGAGATGTTCCAAGGGCTGGAGCCCCTCTGCTCTGGAGCCAGGCTGGGAGAGCTGGGGGTGCTCACCTGGAGAAGGATCCAGGGAGAGCTCAGAGCCCCTTGCAGGGCCTAAAGGGGCTCCAGGAGAGCTGGAGAGGGACTGGGGACAAGGGATGGAGGGACAGGACACAGGGAATGGCTTCCCACTGCCAGAGGGCAGGGATGGATGGGATATTAGGAAGGAATTGTTGGCTGTGAGGAAGGTCAGGCCCTGGCACAGGGTGCCCAGAGAAGCTGTGGCTGTCCCTGGATCCCTGGCAGTGTCCAAGGCCAGGCTGGACAGGGCTTGGATCACCCTGGGATAATGGGAGGTGCCCCTGCCCTCCATGGCAGGGGGTGGGAATGGGATGAGCTTTAAGGTCCTTTCCCACCCAAACCACTCTGAATCTCTGATTGGACCAATCATGCAACATCATTACTAAACAGGCTCTATTTTTATGTGTGTTTTGGGTTTTGTCTTTTGTGGGGTGTTTTTTGCTTGGGTTTTTTTTTTTATTTTTTAGTTTTGTTGGTTCTTAGTGCTCATGATACCTCAGATGAAGTTTCTTGTTTGTTTCAAATTTGAAAGTTCTTCAGCTTTAGGGAAAAAAATCCCCAGTAAAAATAAAAGAACACTAAATTAGTGATTAGTTAAAGTCATACACTGAGTGGTAAAAAAAAAATGGATAAACTATCAGCACTGTACCCAGAATGAAGCTCTCCCGACTCCTTGTCCCAGTCAGGCTACTCATCTATGAAATCTTTCATGCAGATTTATTTTCAGGGGGAAAAAAAAATCACTCTGGTTACAGCAGGAAGAGTTTAGAGTAGAATTGCTATTTCCCAGTGGTGCTGGGGGCTCTTACACTAAATCACATTACTGCAATTTAAAATACAACCGCACATCTGCTGAGGCTTGGGCATTGCTCACATGTGTGTGTTTTAGTCAGAGGAAGGTATTCTGAGGAAGGTGAATTTTTCTTCCTCTCTAAGAGGTAAAATGAAGCTGAATTCCTTTGCATTTTCCATGGATTTTCCTGCCTATCCAGTTGGTTGCCACAGCTCAGCTGCTTTGTGCTAATTTCTTAACCTGGTTTTGTGGCAGGGTCTCGGGTGGATTGAACTAATTTGGAATAAGGCGTGTCTGATTCAGGAATAGGAGCATCAACACAGGGAATTAATTACAAACCACTGATGTCAAGTGCACAGTCCAGAATAAGTCCTTGGATAGATGAAGTTTAAGGCCATCATCTCTAATTTTTCTCAAAAGCAAATTATTTTTTTCCCTGTCTGTCTCTTGATCTGCCTATCAGGAAATAGGTTCACTGCCCATGCCAGGGGGGGTTGGAACTGGAGAATCTTTAAGGTCCCATCCAACCCAAACCAAGAAGGCCAAATTTAAATCCAAAAAGCCTTCTTGTCATGTAAAGCTTGGATTGTGGGTGTGTTGGATGACACAAACTACCCTTTTATCCTGGGACCCACATGCACTGGATTTCCAGCAGATTTCCAGATTTTCCTTCAGTCCCTTCTCAGAGCAACCATTGTCCTGCAACCTGAAAGGAATTTTTCACTCAGGTACTCCAAAATCCTCCTTGAGAAACTTCACACCTGCAGGTGGCTACCATGAATGCACAAACATTTGTTTGTTTTGCTTTTCTCAACCTCCTCTCACCATCCCACCTCAGCCCCCATGGTTGAAGGACAACGACCCAGGACACGGCTGTGACCTTCATCAACCCCACCAGGCACTTCTACAAAGCTGAGGACAGCAGAAATTCATCAGTCTTAACTGAAAATTCCTGGAAAGCAGCGAAATCCTGAATTTGGCTGTGAATTCTCCCACCCTAAGAACTCTTCAAACTTTGGATTTTCCTCCCTCGTGTTAACCCCATCTTTTTTTGGGAACAAAAAAGTGATGGAGCTTAAAAAGATGAATTACCTGATCTGTACACTCAATGAGGCTCAAACACTCCATAAATGCAACATGAGTTTTAACAGTATTTAATGGTTTGCATTAATTAGTAAGTCTTTAAAGATGTCAGACATTTGTAGGTTTAAAAACTTTATAACTTTCAATAAATTCAGCGGGGCTCAATGAATTCCTGCAGATTTACACAGCTTTGGAAACACACTCCCTGTCAAACACCTTCGCCAGTGTTTGTGATTTTAAGAGAAAGGAAGAAAGAAAAGAAGGAAAAAAGAAAAAGAGTGGGGAGGAAAATGAGACAATTTATTAAGTTGTGATTTACAATGAAACAGATTTATTTTTCATTTCATTTCAATGCTTTGTTACTTGATTGAGTTTTTTGAGCAGTTCTCTGAAGAACTGTGGATGCAGTGAGGGGTGGGTACTCCATGTCTCTGTACACAGACATGTATGATCCTCTCTGCTCAAAGGATCACTCAGGTTGAAAAAAAACCTCTGAGACCACCGAGGGCAGCCTGTGACCGATCACCACCTTATCACCAGCCCAGAGCACTGAGTGCCATGTCCAGTCATGAAAACCTCCAGGGATGGGGACTCCAACACCTCCCTGGGCAGTTCCAATGCCTGACCACCCTTTCCATGGAGAAACCCCTCCTGGTGCCCAACCTGACCCTCCCTTAGTGCAGTTTGAGGTTTGTCCTCTCCTCCTGTCCCTGTTCCTTGGGAGCAGAGCCCGACCCCCCTGGCTGTCCCCTCCTGTCAGGGAGTTGTGCAGAGCCAGAAGGGCCCCCTGAGCCTCCTTTTCTCCAGGCTGAGCCCCTTTCCCAGCTCCCTCAGCCTCTCCTGGTGCTCCAGCCCCTTCCCCAGCTCCGTTCCCTGCCCTGGACACGCTCCAGCCCCTCCAGGTCTCTCTTGTCAGGAGGGTCCCAGAGCTGTCCCCAGCACTGGAGGTGTCCCAGCAGTGCCAGCACAGGGGACAGGCACTGCCCTGCTCCTGCTGCCACCCCAGAGCTGGCACAGCCCAGGTGCCATTATTGCCTTTTTGGCCACCTGGGCTCGTGTTCAGGCACTGTTGACCAGCACCACAAGGTGCTGCTGGGCAGTTCTCCAGTCAAACATCTGTGTCAGTGTCTGGATTTGTATCCATATCACAGAGCTGTGCACACACACACACACACAAATTATATTTAAAATCTAAATTTAGCTGGTATTATTTCTGAAGGAAACTACTTCAGAAATCAAATTCTACACACGTATCCTAAAGGTCAACTTCTTACATCCATTTGGGATGAACACAAAGACTGGATATTCCAATTCCTCCCCACACCTTTGGTAATTACAGATTTCAGAGAAGCTCTTTGCCCAGAGGGAAGCAAAGTGAGAGGCAGGGGCAGGGCTGAAAGCAGAGCAGGGGGAGGAAGGAGACCATAACTCATTCTCCTGGGTGACATGTGTATGAATGGGCTGGGATTTATCCTGAAACAGCTTCCTGTGCTCATGACGGAAAAAAAAAGACAAGAGGAATCATAAAAACAATGAGTTCAGGGAGGGGAATGAGCCTTGGCTCTGGCTTGTACAGGGAATTATTCTCCCAGCCTTGTAGTCAGGATCACTCATCCCACTCCTACACACTGGATATACAAATAGCAGGAAATGGTCACTTTGTAAAGGCCACACCATGAGGGATGAGCAGGGGATGACACAGGACCTGTTGGCTGCTCTCAGGTGATGGGGCTGGGGAACAAATCACAGAGGGGAATCACTGCAGGTTCCAGAGGGTTGGCACTGCCTTTTCTTAGTCATCATTGCCACACGAAAATCAGAGCAGAGGCCCCACAAAGATATGGGATGATGCCAATGCACGTCAGGATCTCCCCACAGATTCACCAGCAGGAACCTGGCACAGGGTGCCCAGAGAAGCTGGGGCTGCTCCTGGATCCCTGGAAGTGTCCAAGGCCAGGCTGGATGGGGCTTGGAGCAGATTGGGATAGTGGAAGTTGTCCCCGCCCATGGCAGAGGGTGGAACTGGCTGAGTTTTAAGGCCCCTTCCCACCCAAACCATTCTGTAATTCTATGATTCTTCACCAAGAATTTCTCATTTCTTGGGGTTTATCCACATTCTCTACCCAGCCATGTCCTACATGACACAATTTCAGCCAAAATGGACCCTTCTGGTCCTGCTCATTTCCAGCACAAAGTTCCCTCCTGTATTCTGAAACCTCATGGAATCACAGAATCACTGGGTTGGAAGAGACCTTCAGGATCATCGAGTCCAACCCATGCCCAAATGCCTCACCTAGCCCATGGCACTGAGTGCCACATCCAGTCTTTTTTAAACACATCCAGGGATGGTGACTCCATTTTCACCCTGAAAATCAGACCTTTTGATATTGTTTTTATAATTTCTAGCCACTTTCCCAGGAAAGTCACTATAAACATAGGTGTTTGTACATTCCATTAAAGATATGCCTTTTGATGGATGTCTCTCACTGCCAGTGGGGTTGGGAAGGTGGTGACCTGACTATCCAACCCCTGGTCGTGGTCAAAAACCTATAAACACTGAAAGAACAAATAAACTCGGCTTCTTCTTTCACCACACCTCGAGCTGAGTCCGTGTGAATCATTTCGTGTCTGGCAGTGACACTCCCTGGAATTCTGTGTGATTCTGTGATTCTGTGATTCTGGTCCTGTTTTATTTTCAAGGCAGACACCTTGGTTCAGGAACAGCACGGTGGCAGACCTGGAATTCTGTGTGATTCTGTGATTCTGTGATTCTGGTCCTGTTTTATTTTCAAGGCAGACACCCTGGTTCAGGAACAGCACGGTGGCAGACCTGGAATTCTGTGTGATTCTGTGATTCTGTGATTCTGGTCCTGTTTTATTTTCAAGGCAGACACCTTGGTTCAGGAACAGCACGGTGGCCAGCGCTCAGGCCACTCGGTCCAAACCCGCACACAGGCATCAATGTGATGGATGGCAGAATGGCGTTTATTGCTGGAGAATTTGACATTTTATAGCCTAGGTCCACTGTGCTACTCCCATCTGCTTTCATCACAGCTAGGTGCTATTGGCTAATTGCAGGGGTCATTATCATACACTAAAGAGGAGGGGGGTGATTATCTTTCCGTTACATCCCGAAATCTTCCGTGCGCTGGGCCCTCTACATGGTCCTGTTCATTTCCACCCCAAAATTCCCTCCCGTATTCCGAAACCTCCTTCGCTCATCTCGTTTTATCCCCGTTCCTGCTCATCGCAGGCTACAGCAAACAGGGATCAGAGGGGCTGCAGAGCCATTTTCCCGAGCTCCTGCCTCCTCCGTGCCTGTCAGATGCGAAAGCGGGGATGCTCTTCCCGGCTCCCCGGCTTTGGCAGGAGCCTTTGTCCGGCCGGCAGCGGGGAGCTCTGCCTGTGACGGAACCCGCAGGGATGCTGCCCATTCCATCTGGAGCTCTGGGTACAAGGTGCTGACGTGCTGCGTGATCCTGCCTGTGCCTCTGGCCCCGTCCCACCGCTCGTTCCCTGACACGGATCGGCCGCAGCATCCCGGGAGCTTCCTGGCTATCGGGCTGAGCCGGGACACCGACCGAGGAAGAGTGTGTAATGGCAACAGAGGGGAAAGCTGCGGGGGGTTTGTCTCGGGATGACGAACAGGAGCTGGAAAGGCTCAGGGGGAAAGGGATGAGCAGTCACGAGAGTGGCCTGACCTGCTTTGAGGCACGGGCAGCAGCCGGGACACAGGGATGGATACAGATCTCTCTCCTCGCCCCAGAGATGGAACAGCAGCACCAAACACGCTGCTGCCACCGAGTCACCGCACCTGGCCCTGCATCTCAGAGCTGGACTTGAGCTGATGTCAACAAAGGTCCTGCCAAGGCCAGAGCAGCCTGGATAAATAACCACCAATTAATGTCAAATCTGTGTTCTGTATCAGAGCTGTGCACTCATGGGCTGACGTGACCTGCTGGGTCTGTGAGCGCTGGGAAACTGAGGCACAGAGCAGTGACCAATTTGCTGCTCTGGATCACGGAGTCACAGGATGATTGTGACCACTGCAGGAGCACTGGGACCACTGCAGGTCCTCTAGACCGACATCCCTCCTCAAGTAGGGTTCCCTGGAGCAGGTTAGTCAGGGATTGTGTCCAGAAAGGTCTGGAATATCCCCAGTGAGGAGACTCCACTCCCTCTCTGGACAATCTGCTCAGGGCTCGGTCACTGCACTGGGAAGTTCTTCCTCCTGTTCAGGTGGAACTTGCTGGGATCAATCCCTGCCCGTTCCTCTGGTGCCATTGCTGGATCCCCATGGAGCAGAGCCTGGGCCCTGCTCTGAGCCCTCCCTGCTCACAGGGACAGCCAGGGATGAGGTTCCCTCTCAGGATCTCTCTCCTCTCGAGGCTGAACAGCCCCAGCTCCCCCAGCCTTTCCTGAGCAGGGAGATGCTCCAGGCCCATCACCATCTCTATAGTCCTCCACTGGACCCTCTCCATGTCTCCCTCCACGATGATTTCCTGAAGGAAATCAGCCTTCCAGGGACATGTGGGAAAGCTCAGGACTCTCCCAATGGAAACACAGGAGTCATGCTCCCTAGAAAAACCTCAAACTTCATCTGCCAACTTCATCTGGGCACAGCAGGGCACCAGACTGGCTGGTTTGGCATCACTCATCTTGCCTAAATCCAAAGGGAACACCCCAAGGCAACACAAGTGGTTGGAAGCACCAAAAAATGGAAAATTTGAAGAGCTTTTGGGAAAGAGATTAAAATTTTCTTTCAGCGCCGCCTTCTGCCCTGTGTCCCCGGTCCTCCTTGAAGGTTTGGGAACTCGCTGTTCTGAAGCCGGGGTGATAAAAAAAAAAAAAAGTCTGTGCCCTTTTTGGATAATATAATAAAGACTTAGATGCTTTTTGGACGTCAGCTGCTGCCAGTAATCAGCGCTTCGCAGCTGCTGAGTCACAAATAGCTTGAAAAATATTTCCAGTCCTTGCTCTCCTGAGAGCTAATCCCAGAACGGGCAGTCATAAAAAAACATAAATCCCCAAATTACCAGAATGGCCTCAGAAATCTCTTTTAAGGCGATTAGTTCGATGCTGGTTCTGGATTGTCTTTACCTCCACGTTCCTCGCTCCTCTCTTTTCCCTGGACATCCCCACACGGCTGGGAAAGGTCATTCCTCTGTCCCTCATTCTCCAAACCCTCCCTGAGCCCTTGGGGTCTGCCCACTCTGTGTCCCCTCCCCATACTTGTCCTGCCCCCTCTGTGTGTGTGTCCCTGCCAGAAGATAAAACACTAACCACAGAGAGATGATTTTTCTGGGGGTTTGGGGGGCTGTTTTTGTCATTTATGGTGAGAACAGAGAAATTTTCCTGGTGGGTCTGTCTGCTAATTTTTCACCCTTCAAACCAATTATTAACCTTCACCACAGCTGTCTGCAGGAGACTTTACCCTGGTGTCCAAAGGGCTCCTCCAAGTTTGGATTGAGCTGGCTCAAAATTGCTTTATCCATTATTATTATTATTATTAAGAAGAAAAAGAAGAAATAACCATCTCCTCCATGGTGCTTTTTTATAAGGGAATGCCAAGCACGCTGCAAGAGTCGTCATCATTAATTAAGGAGATGAAAGTCCAGCTGAAGCCCACGTGAGCATGCCCATGCAGCTGTTGGCATCATTTTAAATAAGAAAACATATAAATATAAAAACTGTGTCAATTCTATAGAAATTAATACATATTATTTAATTTTTTATTATATTTAAGTGGGTTGCAGAGGAGGCCATGGAGATGCTCTGAGGGCTGGGAGCCGGCTCTGGAGCCAGGCTGGGAGAGCAGGGGATGTTCACTTGGAGAAAAGAAGGATCCAGGGAGAGCTCAGAGCCCCTTCCAAGGCCTAAAGGGGCTTATGAAAAAGAGGGAAAGGGATTTTTTACACAGGCAGTTAGTGATGGGACAAGATGAATGGTTTTAAACTAAAAGGTAGTATATTTAGATTAGATATTAGGAAAAAAATTTCTTGGCGGTGAGGGTGGTGAGGCCCTGGCACAGGGTGCCCAGAGAAGCTGTGGCTGCCCCTGGATCCCTGGAAGTGTCCAAGACCAGGTTGGATGGGGCTTGGATCAACCTGGGATAGTGGAAGGTGTCCCTGCCCATGGCAGGGGGTTGGATGGGATGAGGTTTAAGGTCTGTTTCAACCCAAATCATTCTCAGATACGGCAGGGGACCAGGAAGCATCCGGTAGTTCTTGTCAGGATAAGCTCTTTTGTAGGGAGATGATGTGGTCGGATGTTAATACTGTCAGTTTGAAGCCATTTCCCCTTTACATTGCATGTCCTTGTCCCCAGTCCCTCTCCAGCTCTCCTGGAGCCCCTTTAGGCCCTGCAAGGGGCTCTGAGCTCTCCCTGGATCCTTCTCTTCTCCAGGTGAGCACCCCCAGCTCTCCCAGCCTGGCTCCAGAGCAGAGGGGCTCCAGCCCTTGGAACATCTCAGTGTCCTCCTCTGGACCCTCCTCTGAAGGGGGGTGGCATATCCAGACTCTGTGTGGGAGCAGTGCCAGTCCCTGCCCCGTGCCTGCGTGGGTCAGTGCTGGCTGGTCTTGGCCCATCAGTGCCAGGACCAGCAGCAGTGCAGGCAGTGAAATGC
The DNA here is from genome assembly GCF_971803275.1 of Cyanistes caeruleus. NCBI lineage: Eukaryota > Metazoa > Chordata > Aves > Passeriformes > Paridae > Cyanistes > Cyanistes caeruleus. The sequence goes on from NC_141702.1 coordinate 3,267,082, forward strand.
AGGCCCCGTGTCAGGCTGCCAGCACTGCTGCATTTACTGGAACTGTGGCTCTGTGGCTCTCCCTGCTTTACCCTGGATGCCCCACTACTCTTCCCCTCTCTGCTTGTGACCCCAGTCTGGGACATCTTCAGTTCCATAAATCTCATTCCCCTTCCCTTCCCAAGGACTCAGAGCTTTATGTAAGAATGGGAAGACAGGAGGCATCCACACAGAGACAACTTAAGAGGAGCAAAAGCCTCTATCACTCAGCAGAGAATATTTTTAACATTAACAATAATATCCGGGTGGCCTGGCCTACAAAATGCTGCTCCAGGGCATCCATCCCGAGGTGGCAGCGTTCCCAAGTGGCTGCTGGGACTCTCTGAACTAAGTTTAGCCCTGAAATGAGCTCAGACCCCTCGCTGAGGTCTCCGGCTCGCGGTCCCCTGGCTGAGCCCGTGGAAGGAGCTTTGCTGCTTCCCCTTCCATCCCTTGGCACCGATGACGCCTTTGCCACGGGTGGCTCTGCCTGCGCCAGTGAAGAAGACGTAAACGCACCCGTGGGACGTGGCAGGGACACGTCACCCCCGTGGTGACAGCACCAGGCTCTTCCTGTGCTGAAAGGCTCCAAGGGATCAGCGGCTGCCCTGAGTTGCTCCCTGCTCTGGTTTTGGCTTTGTTCTGCTCCTTGCTGCTCCCCACGTGAAATAAAACCCCAGTGGCCGGAGCCGGGCTGCACGGACAGCCTGGGAGCGCTCCTGCCACCGAGCCCCGCATCATGGCCCTGCCCCAGGGTCACAGCAGCACCCAGCCAGGAGGAGATACCCAGGGAAGGGCTCTGACATTCCCAGAGATGCTCCTGGGTGACATCCCAGCATCGCCCCGGGTGTGGGGTCACCCACGCTGTGTTTCTCACCCCAGGGCTGCCCTGACTGATTTTCCCCAGGGAGCTCTCCCCAAATCCTTCCCCTGCTACAAATGCAATGGCCAGAGCTGAGCCTGGCCCCCTGTGGGCTTTGCACAGACCAAGAGGCCTTCAAGGACGTTTTCGCCAAGTATGATGTGAGATGGATAATAAGGAAATAAATAAGGAATAAACTGGGGTGGGGGAAAGCACCCTTGGAATCTCACTGCCACCACTAGGACTGTGCACGGGCACGGGGGAAGGAGGGGCAGCGAGGAGCCAGCTTGCTATTTTAAGGACAAGCTCCAATAGCAAAGTAATCATCTCCCGAGCAATGCTATTTTCTGGATCCGTGCCCTCAAGTCAGCACGAAGCCACCGTGCTTTCTATTCCGGTCACACCGAACGCTTCCCACCAATCTATCCATCTTAATCCCGGCCCCGGCAGCCGCACAGCCCCACCGGGGCCGGGGGTGCCCGGAGACGGGGGTTTGGAGCTGGCTGCATCCGTGCCAGCCCATCCCTGGGCACACCGGAGCATCCTCGCCATCGCCTTTTTCTCCCCGGCGGGATGATCCTTTCATCTGCATCCTCTCTGCTGCTGGTGCTGCTGGACAAAATGCCTCCCACGTAATCAGTTCCCAGCCTCCCTCTCCTCCTCCTCCTCCCCCTCCGTGGCTCTCCTCGCTCCATCCTCTCCTCTGGCGCACCGCGGATAAAGGGATCGGTCCTGCGGCGCTGGGGTCATTTCAGGAGCTGGAGCGGCGGGGCTTTGCACGCACAGAATTCCCGTCCTCGCCGCAGCAGCGGCTGGGCACGGGCAGCCGAGGGGGTACCAGGATGCTTCACCCGAGTTGTGCACCCGCATCCCTGCTCGGGAGCACCCCGACCTGCGCTCCGTCCCCTCCTCATCCAAAAGGGGTGTGCTGGGCACGGAGATAGCGCACAAAACCTCCTTCACCCCCTCCAGGACCACCACATCCCCGCATCCCATCTCTGCATCCTCGCATCCCATCTCTGCATCCCTGCATCCCATCCCCACATCCCATCCTCACATCCCATCCCCACATCCCCGCATCCCATCTCTGCATCCTCGTATCCCATCTCTGCATCCTTGCATCCCATCTCTGCATCCCATCCCTAATCCCATCCCCGCATCCCATCCCCGCATCCCATCTCTGCATCCCTGCATACTATCTCTGTATCCCATCCCTCATCCCATCTCTGCATCCTCGTATCCCATCTCTTCATCCTCGCATCCCATCCCCGCATCCCATCCCCGCATCCCATCCCCACATCCCCCCATCCCATCTCTGCATCCCCACATCCCATCTATGCATCCCATCCCTCAGCCCATCCCCGCATCCCATCCCCACATCCCATCCCCACATCCCCCCATCCCATCTCTGCATCCCCACATCCCATCTATGCATCCCATCCCTCATCCCATCTCTGCATCCCCGCATCCCATCTCTGCATCCCTGCATCCCATCTATGCATCCCATCCCTCATCCCATCCCCGCATCCCATCCCCACATCCCATCCCCACATCCCCCCATCCCATCTCTGCATCCCCACATCCCATCCCCTCATCCCATCCCACATCCCATCCCCACATCCCTCCCTACACCCAGGCCATCCAGACCACAGGATCACCCAAAGCTCTTCCTCTCTCTCTCTCTTTTTTTTCCTTTCCTTTTATTTTGTTTTTTTTTATTTTGTCGGTGTGATGAGGCAGGAGCTGCTCCTCCTGCTGCAAGGATTTCCCTGCGACTTCACCTTCAAAAGCACCGAGTCCCCAGAGCCCCCGAGGCACAAGGTTTCCTTCTGCTGAGCGCTAGCAAGTGGTCAGGAGCTTGGGGTTTTGGTACTGTTCCCTAAATAGAACATCTCTTCAGAAGCCCAAAAGATTAAAAGCTCAGCTGACTTCCAAAAAAAAAATGGTGTTTATACAGAGCACAACAGGATCTGGAGTTTAAATATATATATTTAGACAAACACTTACCTCAGGACCCTCTCAGACACAAATTAACCTCCAGTTATGCTTTGGGGAGAAACTTTCCCTGGGATTTTGCATTTTCTGCCTATCCAGACAATTCCCAAATCCTGGTCATTGCAATAAAAATATACTGCATTGTAAAGCCTGAAAATTGCCTGATTTTGGTACTTTTTGCTCACAGACTTGTATTTGAATCTCTTTTTTTTTCCATCAGAGTGCTCAAAAGCCCTAAGCTCCAAGAGGTGCCTCCCTCTGTGCCTCAGTTTCCCCAATTTAGAAACAGTCCTCACACTTGCCAGGTGACACTGAAGTTTATGACATGTCCAAGACTTGTTCCTGATAATCAAATCTACTGCAAATCAAAAGTCAAAGCTGAGAAAATGCTCAGGGCAGGATGGTTGGAGTTTTTGGAAGAGGGAGAACATTTTTTGAGGTTTGGGGTTTTTTTTGAGAATTTTCTAAAAAATAACACCATCTTAAAAAAAAACCAACCAGAAACAGTCACAAGAGACCCAAAGCTTAAAAATGTGACATCATAATTCTTCCCTAAACCACAGACCAGCTCAAATAGGGGCATTAATCAAGTTCCATCACCGAGAGATTTGCAGTCCACAGATGACTCAGATTAGGTCTTTGTGTTGATTTCTCCATTCCCATTTCTTCAATTTGCATCTTTTTCCCCTTTTGTCTCCAGCTCAGAGCAGCATTTAGCTAAGCAATGCTCTTTAAATACACCAATAAATAAATATTTATTTCTTTGTATGTTCGGTGGGTGAATTTGGGTGAGTGAAGCTGAGGAGGAGGAGGAGATGGAATGGGATGATAAAGGATGGCCATTTTCAAGGGGCTCCACCAGTGTGGGAGATGCTAAGATATATAAATTATATCTATATAAACATATATATCCATAAATACCCAAACCCAGAATTTGTAAGGGTTTTTTTTCCTGCCTATAAAAAAGGTAAGGAGGAAAAAAAGAAAAAAAAAAAAAGAAAAGAAAAAAGAAAAAAAAAAGGAAGGAAGAAAAAAGGCAGAACAAGCCCAGCCCTCTAACAAAAATAACAATAGGATCCTGCTAAGGAGTAAATCCAGGTCTCCTGGACTAAATTGAAGCAGGTTCCCAGGAGTCAGCAGAGAAGAGGCAGAGTGCTGCAAGAGACAGTCACACACCCTGCAGCTGGCAAAATAATAATAATAGTAATAATAATAATCAGCCATGTCCAATCAGCCCTAATATCCATCACCACCATCAGTTTCAGTGCAGGATTAAGAACCGAAAGAGAATAAATATGCCTGTGATTTCCACCATGTTTAGAGGCTGATTGGAAGTCGCAGTGGAGGAATGTGTTCAGCCAGGGATGCATTTTCCAAGCTGGGCCTGCTGTGGCTCTCTCTTGGCTGCACTCTTGACTCCTGAAATCCCAGAATGGTTTGGGTGGGAAAGGACCTTAAAGATCATCCAGTTCCACCCCCTGCCATGGGCAGAGACACCTTCCACTAGCCTAGGTTGCTCCAAGCTGGCCTTGGATATTCCCAGGGATCCAGGGACAGCCACAGCTTCTCTGGGAAACCTGTACCAGGCCCTCATCACTCTTGGTGTGGGAACAGCCATCCTAAACCTGGATAGGGATTCATACATTGAGTTGGCCAAAATTCTGAGTTGAACTTACAAATAACACCTTGTGCTGCTCTTCGTGGAGCCACAGTAAATGTCCCACTGCTCAGGGCACCTCCTTGTCACCCAGCCCCTGCCGTGAGGACTTTCAACCTCACAGTTAAGGAATAAGATCATAGAACTTCATTTCCTCGCGCCAGTCTCATCCACTCTCCTAGGAAATGAAATTCCCTCTCTTTACCTTCTGCCACTTGCAGATTTCAGTGCCCTGCCCCCAAAATATCATGGAAAGTGATGGGAACATCCTCAGCAAGGCAGTGTAGCTGTGGGAAGGTCTGGAGAAGCTGGGCCATGAGGGGCATTTCGCTGAGGAGTCTCATCCTCCACCTCAGCCATGTGGCAAAGAGGCAGTCCTGAGTTACTGCCATGCCTGTAGGATCTGGCCATCTCCATCCCAAACCGCTAAAGCATTCCTTGGCACAGCTCACAGCAGCTCTGACCCAGCCTTGTCTGAACCTGGGGGTGAGCAGAGCCCCGAGGATGCCCCAGAGTTCTGTTCCCAGGGTCACACCATGGACACAGTGTGGAATTCCCTCTGCACACCCCGATGTCCACGTGTGAACCTCTGCTCCCAGCCACTGCCACCCCTGAACCACAGCCAGACATGGCCTTTGGTGACTTCCCTGGGGGAATAAAAACATCCCAGTAGTTAACAGAGTCACAGAGAAGGATAGAAAAGCAACAGAGGCCCCCACAGCAACACCAGGACCGTGCCCTGCCTGCCATGGCTGTGGTCCTGTGTCACCTCCATGGTGTCCCAGAGCTCCCTGAGGAGGGGCAAGGAGGGGACCAGGCTGTTTTTGGGGAAGGCAGGGGGATGAGTGGCTGTGTTTGCCTCAGAGCACTCAGGGGATGATGGATGATGCTCCATTGGTGTCATCCCGCCACGGAGGAATCACAGGGATGGGCACGGTGGGAATTCAGCGTTTCTCCTCCATACACCTCTGGATCCTCTTTCTTTCCACACTTTCCAGCTCCTTTTTGTTCTTCCTCTCTCTTTTTGGTGGTACAGGGAGGAAGGGTTTGACTCGGAGGAGGAACAGTGCAGACAAATCCATCAGCTCCAGCGAGGAGCAGCCGAGCCAGCAATCTCCTGAAAGCAGCAGGGAAATGTCTCTTCCTTGGGGGAATCTCTGCACGGAGGGATGATGGGAGAGCCCCTCAGCCCCCCTGCCTCCCCGAATCCTCCGCACTCTCGGCATCCCCTCTCCGCCTCCTCACCAACTCTCCGGTTTCCGTGACAACGCTTGGCTCACACGAGCCTCTCCACTGCAGCACCCACCCACCCCAGCACCACGCACAGCCCGGGGTGCCTGGGCACCCCACCCGGGGCTCAGAGGGTTCACCACCCAGCCAACAGCCTCGGGCTGGGTGCCTGGAGGGAGCTCCAGACTGCAGCTGAGAGAAGGCTGCCAGGCTGGGGATTGTCCCTTTGATGCAGCTCCTGGGAATGGTTATCGCAGGAGGTGGGAGCTGAGAGAGGTTGGGGTGAAGGAAAGGCAAAAGGGAAAACCCTCACAGTGATGAGGGTCAGAGCTGATCATAGAATCAAAGAATCCCAGAATGGTTTTGAGTTGGGAGGGACTTTAAAGCTGAACTCATTCCATCCCCTGCCTTGGGCAGGGACAACTTCCACTATCCCAGGCTGCTCCAAGCCCTCTGCAACCCGGCCTTGGACAGTGTTAGGGATCCAGGGGCAGCCACAGCTTCTCTGGGAAACCTGTGCCAGGGTCTCACCACCCTCACAGCCAGGAATTCCTTCCCAATACCCCATCTAACCCTGTGCCTCCAGTCCTTCTCCCAAATCCCTCTCCAGCTCTCCTGCAGCCCCTTTAGGCCCTGGAAGGGGCTCTGAGCTCTCCCTGGATCCTTCTCCAGGTGAGCACCCCCAGCTCTCCCAGCCTGATGCTGATGTTACACCTCCACAATAAATCCATGCTGGAGCCTGACCTCCATCCCTGAGACCTGGCCACACTCACACCATTAACCTTTCCCACCCTCTAAAGACAGTGGCTGCATTCCAGCCACCTCTTGGGGATGCTCCCTGGCCCATGCCAACTCCTGAACTGAGTCAGGGATGGTTTGGCTAAATCTGAGTTGGCCAAGGCTGAAAAGGCTCTGGGGACAGTGGTGAGAAGAGAAATGTGAAGGTTCAACCCCAGCCCTTGTGTTCTGACTCTGTTCCATTTCCCACTGACAATAATCAATCACTCAGCCCTGGCAGGGCCTGGGCAAACCAGAGCTGGCAGTGTTCACACTCATGGTGCCCCAGTGAGGTCACAGCAAGTCCCAGAGCAGCAGCAGTGACTTCCATCAGTGACTGAACCCAGAGGGTGACCCACAGAACCCCCTCAGCTGCTTGCCCCTGCCCCAGGGGATAGACTCCAGCTCTGGTTATTTTGGCTGAACAGGCACCAAGGACATGAGGCCACCTTGCAGAGACCCAGACACTGCTGGGAGTGTTTGCAGAGAGCAAGGGCTGTGCCCAGCAAAGTGGCCACAGGGTGGGAATAAAGGGCATGAGCCACTTAGAATCATAAAATCACAGAATGCCCTGAGCTGGAAGGGACCCACCAGGATCACCCAGTCCAACTCCTGGCCCTGCACGGACACCCTAAAATCCCACCCTGTACATCCCTCAGGGAATTGTCCAAATGCTCCTGGAGCTCTGGCAGCCTTGGAGCCATGCCCATTCCCCAAGAAGCCTTCTCAGTGCCCCATGACCCTCTGGGGGAAGAACCTTTCCCTGATACCCAACCCAATCCCCAAAATAAGCACAACTGTTTTAGTTGTGTTGATAATGGTTGGTAAATTTGTTACCTCTGTAACCTGGAGCACAGGAAAACAAAACAAACATCCAAACTCTTGCAGGTTTTCTCCACATCCCAGTGCTTGGCAGGGTGTGGGGAGGACACTGCTTCCAGCACAGCCTTGGCACAGACTAAAAAATGCTGTTCCAATTGTCCCACCACATAAATCCCAAAAAGGACCCAGGACCAGTTGCTCCACAGAGCTAACACTGATCACAGAATCACAGAACAGTCTGGGTTGGAAGGGATCTTTCAGGGTCATCTAGCCCAAACCCCTGGAATGAACAGGGACATCTCCAGCTGGATCAGGTTGTCCAGATGATAGGCTGTCCCCTCTGGTTCTGATCCTACACCCTCACAAACACCACAATGGGTAGGAAAGAGAAGGGTATGATCACTCATTTCCCTCATTCCCATGAATCTGGGGAAACCTGATCCAAAGGCAAGATCCCTCTGCTTTCCAGGACTTAGGGCTGGCCATGAGCAAGGAGGGAGTTCCATGTTCTGCTGCCAGCCCTGGCCCGTGGAAATAAACCAGTGGAGGGGAAAACACAGCCCAGTGTGAGCCTCAGACTGCAGGAGAGGGAGTTCATTTCCCCTCCTGAAAAGAAAGGAAAAGGCATTGCAACAGTCACTGCTGGAATTTTTTTGCCAGACGCTTTTATCAGTGACAAGAGAAAGGCAGCTCTGCTCACTGAAAGGCAGCTTTCTGTGGGGTGAGATTCTCCTGCTTCCAGCTGAAGTTCTTCCTTAACGAGACCCAGAGTTGATGGAAATGTTGTTTACAGACAGCCAGATTCCCAGGAAGGGACTGGCAGGGGCAACTCCTGGGAATCAGGTGGAGTCATGTTTTAACTCTCGGGAACAGCGCCCACTCCAAGCTCTGGACTCTTGGTTTTGGTGGGAATTCTGGCACCAGCTGAATGTGGGGCTGTCCTCTCTGACATTGAGAAGCCAGCTGAGATTCCAGCTGCCAGAACAAAGGCTGAGGAGCTGTGTTTAACAGCATGAGGACCCAGCTCTACATTACACACACACACGCACACGCTGAGCTGTCCCCAGCATTAAAATTTCATTACAAGGAGTGCACCAGGAATAACCATTATCAATTATATATTACACGCTGCTTTAGTCTAAAAGAAATCTGATGGCTCGGGGGTTCTGCTGTGAGGAGGAGCCTCTCTTGCAGGGTTTGGAGCTGGTTGTGTGGTGGAGCTCCCACTCTCCCAGCCCCGTGTCCTTAAGGTGGGAATACCCACTCCAGGAGGGGCCTGGCTGGCTGCTTGTCCCAGTTCCATGCAGGTCATGCTGGGTTATCACAGAATCACAGAATGGTTTGTGTTGGAAGGGTTCCAGTCACACTTTCCACTGTCCCAGGTTGCTCCAAGCCCTGTCCAACCCAGCTTTTAACACTTCCAGGGATGAGAAAGCCACAGCTTCTCTGGGCAACCCTCTGTGGGATGCCCAGGACAGGACAGGGACTGAGGATTGGATCTCGTGGCTTTTTGTAAAGAACTGGCTTTGGTATCTGGATAAGGCCACTGTGCCAGGAGCCCCTCAGGTAACTCACTTGGTCACCTGAGACGTCACCTACAGCCGTGGGTGCCTCCAAAGGTGGCTGCTCCTGCGTGTCTTGGACACCTCTCATGGTGGGGACGACTGGAGGCGTCCCCACTACTGACAGAACGTTCTTTGGTGGCCTCGGTGTCCTCTTTCTACTTTGGTCTAAGCACCAGACCTCACCCACATCCCAGAGCTGAGGTGTCCATGCAGTTGTGCTGTACCATTTCCCTGGGACAGCAGTGACAGCCATCCCCTGAGTGTCTACAGCGCCCAAATCTCCTCTTTCCCACTGTGCACCAGGCCTGAGGGCTGAGCAGCTTTTAAAAACCAAACCCACAAACTCTTCCAATCTTAAGTTTCTCCTCATCCCCACCCTCAACAGCGCTGGCCCTGTGAAAAATCCACTGCCATTTCTTCATGTTGAGGAATAAATGTTGGCATTGTCTGAAGCCTTTCCTGTAAAATGATCCCCCTCCATAGATGGCAGACAATGAACAACCCCAAATCCTGACAGATGATAATGACAGGGACACTAAGAAGCGATGGGGTGGAGGGAGGGGATGTTAAAGGGTGTTAAAGTCTTAACACTGATATTTCAATCCAATTAATGCTTCTGTGTGTGATGCCTTAGGATTTTAGCTTTAAATTTTTCACGTATTTGTAAACCTGCAAGTTCTTTAGTGTATAACTCTGAAGCTCCATAGCCTGTCAGCTGCTGCTCTCCCATTTTATTCACACAAAACAGCTCCTCTCTAGGCCCAGCACTCAAGGATACCTCACTGTCTCAGGCCCCAAGAAGAATAAACAAAATTGAGCTGGGGAGAGAAGCAAACTGGGCATAAATAACTTCATTACCTGAAGCTGTAATTGGAGGATTAATCCCTGATATGTAAATGGACCAAACTTGTAATTGTATGAAAAACTCGTGACCATTGCCCATCTTGGGAGCAACACCTCGGAGCCTTTTCACTGCCCAAGGTGCACCTATTGAAGGCCTTCAATAAATTCCTGCTTTTATTCTCTTAATTTTGTCTAGCCTCAGTTTCAGGGAGCCACTCCAAGGTATCGTGTGCACCAAAGCACTGGATATTGTGAAAATATCAGTGGGGTGGGGAACAGTCAGGCCAGGGGGGTCTGCAGGACTTTGTCCACTCCCTCAAAGTTTTTGAGAGGAGATCCTCAGGCAGATTGGGAAAGGACATGGGGGAATGGTATTTAAACTAAAAGAGGAGAGATTTAGATTAGCTCTTAGAAAGAAATTCTCCCCTGTGAGGGAGGTGAGGCCCTGGCACAGGGTGCCCAGAGAAGCTGTGGCTGCCCCTGGATCCCTGGATGTGTCCAAGGCCAGGCTGGATGGGGCTTGGAGCAACCTGGGCTAGTGGAAGGTGTCCCTGTTCCCTTATCATTCTTTGATAAAGCTACAGTAGATCCCACATTTCTCTGCTGCCAACAAGCCCATGGCTGCACTTTGAAGTCCTAATTTCCCTTTCCCATCCAGTGGATCGTGCCTGAGAAAGTGATTTCTCAGGATGCAGATTAAAGCAGAACAGCAGAGAACCTCCAGTACAATTATGAAAAGGAAGTCATAAAAAATAGTAATTAAAAGTCATATTTCTGCTGGGTAAATGCCTGGGCAGGGCTGGGAGCTGCTGCAGAGAAAGATGCCTGAAATACAGAGGATGCAGAAGAGGTAGGGATGGGACAGAAGGGCTTTGTCTGTGCCCGTGAAGGAAACAGGGACAGGGATTGCACCATTCCTGCTGTCACCTGTTGGCACATCCCCTGCACAGTTTTAATCCAGGCCTGGTGGCTGCTGCCCTCTGCCATCACCTGCCTGTGACTCAGTTTCCTGTTGGATGAGCCAGGAATGAAGAGTCCTTTGGTCATCCTGTCTGTGTGGATGGTGGGACAGGTGGCCTTGCAGTGCAGCTGCTGAATCAGAGCTGGGGAAAAGCAAAGCAGTTTGGGCTGGGTGGAAGAGTTTCGCTCACTGGAATGAAAACATGGGCAGAGTTTTATTTGGTACAACCCTGAACTGAGCACCTTTGACCTGAGGGCATCTCAGGTGGCATTTGGCACCTGGGGAAGAACTAGGAAAAAGCAACATCTGTGTTATGTGAATGTCCAGAGCCTCTTCTCCGAGGTCCTGAGCTCTTGTCCTTGGGCTGCCCAAACTGCAAACACTCTTCCAGCTCCTGATCCAGCAAGGATTTACACCTCAAACATCCTGTACCTCCTGCACCCCTGTGGGACATGGGGTCCTTCTGCCCCTTCCCAACCCTCTCAGACCTGGCCAAAATGAGCCCTCTGAGCTGACTGGCTGGCAGGTGATCGAAGCCTCAACACTCAGAAACTTCAACCACGCTCCTGCCGTGGACGTTCACCCAGAAGAGGATGTCAGTGGGACAACTGGGCTGAAACCTTCCCAGGAAAGTCCTGCACCAGCCACTAGCCCATTTCTGCTGTGGGGACATAGGTCCAGCCCCACAGGCAACAAGTAAGACCCCAGCTAGGATGAACACTTCAGGAAATGTTCAAAAAAACCCCTACAAAGGCAAAACCCTAGAGCCCAGAGGGACTCTTTACCTTCCTGCTGCTGAATCACCAGCAGGAATTAAACAGAAGAATGTAAGAATGGAGCGGCAGCAAGTGGAGATTGTAAACACAAGCCAGATGAAAAACTTAATGGGTTTAAGCAGGCACTGGGGGTGGGAGAGAGAGGGGCTGGCAGGGAGGGGAGGCTGGTGCTGTCTGAAAGGGCTGTGGGAGGCTCCAGCAATCCCACTGCACCCAGGGGAAGGGAAACAGATGCTCTGGAGTGGCAGCTGGAAGCACAGTCACTGAGCTGGGTCATTCCCAAGAGCTCGGGGGACATTTGGAGGGACAGGGTGGAAGTTCAGGACTGCCACCATCACACCCCTTGCTGTGGTCCCACGTGGGGTTTGGGGCAGGGATGGGGTGTAGACCTATGGAGGCTGTTTGAGGGATGATGGGAATCCATGGATATAAAGGAAGAAAAAGTTTTTCAGCCCTGTGTAAAGGTTTCTGGGGCAAAGAGCAAATGGGCTCATGGAAATCAGCCTCTTCAAGTATTAAATTGGGAGGAAGCTCAGGCCAGCCTAGGATGAGCCTGGTGGCTGAAGATGCAGAAGAATGAAGCCCAAATCCCAGCTCCTGCAGGATCCCAGGGTTCAAAAAACCTTGATTTTCCCATTTACCTCCCAAAGTTTTGCTTTACATGCTCCAACATGAAATCACATCAGGATCTCTGCCCGCACTACAGCTAAGGAAACAAATTGCTCTGTGAGTAGAAGAGCCAAGCAAGGTTGGTTTCCAAGGGGTGGTGGATTCTCCAGCATCCAGTAAAACTCCAATGAAAGATTTACCCAAGTCTGTGACACTCATCCAGTTCCTCTGATGGGTGGTTTGGCTGGAATTTAGGAGGGATTATGGTGCAGGGATGCTTTTTCCTTCACTGAGGATGCTGATGTTCCTATCCTCTTTCCATGTGCATCCACATCTTTGTGTGAAAGCTGAAGGATTTATCCTCTGAAAAATCAGTGTTGAAAGTTCTGAGGGGTCCACCCTCTGTCCCTACATAGGTCTGGTTTCCTTAGGAAATAAATGTAAAGATGTGGTGAAAGACTGCCCAAAACCAAACAGGAAAACTTTGGAAACAGAATTTTGCACCTCTCAGGCAAAGAGAAGCATTTAAAATGTCTCCAAGGTGAGGTTTGACTTCAAAATTTTCCTCCAGTCTCTAACACCTAAGGGGAAAATAAAAAATGATGAAGAAATGGAATGCTGATGACTGCTCTGCTTGCCTGGATTTTAAACCATTGGAACCATTTAGGAAAAGACCTTTCAGATCATCATTTTGGTTACTTTCTGAGGGCTTGGTGTGCACCTTGGAGGTTGGCAATGCCTTGGTTGGAGCCAGTGAATTTCAGGACATGGGGAAAAGAGCTGTTTGATCACACCAGTGATCTGAGCTGCAGATGGGACAGGAACCCTGTCTGGTGGCTCAGCAGCCACGTCCTGGTGCTGGTGATGGTGTCCCCTCCTTGTTGTGCCCATCACCCCAACCAGCCTCTGAGACAACTGTTGAAAAGCTGTGGCATCACACAGAGCTCAGCTGAATCCTTGTTTTTACATCCTCCTTTATTTCACACCTTCCCTGTGTGAGTCAGCTCCTCATGTCCTTCTCCGAGGAGGGACCACATTCCTGCACGGGAATAGGTGCAGGAAGAGGTGCAGGATGTCACCTTGTCCCAGTAACGTGTGTTACCATGGAATCATGGAGTGGTTTGGGTTGGAAGGAAAGTAAAGCTTATCTCATTCTAACCCCTGACATGGGCAGGGAAACCTTTCACTGTCCCAGGTTGCTCCAAGCCCTGTCCAGCCTGGCCTTGGACACTTCCAGGGATCCAGGGGCAGCCACAGCTTCTCTGGGAAACCTCTGCCAGGGAGCAATCCCTTCCCAATATCCCTTCTATCCCTGCCCTCTGTCAGTCTGACAGACTGAGTCAGTTCCCCCTCATCCTGCCACTCCACATGTGAGTGCATCCATGGAAGTGTTCCAGAGGCTCCAAGGAAACCTTTTCCACGCAGATCCCTGACTTGCAGGTTGACCTGCACCACGAGGAATTAACCAGCAGTAAGGGGATCCCACCGTGACTCATCCTCACGGATCTGACAAACCCTTGATCCCATTGATAAAAGCCCGGAGGGTTCTGGCTCCTGGCCAAATCCCTCCACTTCATTCATGGAAAAGAGGGACAGGGAGGGAAACGGGCTGGGCTCAGGTCCAGGGAACAGAAGCACAGGCGGATCTGGCCTTTGCACAGAGTCCTCCTATAGCCATGGATGGAGGCCAGGGGCGCGGGAAGGAGCCGCAGCCATCCCTGCACAAGGAGACTCCGGCCAGGAAACAGCAAGGCAGCAGAGCCCTGGGCCAGAAACTCACCTTGGGGGCAGGAAGAGGAGCAGACCTTTCAGGAAAGCCCTGTTCCTAGGTAAGGTCATGTCCTTCTGGACAAATCCCTCCAGTGGCACCATTAACCCGAGCAGCGCGGTTTTCCCAGTTGGATCTAGAGCCGAGCTCTTAAACACCAGCAAGGCCTCACCAGCAGGACAGGCAAGGACAAGGAAGGGGCAGTCCCTGGGTGTTGTGGGATGCAAATATTCCTCTTGCAATCCCTCGTGCATCCACGTCTTTTTGTGTGCCCACACATGCTTCCAATGTTGGAAATGGCTTATGTTTCTCACAGCTTTTTCCTAATTGCTGCTGGAGATGAAAAGGCATTCAGGGAGTTGAAACTAGGTGGTCTTTAAAGCCCCAACCCAAACCATCCAGTGATTTGATGGGATACCAGAGCATATCACACCCACAGGGAAACCAATAACAGGGGAAAAACCTGTAATTAGTAACCCCTAAATAGTTCCCTGATCACCAGACTATTAGTTCAGAGGGATCATTCCTGCTGGAGACATTACTGGAATAAGCACCTTCCTAGAAAAGGAATTTTTTATTTTTGTTTTTTTGGCTAAACTGGTATTTTCCTGCAGGCAAACTAGAGTTTGCCTTGAGAAATTCCCAGGCAGCTTTCTCAGGAGATTCGTAGACTCATCAAGTCATTAAGGTTGGAAAAGCCCTTTAGGATCATCAAGTCCAATTGTTCTCCAGCACTGCCAAGGCCACCACTGAGCCACGTCCCCAAGTGCCACATCCACAGGGCTTTGAAATCCCAGCAGGGATGGGGACTCCAGCACTGCCCTGGGCAGGGAATGACTCGTGCCTCGTTGCAATCTGCTTGGAAAAGGCTGCTGAAGAGGCAGGAAACCCTCAATGGGTTTCAAGTGTCAGGCCAGGAGACCTGACGGCCAACCCCAGAATATTTTAAGCCATGGGGATAAGAACTGAGCCACAATCATCTCTCAGAAGGCCCATGGAGGAACCAGGCTGGGACAGGCTGGACACTTCCTTCCTGTTTCCACTGATTGCATCTCCAGGTCTTAGGGATGAACTGCAGGGAGTGACAACCTGTCAAAAACAAAAAGACTCTTCAATGTGACCCCACCTGGGCTTTGATCCCCAGCCAAGCCTCTTGTAAGACAGAGGTGATGGCTGGTTCGCTTTCAAAGCTGCAGCAGTGGCTTAAGGCAGTGCAGCCCCCAGCCTAGTGCTGGATTAGTCTCACTCCAGTGCTTTAATGTGTCTGTAAAGGTTAAGAGCCGATTCCTGGAGGTGTCAACCACGCAATGGGGCCGTGCTGGGAGGGGAAGCAGAAATGACAGCTTGAAAGCAAGCAAAGGGAAAATTTAGGGAGTTGAAGAAGAGCCTTCTGAAGAGAAAGATGTTGGCCTGGGGGCAGTGTCTGGGAGGGAGGGGGCTCAACCCCATCCCTTGCCTGGGGCTGATCATGGATCCCACAGAAGGCAGAGAGGTGAATTTGGAAAACACGAGTGTAACACAAGGCAGAGGTGCAGCAGCAAGGCCAAAACATCTGCAGAGAGCCCGACCCCGCTCCTGGGCCACAGCAAACCCTCAGTGAGGGATCCACACCATCCTCCATCCCCACATTGCCTCCTGCAGAACTCAGGGAAGCACCTCCTCTAGCAGCAGGGCCTGACTCCATCAAGCAGGGAGGAAAATGAACACTTCAGTTGTGTTTAGTTGCGTTTCAGCATTAGTCACGGGTTCCTGTGCGTGAGGGAAGTGGATCCCAGCGTTGTGCTCTTCCCACACGAGCAGTCCCATTGAGATCCAGAGCTACTCAAGCGGGGAGAAGTCAAGCGAAGTGAGGATGTGTGGGCAGCTCTCGCAGTGCTTTTAAGGTAACGTTTGAGGTTGCCGTCCATTTTTTTTCCCCTCTTGAAATTCACTGAGCAATTTTCTCCCTCTTGTAATCCTTTTTCTTTAAAATTTTTTTAAATTTTTTTTTTTTTTTAAACCGAATCCACATTACAGAGAAAAATGGCGAGAAAGTGTAATTGTAGAGGAGGGGAGGGAATGCAGAGTAGGGAGAGGAGGCAGCTGTATTGACCATCTGCTATACCGCTAAAAACACCCACTTAAGTGTCTGTTTACAAATCAAGTTGCCCGTGTGAGGAGAAACAGAGGCATTTCTTCAGCAGGATCAGACGACTGGCTGCCAACACGCTGGGTTTATTAGGGAGCAGGCTGGGTCTGGGTAAAATCTGGCAGGAGGGGAACGAACCCAAAACCTGTTCCCAACAAGGAAATACTGAGAGGCACAAGACAGGAAAAAACAATGCCTGCGAGGAGATGTACAGTGGGACCACCCCTGAGCCAGCTGCCATTCCTAGAGGGATCCCAAGCTTTCCTCAATATGAGGTTTATCTCAAAAAAAATGTCCTATAAACATTCAGCTCCAGCTTTGCTTCATTGTTTGCCAAGGATGATGTCATAGTCACAGAATCACAGAATGTTTTGGACTGGAAGGGGCTTTAAAGGCCATCTCATTCCACCTTCCACTATCCCAGGCTGCTCCAAGCCCTGGCCTTGGACACTTCCAGGGGCAGCCACAGCTTCTCTGGGCACCCTGTGCCAGGGCTTCACCACCCTGACAGGGAACAATTCCTTCCTAAGATCTAATCTAAATCTATTCTCTTTTAGTTTGAAACAGATCCCTGCTGCCTGTGTAAAAAGTCCCTCTTCATCTTTTTTATAAGCCCCCCTTTAAGATGAAGTGAACTCCAGGTGAGACCAGCTCCTTTTCCCTTCTTTCCACTTTGGACAGTGCTATATCCTTCCTCCAGAGGAGCCTGAATGCCCATCAGACAGCATTTCTTGGCATTTCACATCCATCTTACACAGAAACGTTAAACAAAAAGCCACCAAACGCTTTTCCAGAGGTGTTTTTAATCCCAGAAGGGATAATGAAGCATCCTGACCCCTCAGGTGTCAGGTCACTGCTCATGAGTGCCTAATGATGCAAACAAAGCTTTAAAGATGCGTTGCTGATTCCTGCCTCCATTTCCACCATCCTTGGGAAAGCAGGTGCAGGAAGATCCAGCTGCATTTTGGGAATCTGCACACACTCAGCTGTGTGTGTGCAGACACAGAGGCTGCCTCTGTTCCAGAAACCAGGGGCTCTGAGCTTCTGACACATCTCAGGTGCTGCCCTTAAGAGTGCCTGAGTTGAGTCTTCAGGGGCCACCTCAACATCCAATTCCATCCTAAAAAGGATCTAGGGACAACAGGAATTTTAGGATAACCCAGCAATGATGTCCTGAAGTCAACTGGGAGAAACAGCTTTCTCTGATTATGGAATTAATGAGACAGGACTTGAGAAACAGGGAGCTGCACTCAACAAATCCAGTTTCTAGAATTTTATGAAATCAGAAGACAGGTGTTTGCTGTGTTGGAAACTCATCCAACATGGTCAAAGAGCCCCAGGAGAAGGAAGTTTTAGATGCCAGACATCAGTCAAGGAACCTTTAAAGGAATTCCCTTGACTGCTTCCAGCTTGGCCACTGCTGGGCACACGTGGCAATGGTGTGGGAATGAGATCATGGAATCACAGGATCAGAAAGTTGGAGAAGACCTCTGAGAACGCTGAGTCCAGTCATTAACCAGCACTGCCAAGGCCACACTGCCCCATGTCCCCAAGTGCCACATCCACAGGGCTTTGAAATCCCAGCAGGGATGGGGCTCCAGCACTGCCCTGAGCAGTTGTGCCAGTACCTGACCACCCTTTAAGTGAAGAATTTTTTCCCAGTATCCCATCTAACCCTCCCCTGGCACAACTTGAGGTAGTTTCCTCTTCAATTTCAAATTTCCACAACTGTGGATCAGCCCTGACCTTGGTGCCCAAGGCAACCACAAATGATGTAAATCAAAGCTGCCCCACCAAGGTCACTCAATTTGAATTTCTTTACATCCATGGAAAGTTTGGCTTGTATTCCAGCTCAGGCACGAGCAGGTGTCCAAGTGGCACTATAAAAATAGTGGTGGGGACACTTAGAAACGTTGAGGCAGATGGCACAGCTCCATCCCAACTCCTGCCTGCAGAAAGCCCTGGCAAACTCCTCAGGAGTCCTGGCTGACCTGTCTGCAGCCACTGACCATTCCAGGCTGTGTAAAATCCCAGGGATCGTGCCAGATTGTGCCAGGGATCTTCTCCCTAACAAACAGTCCCACCAGAAGCCCAGCACACCTCTCGAGGAAAGCCCAGCCAGCCTTTCCTCCTTTATGCTGCCCTACCCAGCTCCTCTCTCACTGAGCAGTCCAAGGAAGAAGTTCCCGTGCAGGCACAGCAATTTTTAAGATCCAGCAACACCAGAGAGGCAGCCAGGCATCTCCTGCAGCCTGTGGTCAGCTGGCAAGGCTGCATGAGAGCCAGATCCAGGCAGCTGCCAGCCCTTCATCTCCTGCAGGAGCCGGTATTCCCCGTCCCTTTGAACGACTGCACGTTACCAGCGAGTCAATAGAGCAGACACTGCTGATCAGCTGTGAGTGCTCACTCCAAAGATGAAAACATTTAACACAAAATCAGATCTTAGAGGACAGGATTTTTTTTTTTTTAATTTCTTTTTAGTATTATTATTTTTATTCTCTCTCTCTATTTTTATTCCCTTCCCTTTTAATTCACTCCTTTATCTTCCAGGCCTTGATAGTGTCAGGAACTGACTGATGACTACGGTGTTAAGTTGCCTCTGGTTAAATCAAACACTGCTTCAAGCAGAGAGTTTCTGGCTGGGAGCAGTTCAGGAGTGACGTGGAGCAAGGGAATAAAAATGCCTCTTTGATGGGTGGAGGGAGCCACGCTCCTGGATTGATGGAGAGAGGAAGAAAATATCCCTGCGCAGGTTTATCCCTGTCGTGTGGCACACTCAGGGAGGGCTCAGATAATCTGGGCAGCTGTGAGGCTGGTGCAGGGCAGGGGAGCATGGCTGGAGGAACAAAAGCTCACAGGAGTGACAGCAGCTTCCACTCAGAGGGGAGAGAGGACCCTGTGCTTTGTCTACTCACAGAGATATGCACAAAAATACCCCCAATGCCTCCTGCTGGAGCGAAGCTCCACAGCCTCTCTCCCTGCAGGAAGAAATCTGTGGAAATATTAGTCCAGGGACTCATTTTGCTCAGCAGCAGCTGCCTCTCAGAGGGTTGTTCAGCCACTGAACCAGCCCCTTCCAGTTGTGCTTCCAGGTGCACCCTGCTGCAAACCATTCCCATTATGCCAAGCAGCCTTTCCAGTGGCTCACAGATGTCCCAAATCTGAGCTGAGTTTCCTTCAAGGTCAGTTCCTGCCTCTGCTCCCACCAGGTGAAGCTTTTCTGGAAAGCTGGTGAACTCCTCCTGCTCCACTTGGTGCCATTTTGCATTAAAATCAACGTCACTTGGAGCAGCAAAGCTCTGCTCTTTATTCATTCAGCAGGGCTGCTCATCCCCCTCATGCAGATGAGCACCAAATACATCCTGGGAGCATCCAGGGAATCCATCCCCCACTTAAAAGAGCCGTTCTGGTCAACACAGAAAGCTAGAAAGTCTGGAGAAAGGGGTGATTTTATTTTTATTTTTTTATGCAGAGCATTAGGGATGAGCCAGGCTCCCTACGGTGAAGGTTGCATCTCTACGGATGTCTCCTGGGGGATGGAACACCTCACCGTGGACCAGCTGGAGTTTCCAGCACACTCTGAAGCCACACAGCAGCTGAGATGTTGTCTCTGGGATATTTAAGTCTCTTGGAGCCCAAACACTTCTCCCAAGGCCCTGCCCAGCCTTTGATGTGCACCAGAGGTTGCTGAGCCATCCCCTAATTCAAACATCCATGAGATGTCCCAAGTGGGGTCACAAACCCAAACTCCCTTGAACCAAAGCTGGATCAAATCCTGTAAGATCTCACAAACTGCTGGGTCAGACTCACCAAGTTCTGGCTCCAACAATGGCCAATAGCAGATTCCCAAGGAAAGGATGAGAACTGGTTAAGATGAAAATTTCCCACAACTCTCCCAGTCTCCAGCAGTCTCCACATTTGGTACTACCAGGGCAGGGAATGGAGCACCATGGAGAAGGGGCTGGAGCACCAGGAGAGGCTGAGGGAGCTGGGAAAGGGGCTCAGCCTGGAGAAAAGGAGGCTCAGGGGGCCCTTCTGGCTCTGCACAGCTCCTGACAGGAGGGGACAGCCGGGGGGGTCGGGCTCTGCTTCCAGGGAACAGGGATAGGAGGAGAGGGAACAGCCTCAGGCTATGCCAGGGGAGGTTTAGATTGGATATTAGGGAAAATTTCTTAATGGAAAGGATTGTCAAACCCTAGAACAACTGCTCAGGGAAGTGGTGGAATCTCCATCCCTGGAGGGGTTTAAAAGCCACGTGGATGTGGTACTTGGGGACATGGTTTAGTGGTGGCATTGGCAGTGCTGGGGAATGGTTGGACTCAATGACCCTAAAGGTTGCTTCCAACCTAAATAATAATTCCACCTATAGTGATGGATAGCTGCAGCTTTTATTTTTTTTCTTTCTTTCCTTCCAAATTTCCCTTATTCTAATGAGTTTTCCAGTTATGTAAACCTCCAGAGTCTACTTTCCTCTTTCAGCAATGGGTTCCGTAAAGAACTGGCAGGATCACAGAACCTATCTCAGGATAGAATATCCTGAGTTGGAAGGGACCCACAAGGATCATTGTGCCCAACTCCTGGCCCTGCACAGGACACCCCAACAATCCCATTCTGTGGCTGAGATCAAAATGAACTCGGATAGGATGAGCCCGTCTGAGCCCCAGCACATTTTTGCAGCACCCTGGTTCCTGACAGTGCTTCTGCCTTGATTAGCAGTGCCCAAACCAGTCATCCACACCTCAACAGCACCTCTCTGGTGATGATTTCCAGAGTATGGATCCAGCAGCTGGACCCTGTGGGATCCTAGTAGGTCAAACAAGTCCTGTGCCTCAGTTTCTCCTGCATTTTGACTGCAAATGCTCTGGGGCTATTTCTGCTTGGATGCACAGAAAACACTGGATGTTGGATTACATCATGATTTCCCAGGAAGAAGGGGCAGCCAGTGGGGTTTAATTCTCCAGTTAACAGCCCCTAAAACTTCCAGACACCTGGCAAAGGGCAGCTCTGCTTGCAGAGCCTGGCAAATCCAGCGCCTCCGGGCCTTGTGTCCCACATCCCTGCTAGGAAATAAAAATGGGTCAGGGCCAGTTCTCCGAGGGCAAAGCAGCATGGCACAGCTCACATCCATATGGACAAACTCCCGTCCTCCAAAGCAGGCTGGCACGGAGCCTGCTGGAAAACATCCCTGCTAAACCCTCAGGCACGCCCAGATATTTTCTGGGAGAGGGGTGGTTGGTCCGGGCCAGCCCGTGTTTGGGATCACGGTGTGGATTTAGTGGCAGGGATGACCCCAGAGGCAGATTCAGCCTCCTGCCCTTGCCCTGGTTGGTTTGTTTGATGAGGCCCTGGGGAGCTCTGAACTTTCACACACAGATTGTACCTGCCAGGACCCATCACTGGGCAGCATGGCCAGGCCAAACAGCGCACGACCCTAAAATGTGGCACTGGGGATAACTCTGCTCCAGAATCCAAGTCTGGGGTTCAATTTGCTGGTACAGACAGACCCTCCCCACCTGGATACATCCTCCCTCTGCCCACCTCCCTGCTCACACCTTCCCAGGAAAAATCAGCTGAACAGGCACTCTTGAATCCTGGAAGGTGCTGAAGGTGGAAGTGTGGCCAGGGTTTGTTCCCACTTTGAGTCAACCCAATCCCTGAAGAAATGACAGAGCATTGCAAAATGGGGAGAATCAGAAAATCCTACAATGGTTTGGGTTGGAAGGGACCTTAAAGATCATTTCATTCCACCCCTATGACATGTGCAGGGACACCTTCCACTATCCCTGCTTGCTCCAAGCCCCATCCAACCTGGCCTTGAATGTTTCCAGGGATGGAACATCCACAGCTTCCCTGGGCAACTTGTGCCAGTGTTTTATCACGCTCATGATAAAAAATTTCTTCTTTATATTTAATATAAATTGACCCTCTATTAGTTTAAAACCACCATCCCTTGTCCTATCGCTACAGGCCCTAGCAAAAAGTTTGACCCCATCTTGCAGGCCCCAGGCCTGGATCTGCGGCAGAGCTGGAGGGTGTTTGAAATTCTGGCTCTGTTAGGCTGCTCCTGGAGCAGGATGCTGGTGCAGGAAGAGACCAAGTCTCTGCCTCTCCACTGCAAACCCTAATTGTCTCAGAGGCACCAAATAGGAAGAGGACAGAGATCCGAAATGTGGCTTTCCATTTGAGCCACCCATGGAAATCATCAAGGTTGCAAAAGGCCTCTGAGATCACTGAGTCCAACCAGCACCACCGTGTTCACCACTAAGCCATGTCCCAGGTTCCAAATCCACACATTTTAAACACTTCCAGAGGTGGGTGACTCCAGCACTGCCCTGGGCAGTCTGTTCCAATGCCTGACCACCGTTTTGGTGAAGAAATTGTTCCTAATATCCAGCCTAAACCTCTCATAGCACAACCTGATGGCATTTTCTCCTGCTCTATCACTTGTTACCTGGAACATTCCTCTTTCTCCTGTTGCCAGACCCAGTTAAAACCAGCCTTGAGTCTCAGCCTTGACCACCCAGCTATTTATCACCTACAATGCTGTAAAATGGATTTTTCTTTCAACAGTTTCAACAGCGGGAACCTTTACACTAAAACAGGCTTCACCCAACTTCAACTTGCACTACAAACACATTCCTGCAGGAATTATTAAATCCCATAGAAATGTGATAGGGGGAAAAATGTTAATTTATCTGCAGAACGACACACTTTGCTTGGGGTCTTTCAAAAATGATGATATTAATGTCCTTAATGACAAGAGATTTAGAAGTTTAGTGAGGATTTGGCTTCATAGACTAAAATCATGCAATGGAAGGGATGCTCAAGGATCATCAAGTCCCACTCCTGGCCCTTCACAGGACAAACCCAAGGATCACATCCTGTGTTCCTGGAAGTCTGAATCCACGCCAGCCTGCTGGAGGAGGACGGTGAGCAGAGGGCTCTGAGTGCACCCAGAGGGAACAACCGCTGCCCAGAAGTCAAAAACTTCCTCTATTCATAAAAATTCAAAGGATGCATATTTCCCACATGGAGAAGAATTAACCAGTGGCACAGTTTTCCCAGGAACGTGGAAAAAGCCTGGTTTCCTGCTGTGTTTAAATGAAGGTGGATGTCCTTCTGAAACACCCTCCTTGGGCTTGGCTGAGGGTACTTAAAGTGGCTATTTTTAACTCAAAACCTTAGAGCCAGCTGATCCCAGATATCCTAGAATCACAGAACTGTTTAGGTTGAAAAAGACCTCCAAGATCATGGAGTTCCACCATATTCACCACTAAACCTTGTTCCCAAGTGCCACGTGAATGTGTTTTTGAACACTTCCCTGAGGTGGTGACTCCACCACTTTTTCCTGGTCAGCCTGTTCCAATGCCTGAGCACCCTTCCAGTGCTCACTGCATCTTCCACCAAGATTTTTTTTCCCCTAACATCCAATCTCTGGATCTTAGGCTCCTCCTAATCCCCTGAGTGTGGCTGGGAACTCTTCAAGCTGGCCTGGTTCAACTTTATGTGTTTTGAGTTTGTTGAGTTCCTTCCTACTAAACAACGCTGTGCACGGATGGTGCACTGTTTGCTCTGCAAGGCTCCAGGCAGAACCCATGGCAGGGGGTGGAATGAGATGAGCTTTAAGGTCCCTTCCAACCCAAACCAATCTATAATTCCATGATTTCGCTGTGTCCTTCACTACACAACTTCTCATTCACATCCTCTGTGGCTCTGCAATGAGAGCTTCCCCGGTGTGAGTGCTCCAGCTTTGCTCCTGTGCCTGGGCTCCTCAACACGTCTGAAAGGCTCTGAGTCCATCCTGGGGGATCATTCATCATTACAGCTTTCTCATTTATACTTTTAACCTCCTTGAAGGCTTCCCAAGGATAGCCAGAGGAGGGATCCTATTTTAGGTGCACGAAGCAGATGAAAAACCCACCAAATTAGCACTTAGCGCATTTAGCGGACTGGCAAGTGTTTGATCTGATCATCAGGTTGGAAAGGGTTGGGTTTCCTTGTGTAGAAGCCAGACAGCATCTCCTCATCCAAAATCAAATTTCAGCCTGCAGCACCACCCCCTCGCAGGCTGTGGTTTCAGGGGATGTTTCCAAGAGCTGGGAACACGTGCCTGCCCCGTGTTAGGGGCAACAGGACAACAGGGAAATTGCACAAACAAATTCCCCTAATTCTGAGTGGAGGGGCTAGAAAAGCTCCAGGGCATCCTGACAAAATGTTAGGAATCCAAACTTGCAACAGCAGCCGCTGCAAGGAACTCAGAGACTGACAAAAAGCCCGTGCAGGAAGGCCCTGGGTGCCTTCTGCACGCGATCTTTTCCTGGCAGGGAAGTGCTGTCAACCCTGAAGTGTTGGAAATGCAAGAGGAGGTGGGAAGTGTCCCCAGAGCCAGCCAGGAAGTCGGGCACAGAGGTGTTTCTGAAGCAGAGGGCACACTGCAAACCCATGGACTCCTGAGTGATGGCATGGATCACCCCCATCCAAGCTACCTCAAAACCTGCTGAAAATTCCTGTGTTTTCCTCCAATCCAGCTGTGACAGGGGGAGGGTTATAAACCAAGGGACTGGAGGAAATATTTTTTTTGATGTTTTATTTTGAGTGTTGGTCCTTTCTCCCAAGTAACAAGTGACAGAACAAGAGGAAATGGCCTCAGGCTGAGCCGGGGGAGGTGTATGTTGGATATTTGGAATCATTTCCTCACAAAAAAGGTTGTCAACTCTGGCACAGCTGCCCAGGGCAGTGGTGGAATCAGCACCCCTGGAGGGATTTAAAAGAAATGTGGATGTGGTGCCTGGGGACAGGGAATAGGGAATGGCTCTGTTGGCAGCGAGTGGAGGATCTGCCTTGGGAGGAGACCCTGGAAAGGAAATTATTGTATGGGTTGGTATAGAATTATGGAATTGTTTAGGCTGGAAAAATCCTGTAAGATCGAGTCCAACTTTTAACCCAGCAGTGCCAAGGAGGTGGCAGCTGTCCTTTGGCCATCCCAGGGCACGATTTAAAAAAGCCATTTGACCCCTAGGTTCACCAGGTTCAGCCCTTGGGATCGACCTATGCCAGGTTTCCTCTCCATGATCCAACACAGGGACACCTCAGCTCCCAGGGTCAAGGCACAGAAGTCTCCCTGCTGGTGGCTCCAAGACACAGGATGCTCCCAGCTGCTGCCCCAAACTCCTTCCATTATCACCCCAGCTGATCAATTTGGGATGATTTAGAGATAGATCACAGAGTCATGGAGAAGTCTGGGTGGGAAGGGAACTTTAAAGGTCACCTATCTCAACCCTTTCCCCTGGACTTGCCTCTGAACAAAGTCTGAAACAAGTCTCTGGACTGAACCCAGTCCAGCCTGGACTCGCCCTGGGTGTGTCAGGAACTCCAGGAACAGGAAACACGTTCCAGGAAGGGCTCTGAGATCGGATGGGATCACGCTGGTCTAGAGACACTCCTGATCCCCTATCCTTGCTCTACTTCCAGGCTACGTTTTCCACCTTGTGCTTAGTCCACACTGGGTTTTTCTTTGTGTTTCTTGTGTTTCTAAGCCAAACCCCTGCACCTTGGCACAGTGAATCCACCAAATCCATGTGCCCAACTCCACCTGCTCCACACCTCGCTCCTCAAAGCCAGCCAGGCTTATCTGACATCTCTCTGCTCCCCCCTCTACTTTCAGGGCACAGCAGCCCCAAAGCCAGGTCTGGAGGCCACCCTAAGCCTTTTGGGGGCAGCAGAAATAATCCCATTAATGGGAATTCCCAATAAATCAGGTTTTTGTGCAAGACTTCCCTTCTCTAACCAGTAATTCTGATTTAATTTGTAATACAAATGCTTTTTGCAGTGCAGCATGTGCCAGATGCTGCAAGAAGAGCAAAAAGAGAAGCAGCAGCTTCTGAGAAAGCGCCTGGTTTCTCCTGGGATGGGGCATGTGATGGTGATTCCACTTTGGAGCAGGGCTGGAACCTCCTGCTCTTTGTTCTGAGTGAGTCAGAACTCGTGCAAATCTTTTGCATTTCTGCTGAAGCACTGCTCATCCTGAGTTTCTGGAGCACATGGATTTTCTCAGAAAAAAATACATTTCCCAAGCAAAGATCCTTAGGAAAATAAGATACTTGATGAAAAGCTATCCCTTTGCCTTTCTTCCCAATTATTTTTTAAGTACTATAGGCATGAAATAAAATAATTTTTATTAAAATGTAAGCAGGCAAACAGAAAAATGTGACAAAGATATTCCACAGCAAAGCCAAAATCAACTGTAAAAAATGACTCAAGCAGAAGAGTTAACCTCCAGCCTGTAATTTCTTTCCCAGGGAGACAGCAAATCCTCTCGAGTTCTCTGTACAGAGGGACTCCTGCAAAGTCTGGCATTATTTGATTTTATTGTTTTCTGAGTAATAACAGTCCTTCTCTAAGGCTGGAGACTGGATTTGTCCTTATAAAATGACCTTTTTGTAGCCTACAAGTAGTGAGGGAAGGACAAACTGGCAGAAAATAGACGAGATCTGTGGCTTTCTGCCGGTGGAAAGTCAGATTTTATCCACCCTCAGCTCTGAGCTGCTCCAGGGACAAGAGTGTGGTGATCTCTGTTATCCCTTGGGATCTGCCATTTCCACAGCTCTTGGAAACCCTGTCCACAATGTGTTTTTGTTTTTCCTGCAATGGTTGAGCAATCCCTCCCCAGTCTTTGGAGCAGGTAGAGCTCTTTCCCACTGCCAGTTTTCCTACAGATGCCCACAGCCTTCTTGTGACATCATTCCTTCTCCTGAAATCACACCCATCCCATCCAAAACCAATGGTTTTTTCTCCAAAAGCAGAAGGAATCATGATATGCTGGATCATCCAAGAGCTGATGTTCAGGTTAATCTACCCAAAGTCTTTCAGATCCTGCAAAGTCCCTCCCAGAACATCCGCGAGAAGTTTTATTCCTCATTCCCCTGATGGGATTTTATCTCTTCTGGTCAACTGCTTCTTCATCTACACTAAGAAAAGACCTGGGGACAAGTCTCTGTCTGTTTGAAGGGTGCAGAAGCAAAGGAAAATGGCCAAATACTGAAAGAGGAGAATAAATTGCTTCCTTGGGTAGATCAGATCAGGCTGGTCTGCACAAACCCCCCCACTCCACACAGAGCTGAAGTGAGGAACTGCTGTCAATCTCCATTTTCAAACCCACGTTTTCAGTGGAGCTACAAGGAGAGGGAATGAGTCAGACGACAGAAACTGAGTGAGGAAGCATGAAGACCATATCCCAAGCAAACCATCTGGGCCTGAAATGTCAGGCAGATCCTTCCTGGAGGAATCAATCAGGCCAGTCTTTCTTCCAGCGTGCACATGAGTGAGCGAGTACCTCAATTACGGCTCTGTGTTCCACTGCACATCGACCTTAAGAGCTCAGTGCTTCATAGGAAGGAGATTAATTCAATTAACACACCCAGGGGCTTCCAGCCAGGCTCAAACTGACCTGCTGACAGCGGGCATTGGAAGTAGCACAGGGCACTGCAGTTCAAATGTCCCATCTTCCCCTGCTTTACAGCTGCAGCCAAGAAAAATGGACATCAGTGATGCCACGAAGGCGAAAAAGATGTTTAATGTTTGAAAAACATCCCAATGGTTTGGGGTTTTACTGCAGTTTTAAAGGCAGGACACTGAGAAAAGCCTGAGCACACCCACTTCTTGATAGGGTCTGACCATGTTCATGAAGTTTGGCCAAACTGGGAAAATTGTGACCAGCAACCTGATACCTGAAAATCCTGGAATGGTTTGGGTGGGAAGGGACATTAAAGATCATCCAGTTCCACCCCCTGCCATGGACAGGGACACCTTCCACTAGCCCAGGCTGCTCCAAGCCCTGTCCAGCCAGGCCTTGGACACTTCCAGGGATCCAGGAGCAGCCACAGCTTCTCTGGGCACCCTGTTCCAGGACTTCCCCACCCTCACAGGGAACAATTCCTTCCTAAAGTCTCCCCTCTGTCAATTTAAAACAATTCCTCCTTGTCCTGTCACTCTCTGGCCACATAAACAGTCTCTCCCTCTTTTTAATAAAGCCCCCTCTAAGTAGTGGATTGAGGTCTCCTCAGAGCCTTCCCTTCCCAGGCTGCTCTGCCATCAGCTGTCCCGTTTTCCTCCTGACTGTGTGAATTCCAGCATTTCTTCTGGGAAGAGGGAGGGAGACCTTGCACTCCACAAGTGAAGTCACTTGAACACCAGAGCACCTGCACAAGGGACCTTTTCTCTCTCCCCCATCCTATCAGAGGATGACATGAGGGGGCAAGCAGTGCAAATCCTAACCTGGAATACCAAATTCCACCTCATTCTAAACCAAGCTTTTTAAAAATCCCCAAGTCTGTGTGCAGGTGTGGTTTTTCTTCTTGAGGTAAGAAAAGAATCAGAGGATCATGGAATTGTTAAGGCTGGAAAAGACCTGTAAGACCAACAAGTCGAACCATTGACCCCCATGCCACCACTGTGTCAAGTGCCACATCCACAAATTTTTTGAACATTTCAGGGATGGTGACTCCACCACTTCCCTGAGCAGCCTGTTCCAGTGCTTGGTAACCTCCTCTGTAAAGAAAGTTTTTCCTAATATCCAATCTAAATCTTCCCTTAATGGAGAAAGTCAAACTGGAAGATCCAAAACTTTCAAAACACCAGCGATGCCACCAGCTCTGTCAAACTACTGGCTGTGTCCAACTTCTCCATGCCAAACATGGATAATGCTGCATCCTTGGACAGGATTTGTGGCTTTTACGGTGTTCATGTGAGTGGTCATCATCACCATGTACCTCCACCTTGGCACAGCATCCCACTGGCTGTGCAGCAGTGCTGAAAGCAAGAGGAGGAGGAAAGCAGAGATCCCAGAAAGAACCGAGGGAACTCAGGGAGAGTGGGAATTGCTCAGCACGTGAGCTGAAATACCCAGAGGGATGGGCAGAAGGGGCTAAAAACAGGAAAGCTTTGAAACTGGGGGCTGGTTCCCAGTGCTTTTGCTGTGAGGATAGCAAGGGGAGAAGCAGGGGCACCGGCAGCTCTCCTCCTTCTCCAGGGTATCTCAGAGGTGGGGGGGTAAAAGAAAAAGAGGAGAAAAACCATCCAGTGACCTCACTGAAATCAGAAACTTAACAATGAACACGCTCCACATACAACTTGCCGGTCTCTGTCGTCATGGAGACGGCTACAAATCTGTGTCAACTGCAATCCGCTCTCCAGTCCCGAAAATTTAAACGAAAAAGGAGGGAGCGCGGGCTGGGAGGCGGGAAGAGGGAATTCCTCTGCTCTGCTTGGCTTTGATGTGCATCACGTTTAAAGGCACAGGGGATTATCTGAGCCCGGAATGAAGCGGCAGCCGTGGACCAGCTGATGTGTGCTGGCCACGTTTGCCTCCAGCAGAGCATCTCCCCAGATTCCTCCAGGACATCATCTCCCCAGATTCCTCCAGCAGAGCATCTCCCCAGATTCCTCCAGGACATCATCTCCCCAGATTCCTCCATCATCTTTCCAGATTACAGGACATCATCTTCCCAGCCTCCAGGACAGCATCTCCACAGACTCCTCCAGGACATCATCATTCCTGATTCCAGGACATCATCTCCCCAGATTCCAGGACATCATCTTTCCAGATTTCAGGACATCATCTTTCCAGATTCCTCCAGGACATCATCACCCCAGATTCCAGGAGAGCATATTCCTAGATTCCAGCAGAACATCTCCCCAGCCTCCAGGACATCATCTTTACAGATTTCATAGAGTGTCTTCCTAGATTCCAGCAGAGAGCTCCCCAGGCTCCAGAAGAGCCTCTTCCCAACCTCCAGGACATCATCTTCCTAGACTCCAGGAGAGCATCTCCCCAGATTCCAGCAGAGCATCTCCCCAGCCTCCAAAGGGGCTGAGTGGAAACGTCCCGGAGCCCAGGATGAACCCAGCCCCGCAGCGTTCCCGGGAGGATACAGAGCATCAGCAGCACCCTGCAGCATCCCAGAGGGGATGGAAGGACTGGGATGAGAGTTGGAAAAGGAGCATCCCAGGCGGCAGTGGAGGTGTCCAGGGGGAAAACACCCAGCAAGAAGGTTGGTGGTGTCTTCAGGGCAGAGCCAGGCAGGAATTCCTGCTGCTGGAATGGCAGGAGGGAAGAAGAAGAAGAAGGAGAAAGATGCGACCAGAGACTTGTTTGTCCTGGGCTCAGAGGTCACAGCTGGGATCTGGGGCATGAACAGCCTCCATGTTAGGTGGCTGTAAAGAAAAATCATGGAAAATGGCTCTTTCAGCTAGGAAAGAGCAAAACCAGGGGATACAGGATGGTAAGGGTTGGAAGGAGCACCAGTAGGGTCATCTGGTCTCACCTCCCTGCTCCAGCAGGGTCATCCCAGAGCACAGGGCACAGGATTGTGTCCAGATGGTTCTGGAATATCTGGAGACTCCACTCCCTCTCTGGGCAGCCTGATCCAGTGCTCAGCCACTGCATGGGAAAGTTCTTCCTGAAGGGAATGAAGAATAAACACTCCACAGACCTTCCTGGAGAAATTCTCTTCCATCTTGGCAACTCAGCCCTCACCTCTGACAATTCCTAGAATTTGGGTCAATTTTTGTATGACTGGAGGGACTTACTGGATAGAAATTCAGCAAAACTAAGTAAAAGCAACCTAATTTCCTTCTGCATTCATTTCTTGCTCCACCATGTTCCCACTAATATTAAATGGAGATTTAGGGTGGATATGGTAGAGGAGTGAGAAGTGATCCAACAGGGGAAGACTCCTGGGAAACTGCCTCTTGGGCATGGATGCAAAATATAAACATATCTCACAGTAACTGCAGTAACAGAGACCAGAAATTCCAGATTCAATCCTCTCTTCTATGAAACAAACCTTATTCCAACAGGGGTGCAATTACCTTGCTCACTGTGATGCACTGTCCAGTACATTACCACTAGATCAAAATCGAAAATGTGCATGGAGGATTTGTTGAAATTATCTGATTTACTGCAAATTTGAGATATATTTGCAGCCAGGTGTGTTTTCAATGCTATCTAGAGAATGAGGTTAAAAAAAATAAAATTAGTTAAATCCATAAATTAAACACATCAGTGTAACTCCTCTTTCTAGAGCACAAAGGTTCTGCTCTTCCTGAGAAAAACCCTCCAGAAGGCGTCTTTGCTGAATTTTGGATTTCCCCCACCAGTGAAATGCAGTTGAAACCAGAACTTAGACTGGAAGGAGGGAATGATCCGGAGCACTCGTTGAACAGAGCTCCACCAACACCCCACCCTGACTAATTAGCAGGGCTCTCCTCGTTACGTGCACTGCAGTAACTCCCCAATTAATTCGTTCGTATTTGCAGAGCCATTGAAGGAGGCAAAGCATTAAATATGGATGCTAAATAAAAGGGAATAAATAGCAGGCACCACTTGGCTCTCCAGGTTTCCAGCCCCATCAGCAGGGACGTTCACTCCCTGCCCAGAGCAGACTCCTTAACTAAGGCCCGTAAGTGCGTTATTAATTTTTCAGCAGCATCTACCAGACATAATGAAGACACAGTTACTGTGGGCATGAGGACTCTCCCCAGAAGAGCTTTAAAATCTCCAGCCTTGTGGCTGGAAGGGTCAGTGCTGCTCTGCATCCCAGCCACAGCATGGACCAGGCAGGGAGAAGTGGCCCCTTTGCAGCCAGGAGTGCTCCTGATGCTCATTTCTGTGTTCTCAGGACACCTTCCACTGTCCCAGGTTGGTCCAAGCCCCATCCAACCTGGCCTTGGACACTTCCAGGGATCCAGGGGCAGCCACAGCTGCTCTGGGCACCCTGTGCCTGGGCCTCAGCACCCTCACAGGGAACAATTCCTTCCCAATATCCCATCTAAATCTCCTCTCAGCTGGAAGTCATTCCTTATCCTGTCACTCCATCCATGACACATCTCTGCACATCCTCCATGGCACCCAAGATCCCGGCTGAAACCAGGCACCAGTGACCAGCAGCACCCTGCAGAGCTCCTCTTCCTCCATGAAGGCTCTTTGCAAACAGTTGTTTCTACAACACAACGCCCTCGTTCTGATCCCACTGGCACTGATAAAAGAGAAAAATAATCCTGTCTTCAGTAAAAGATTGAACAAAGGAAGTCCAACCCAATGGCTCTCAGAGGCAACAAAAGACACCCCTACTATGAGGATACTGGTGGAGATGGCATCTTTCCCAGAATCCCAGAATTATTTAGGTTGGAAAAAACCTCCCTGACCATGAGGTCCATCCTGTGACCAATCCTCACCTTGTCATCAGCTCAGAGCACTGAGTGCCACATCCAGTCCTTCCCTGCACACTTCCAGGGATGGGGTCCCCATGACTTCCCTGAGCAGCGCCTTCCAATGCCTGACCACCCTTTCCATGGAGAAATTCCTCTTGATGTCCAACCTGAGCCTCCCCTGGTGCAGCTTGAGGCCATGAGGACACAGAATAATGTGGAGATGCACCTGAGAGCTGCTCACCTCTTGGGAAGGATGTGGTCTCAGTCTCTCGTTTGGTAACTCAGAGGCAATTTCAGCTTGAGCCTGCATTGGCTATACTTCTAACAGTAAAATAGCAGCACCAGGTTTAAGACACCTCAAATTCAGACAGAGAAACCACTTGTGGATGGTTATGTTCCACAGCAGCCCAGAGCTGTGGGCTGGCCTCCACAGAAGGCATCAGCTTCCTGAAATCCATCCCCAAAGCAGCTCTGGGTTCCCAAATTCTTCTTTCCACCCCCACCTCACATCACCCACTGCTGTTTCATCACTTGTGATGATCGGGGGGGCTGCATTCAAACAAACAAAAAAATCTTCTTTGTATGTCCCCCCCCAGCCTGCAGGTGCTGAGGGGACTCAGCTGGTGTGTTCCCTTGGTTTAGGACTATAGCAATTATCCCTATTTTTAGGCCTGAGGGCACAGTCCTGTAGACCACAACAGAGGCAAAATGACTCCCAAAGAAAAGGTATAAACATACCTTTATATTTCAGTCTTTGTTAAGCTCCATGAGGGATCCATCAAGAACCAGAAGCCTACCAATTACCAAAGCTGGAGTATTTCCAGGACTCAGTTCTGCTCCAACCCAGCTGGGTTGTTTTTTTTCCCCCCTTTATTTTCTTTCCTTGTTCCCTACTATCCGTGGGAGTTCATTTGCCTCAGAGTACCTTGTACTTGGTTGAGCTTGCACCATTATTATCCTCCCTGCAGAAATCCTTGTATGGGGGGCTTAAAACACCATTTCTTCATTTGGGGCCTCATCCCCATCGCAATCAGCAGCCAGAAAATTCAACACCACCTTGGAATTTTCTCTTTGATTGAGCCAATCCTTGCCAACCTTACCTCGAGAATCACTCAGGGGTTTGGATTGGAAAGGAAGTTAAGGATCATCCAGTTCTAACCCCTGCCATGGGCAGAAACACCTTCCACTATCCCAGCTTGCTCCAAGACCAATCCAACCTGTCTTTGAAGCTTTTTTGCCCCAAAGCTTTTTGTGCACGTCTTACTTTTAAAGACATTATAACTAATTATAATTAAGTGCTGTGGATTCTGTGACAGACTCCACACGACAGAGGTGCTGCACAAGCATCAAGAAGAGCTGGAAAGCTTCTGAAGGGTGCTCTGGACTGTTAACATCCTCCTTTTGGTCACTACACCACCACACCACAGGATTTGGGAGCGTGGCGAGGCGGGTTATGCAATGAACCCCCAACTCTCGGGTGCCAATGTCACAAGGAGCTTTCTCGTGCCTCCACCTCTCCTCCATGACATCATTTTGCCTTTCAAGGGCAAGAAGCAAACAAAAGAGGCTTCTCAGCCATTCCACCACCTGGCTGTCCTGGCTTTGTTCCCCCAGCCTGTGTGACACGGCAGCTCCCAGCAGAGAGGGAACAGCAGCTGGTACAAAGCCGGCACTTCAAGAGATTTTGGACGTCCACCCTCCAATGCTGCGGAGGCTGGGGATGGTGACAGCCCCACAGCCACCAGAGGCATTGTTATTCCCATTTGGAGGCCAGCTGTGAAGTGGGACAGGGGAGCAGGAAGGTCATGGATGGAAGTGGAGTGGGACACTGGCCTCAGGATGGGAGGAGAGACTTTTTGCCAGTCCCTTTCCCTGTTAGAGGTGCGTTCACCAGCAGGGGCACCGCCTAATGAAGGTGTCACCTAATGAAGCTTTCATTCAGGACTCTGCTTGATGGAACCCAGGCCTGTGGGTTTTAAGTAAAATAAGGTACTGTAGGCTGCAGGGCAGTGCTTGCCCAATATCCACCTCTGTGCTTTGGAATTCCACAAAGAGGGAAGCGAAGAAGGGTTGGAGGGAACGGGTGGCACAAAACACAGCCAGGGTCAACAAATAGGAGTTCTTCAATGTTTCCACCAAAAATGTGGAAGTGATGCTGAAATGGAGCACAGGATTCATGCATTATATCCATTTAAAATAAATCTTACATTTAGGAGAAAGCCAACATATCCCTGCAATGGGAGACAGTTTATTTAAGAATAATCATGGAATCTTAAAATGGTTTGGGTAGGAGGAATCTTATAAATCTTTTAGTTCCATCCCCTGCCATGGGCAGGGACACCTTCCACTAGCCCAGGTTGCTCCAAGCCCTGTCTAGCCTGGCCTTGGGCACTTCCAGGGATCCAGGGGCAGCCACAGCTTCTCTGGGCACCCTGTGCCAGGGCCTGACCACCCTCACAGGGAACAATTCTATCCCAATATCCCAATATCCAAGCCATTCCCTGTGTCCTGTCCCTCCATCCCTTGTCTCAAGTCCCTCTCCAGCTCTCCTGGACCCCCTTTAATCACTGCCAGGGGCTCTGAGCTCTCCCTGGAGCTTCCAGGGAGGCTCTCCCAGCTCTCCCAGCCTGACTGAGCCCTGCCCAGCACCAGACACAGGAGAGAGGCAGCACTGGGGATGGATGAAGCCACACATGAGGCTGTGGGATCACAACATCTCCTGTGTTACATGAGCCTGAGCACGAATAAACCACCAAGTCACACTTAGAAGGGCCCTGATAGACCTTTCCCTCCTACCTCCAAAACCCTGTAGACAGAGTTATTTAACACAGCTACAAAAATAGCACCCAGACTGCCCTGCTGTGCCAGACAGAGCACAAACATCTGGTAGGCAACAGATCTTGTCCCCAAAAACTTAGCAGGGGGTTAGTGGTAGCTCAATTCTAGATCCATATGTCCCAGGACCCAGGGAAGTATTTTATCCTCTATCCAATGCTGATTCTTCCAGGAATGTGGGAAAAGCCATTCCTGCCCACAAACTAAGAGGACAGGAATTTCCAGCTCAGGAAAGCACACTGCCCAGCCTGGCTTTTTGTACTCAGATGTGAAGAATCACAGGCTGTACCCGAGAGTCACGAGTGACACTGTTAAAAGGGAAATTCATATTAAATAAAAATGCAAAGCAGCCCTTTGAGTGGAAACAATTCCCGGTGTGAAAGGAAAGTGGAGGCTGCGCCGTCGCTCAGCTGTCTCTGCACTCACAGCTCCTTTTGAGTTCAGTGTTGGTACAAAAACACACTCCCACCTGGGACTCGCTTCCCCCACGTCTCTCCCTCTCTGGGAGGCTCCCAAAACCCTGGAGAGCCTGCACAGGTAATGGGATTGTGAGTGGTTTTCATGGGATGTTCCTTGCATTTCACTGAAAACCTCACTGCTCTGCCATCTGTATCTGTCATGGAATCATGGAACGGTTTGAGTTGGAAAGGACTTTATAAATCATTTAGTTCCAACCCCCTGCCATGGGCAGGGACACCTTCCACTATCCCAGGTTGGTCCCAGCCCCATCTAACCTGGCCTGGGACACTTCCAGGGATCCAGGGGCAGCCACAGCTCCTCAAGGCATGGATGATGCTTTGTGGATGGGGCTTTATCCCAGATGTAATTCCCAGCCCACCCAAACACAGGTATCCACATCCAAGCCTCCCCTCCAGGCTCCCACTGCAGCTCGTGGCGAAATCTTCCTGCAGCCAGCGGAGGCTGCTGTGGCTTTTCCCGGGAGCTGCCTCCCACATGTGGGCGTAGGAGGAGCTGAACACAATCCCAGCCTGGCGGAGCCTCTTCCCTATCCTCACTCGACCCCTCAATTCACACACAGCTCCCTCTCCGGGAGGTCTCCTCAGCTGCCCCCTGGCCTGGCAGTGCCGTGGAGATGCTCCTTTGGGATGTAGCAGGGATCACAGCAGGACAGACCATGGATGTGGCAGTGTCTGAGATGGTTCCTTTGGGATGTAGCAGGGATCACAGCAGGACAGACCATGGATGTGGCAGTGTCTGAGATGGTTCCTTTGGGATGTAGCTGGGATCACAGCAGGACAGACCATGGATGTGGCAGTGTCTGAGATGGTTCCTTTGGGATGTAGCTGGGATCACAGCAGGACAGACCATGGATGGCGTGCTGGTGCTGGGGGCAGCCGGGGCTCTTCACGCCTGATGGGATTTCCTCACGGAAAACATTCTGGTGCAGGGCAGAGATGGGGGACAAACACCTGAGCACAGCAGATCTTCTTGCACAAGCAAAAGCAGTGGGATCAGCAAAGGTGGGAGCGAATCTGTGCTGGACTCCCACGGAGTTTCTCTGAGGGATGGCTCTCAAATTGCATTAGCGAGTGAGATTGTCCCCAGAGGCCTCAGAATGAGGAAATGCTGGAAGTGAAGGCACCACAGGGACCAAAATCCACCTGGCAGCTCGCTGACAGCTGCACTTGCTCTGGGGCACAGGCTGGGAACTCCTGCAAACTCAGCTGGAGGCTGCTAAATCCAGACATAATCCGACACCTCACCCAGCACTGCTGGGAAAGGGGCTCAGCCTGGAGAAAAGGAGGCTCAGGGGGCCCTTCTGGCTCTGCACAACTCCCTGACAGGAGGGGACAGCCACGGGAGGTCAGGCTCTGCTCCCAGGGAAGAAGGGACAAGAAAAGGGGAAACAGCCTCAAGTTGTGCTGGGGAAGTTTTGATTGGATATTAAGATATTAGGAACAAAAATTCTTCATGGAAAGGGTAGCAGGGCACTGGCACAGCTGCCCAGGGCAGTGCTGGAGTCCCCATCCCTGCAGGGATTAAAGAACCATGTGGATGTGGTCTTGGCAGTGCTGGGTGATGGCTGGACTGGATGACCTTTTCCAACCTTAGCAATTCTCTGTCTCTGTGCTCTAATGAAGGAATCTGAGGTGTTTCCAAGTGCTTTGGAGCTCTCCTCCAAGAGGATGAGTATCCCAACCCTGCTCTTGGCAGCGAGAGCCCATGCTGGTTTTCATCACCACTCCCAGGTCCCACACACCCTCATGACTTTATCTGCTTGGCTGGAGCTGTGGAATTGGGATTCAAAGTGGCTGCACCAGGAAATTTTCCCTCCTGCCACCCCAGCCAGTAGTGCTGGTTCTCTTGGAAGCCTTTGAGAATTTTACCTCAGGAATTGGTGTTTATTTATTTGAAAAAACCTGGCTTCTTTGAGTGGACAGAAATCTCCCTGCTCACACACAAACAGAGCTGCAGGATGCTTTGAAAGCTGCTGCTCCTGGGGCTTTCTCCCCAGGTTTGGGTTTTTCCTTTTGAAAACAAAAAGCACTTTTTTAGTGGCCACAGAACCACACAGGGGGACTGTTCCTGCATCAAATGAAGATGCATTTAATAATCACATTTGGAGTTTGCAAACCAACTTACTGGAGCTATTGGTTGGAAGGGACATTAAAGACTATTGCATTCCACCCCTGCCACAGGCAGGGACACCTTCCACTATCCCAGGTTGCTCCAAGCCCTGTCCAGCCTGGCCTTGGACACTTCAGGGATCCAGGGGCAGCCACAGCTTCTCTGGGCACCCTGTGCCAGGGCCTGCCCACCCTCACAGGAAAGAAATTATTCCTAATGTCTGATTTAAATTGTTTCATAGAGAAGATCCAGCCTAACCCCAGTGTCTCCATGTGCTCCTGTAACTGCTGTGATTCCCACACAGAGCCTGGAACACGCTGGATTTCTGTAGCAGATTGGGCAGCTCCAAATGTCACAGGTGCTCACAAAGGGAACCACTGCACCTTGAAAGCATCTGAGTAACCATGAGAGTCATTCAGTTCAGAGAAGAGGCTGATATTTAAGCTACAGATGGAGAAAAATTATGTCAAGAGCATGGCTCAAACCACTGCAGTTTAAATAACCTCCTCCAGGCAGCTTTGGTAAACACAACGCCATAAAGGAGCCCTTGTGCTGCCCACGGAGAGCTCTGAAGGCAGCAAATGACAGTGGTGGGTCACAGGGATTCCTCTGCTCCTCTCCTACAGGGAAGCTGCTCAGAGGGAGCACAGCCTGGCTGCTACTCCTGACCCAGGAAAATGCTGCTGTAAAGGAAGGATTCCTCCCTGGAACAACCCAGGAGGGTGGGAGATGTCCCTGCCTGTGCAGGGGGTTGGACTGGATGGTCTTTCCCACCCAGACCATTCCATGGTTCTATGACTCGAGGCTCGGGTCTTACATAAAAAATGCAATAACCTGTAAGTGATAATTAATACTCCCCTCCTCTCAGTCCCTTTATTTCTCTTCTGCAGACCAGAAGCTCTGCAAACAGAATCCCAGAATGGTTTGGGTTGAAAGGGACCTTAAAGCTGATTGAATTCCATCCCCTGCCATGGGCAGGGACACCTTCCACTTCCCCAGGTTACTCCAAGCCCTGTCCAGCCTGGCCTTGGACACTTCCAGGGATCCAGGGGCAGCCCCAGGTTCTCTGTGCCAGGGCAGACCTGGATGCACTCCCTGGCCCCCATAAAGCCTCACTTCAGCCTCGTTAGCTCCAGCATATCATTATCATTTTAATTGCTCAAACTCGAGTGCTTGTAATACCTTTATTAGATTGCACTCGTCCCCCAGTGCCAGACACAGCCTGATTTAACAGGTCCAGTGCTGCATTTATGAGCAAGCCTGAGCACAGCCTCTTTCATTACTGTCTGAAGGTAATTCCTTTTGATCCAAAACTTCCTGTGCCCTGGAGTGATACCTGGGAAGGGAGAGAAGGGAAAACTGCCAGGCAGGTTAAAGCACCCAGCTGGGGAGCTTGGAGCGCTCCTGCCCTGTCCTGGAGCTCCCCACCTCCACTGGAAGCAGCCAGAGGGAATTTGGGAGACTCCCAGAGACACAACCTGTGGCAACAACTCTCACCTGCCCTGACCTTTGCAAACCAAATCCTACACTGAGGTGGACTGAGCTGTCTGATGGTGTTGAACAGCCTCTCCTGTGCCCCACATGTCCAGCAAATGTTTGGATCCTCAGGGCAGGGGAACCTTCCCGGTGTGGAGATGGTGCCCGAGGGGATTGGAGGGAGAATTTTGAAAGCTCATGCAGGAGAAAAAAGGGTTTAAAGGCCAATATCTTGGTCAACTTGTCATTTTATATTTGTAAAACAGAAGAGGGAAAGGATTCTCCACGCTGGATCCTCCACTTCTAATTAAGGGCAGCTCTGATTTCTGCTCTCTGTGAGCAGGGACAGGACTCAGGAATGGCTGGAGCTGTGTCAGTGCAGGGTGAGGCTGGATATCAGGAAAATGCTCTTCCCCAGAGGGTGTTTGGGCACTGAACAGGCTCCCCAGGGAGCTTGGGGAAACCTGGGATAGTGGAAGGTGTCCCTGCCCATGGCAGGGGGTGGAATGAGAGCAGCTTTAAGGTCTCTCCCCACCCAAACAATCCTGGGATCCTGTAACAGCATCCCAGTTTTTCAAGGCACTACAACCTCAGCATCTTCAGTACCTGAAGCAAACACCACAGGCAGTGTCTATTTTAGACCATATTATTCAGTTTCAATACTTTTCAACGCTGGTTTTCTTTCTTTTTAATTGCAACTCCACCTTTGGGATTAGTGATTTTATTTTATGATGGGATATTAAGAGTAGGCAGCCAGTGCTTTTTTTTTTTTTCTTTTCTAGTCCAAGCCAGCATTCAGAAGGAATAGATTAAATTATTAAATACACACAAGCACAGGAAACACAGGAAACTCTCAGCCATTATCCTGTGAAGACAATGCCAATGCAAACACTGTAATAAAATATTCTTCACTGAAATCAACACTAATTTTCCCAGGCAATCAAATCCATCCCTGTGATCCCTCCTCCCAGGGAAAACAGCCAGCACAGCTAAATTCAGATCTCTGTGGCTCCATGCTTAAATTTGGCTCAGACATGCTGCAAATCAATGACTCCAGAAAGGTTTTCTAAGGAAAAAATTCCCGATGGGCAAAGTTTGCTACGGCCCACGGCAGCTCCTCTGACACAGCAGGAAAGAGCCCGGGGCTGCATCGATCTGGGGATCCAGGAAGGCTGAGGCTTCCAGTTATGAACCTGTTGAGGCCACCACTGTTGGGACATGGCTCCCATGTCCAAGGGGACAGTCCCCAAGGACAGCTCAGCCATGACCCACTCCCCAGAGGATGATGCTGCAGCCGAGTTTCTCACAAGCTCCTTCCTCATCCACCCACAGTGGGGAGAAGGATGGGATAGGGAAAGGGATGGAGCAGGTTGGGTCAGCACCAGTCAGATCAAGAGGAGGAGGAGAGGACACGTGACAGGGAGGATTTTGGGTTGGAAAAGGCTTTTAAAGGCCTTCTAACCTCCTGTTTCTCCAACCAGATGAGGCTGCTCAGAGATCCACCCAACCTGATCCCGAATTTTTTTAGGGATGGGGGAACCAGAGCTTCCTTCCCCAGCTGTAGGAAATCTATGGATTTCCCATGCCTGGGGCTGTGCTTGTTTCACATGACACCCAGAAAACACCATTTTCTTGTCTCCAGAAACTGTTGGTGCCTCTCTTTGATGTCCCTGAACTCTTGGTGAGAGGATGAATAAATGTTGCACTGATGTATTCTAAGGTGGGTGCAAACCCTCCATGATTTCTTTAAGGATCTTGCAGCACCTTGACCTCAAGACCATGGCAAATTAACACAATCAGGGAAGATCAACCATTTCCCAGCACTGCTGAGGCCATCAATGATCTGTGTCCCCAAGTGCCACATCCACGGGGCTTCTAAATCCTTCCAGAGATGAGAACTCCACCACTGCCCTGGGCAGCTGTGCCAGGGCTGGACAGCCCCTTTGGTGAACAAATTATTCCTAATATCCAACTTTAATGTCTCCTGGGGATCTTGAGGCTGTTCCCTCTCCTCCTGTCCCTGTTCCCTGGGAGCAGAGCCCGACCCCCCCGGCTGTCCCCTCCTGTCAGGGAGTTGTGCAGAGCCAGAAGGGCCCCCTGAGCCTCCTTTTCTCCAGGCTGAGCCCCTTTCCCAGCTCCCTCAGCCTCTCCTGGTGCTTCAGCCCCTTCCCCAGCTCTGTTCCCTGCCCTGGACGTGCTCCAGCCCCTCAATGTTTCATTCTGAGGGTCCCAGAGCTGTCCCCAGCACTGGAGGTGTCCCAGCAGGGCCAGCACAGGGGACAGACACTGCCCTGCTCCTGCTGCACACACATTTCCTGCGACAGCTCATGGGCCATT
Organism: Cyanistes caeruleus; assembly: GCF_971803275.1. Lineage (NCBI taxonomy): Eukaryota > Metazoa > Chordata > Aves > Passeriformes > Paridae > Cyanistes > Cyanistes caeruleus. Next base: position 3,308,539 of record NC_141702.1, read on the forward strand.
GGCCTTTTTGGCCACCTAGGCACACCTGGCTCTTGTTCAGCTGTCTGTTGTCCATGGCATAGAAGTTCCAGCCCCACCAGACCAGAGTTGGAGCCCCTGTCCAGCTTTCAAAGCACCCCCAGCCCTGTCCCAGTTTGTCCCCCCAGTCCTGCAGAGCAGGGACAGTGACAGTCCCTTGGCCAGGCAGCCAAAGCTGCATCACCAGGCTCAGGAACAGCCCAGCACCAAACTCACCCAGGCTGAATCACTTCCCTTTCCCATAGCCACGGCCCAGGATCAATTCACCTCGGCCATGGCTCCTCCTGTGAATCACTGAGGAGGGGCAGCACTGAAACCACTTCATAGGAAGCAGTTTCAAAAATGCCCTGCTCTGCATAAGACGAGTTTGCCACAGAGAAGGGGGGAAAAAATTCAAGCATGTTCAGCATCTTATAGATTAATCCTAGGCCTAGAGCCAGGATAATTACTGCCAGAAGGAATAAAAGTAACATAAATATAGGTTAACACACAAAAGGTCCTGTTTGCAAGGTTTTACACATCACCAGCTCGCAGGCGGATTTGTAAATTTAATTATAGAAAGATTTATAAAAGCAGGTAATACCCAAAGGGTCGTAAAAATAATTTTACTACAGTGAAGAGAACAAAACAAAAATTATAAAAAAAAAAAAGAAACTCTAAATATTTTAAATTAAGTAGGGCATCTGATGGATCTCCTCAAGCCCTTCCGCAGGATTCAGCCCAGACTGCCAGAGCAGCATCCGCCACAGCCTTCCAGAAATGCCATTTCCAGAGGAGAGCAGATAAGTCACTCTGACAGCCTTGAGACCTTCCAGAACTGATGTGCTTAAAAAAAAAAATCTTTTTTTTTTTTTTTTTTTTTTGTAGAGGGTGCTCCTGGTATAGTCAAAGCATTGTTAGGATGATGAGAGGAAAATTCCAAAACACCTTTGCTGCAGGGGTGCTGAGAAATCCCTGGAATTGCTGGTTCCCATCAGGATTAATGATGATTTTCTGCCAAGGACAGCTTTGGGGGAGAAGGATGGTTCCCTGTCCATGGCAGGGGGTTGGAACAAGATGATTTTTAAGGTCCCTTCCAACCCAAACCATTCTGTGACTCCAGGATTAAATATCACTGGGATGGATTTAGGTCCTGAATGAGCTGTTGCCAGTGAAGGAAGAAGCAGGAGCAGGGGCAATCCAAGCAACTCAGCATGGAAAAACAGGGATATTCTCTGCCAACCATGCTACAAGAGCATTAAAAAGTCTCTCCTACGAATGCTGCGTTCTTGAAGAAAAATTAAATAGTGTTATAAGGTGTGTATGAAAGGAAGGCACAGGGCAGGAGCAGGGAGAATTCCATTCTGGGATCTCCTGGGCTTCCCACTAAAATACAGCCACACCCCTAGAAACTTGAAATTGTAACACTTACCTCTAAACCCCATTTTTGGTGTATAAACCACATTTCTGACCTATCCAGTGCTTTCTGAAAGATCCCTGGGAGTGATGCAGGTGCTAAACTGAGCTTTTGTCAGTCCAGCAAAACATGCTGTCACTTTTCAATGCATCCTTTGGGGACTTCAAACAGCTGGAATGCTCTGCTACCCCCATGCCTGATGCGTGTCTGAGCAGAAAATGTTCAGGATGCTGAATGCCTGTACAAAGGCATTGCAAAGGATCACAGACAAGGATTTTTTTGGTCTGAAAAACACATTTATTAGGAAGAAAACTTATGGGGTTACAAATATCATAAATAAAATGTAGCGTGATAAAAGACCCCTGAGGACTGAGCACTAAATCTCTGAAGAATGGGACAGGTCCCTCCACTTTGCCATGATCAGCATCAGTTCTGCACAGGTGGCTCTTGGAATCTCGTTTCACACCAGATGTTTGCATGTACAAAGATCCAGGCTGGACATTCCAAAGCGTTTTTGTATGTAAATCTGTTCCTACAGCTTGAAAAGCTCCACACAGGACACCTGAGCTGTCTGCAAGGGTGTGGTTTAAATATCCATCAATGCATATTAATGTATGTAGTGAGCACCCAAAACAGCACCAGGAGGGTAAGGATCCATCTGCCCCGGGAAGGCAGATCCCAGGGATGGAATGGGATGCAGTAATGGGAATGCAAATTGAATCTCAGGATCAAGGAAGTGCCACTAAATCAGAGGCTGCAGCCGGGAGGAGCCCGGTCCCCCGGGGCGTGTAAAACTGGATTAGGCGTGAACTTCAAACCCAGTGTGATGTGGAATAATCCTATGCTGGCAGAAAGGGATCAAAGCTAATTTCTCTGACTTGCTTAATCTTCTGCGGAGATGTCTGAACTCGGGAGACACAGCAGGCTGGGAGTTAAAGCCCTGCTCTGTCTGAGGGTTCAGCAGTGGCTGAGGGAGAACACAGCATGTTAAAAATCCTGGGAGTGCAGTTATTTCTGATGAGCTTTTAGAAAATCAGGGAATCATGGGATGGACTGGGTTGGAAGGGACCTTAAAAATCATTTCATTCATCCCTGGAAGCGTCCAAGGCCAGGTTGGACGAGGCTTGGAGCAACCTGGGATAGTGCAAGGTATCCCTGCCCATGGCAGAGGGGTGGAACAAGATGGGTTTTAAAGCCCCCTCCAACCCAAACCAGTCTGATTTCATGATTCTCTGTCTCTGTACCTGGATCAGCTCTGCTGACATAATATTCCAGAAACTTAAAAGTAACCCAACCAAACAACAGAAAAAAAAAAATTATAAAAAAAAAAATCCTCTCCTTCCCACATTAAAGGAAATAGATTGATCCAAGCACTGGAACATCTCACCACCCATAAAAACCTTTCACACCTAAAAAACAAAAAAAGAGAAAAGAATAAAATTAAATAAATAGTAATGCTCAAATCTTAACTAAACCATTATCAATCAATTAAAGCTTAAATGATGAAATAAAAACAGAGGATGTTCAGGGATCCCTGATGGGGTGGCAGAGCTCATCCCACCAAAGTTCAGTGTCTGGGGTGCAGACCCAGTCAAAGCAGAAGCCAAAAGCTCTGGATTTGTAGGAGAGGACACGTGGCAGTGGCAGTGACTGAGAGGATGCCAAGACCAGCAGCTCTGACTGGGCCCCTCACTTGAAATCACTGAATCATTAAGGTTGGAAAAATCTTTCAGGTGATGGAGCTCCCCCAGCACAGCCAGGAACTGCCACATCCCCAGGTGCCACATCCAGGTGGGCTTTGAAATCCCTCCAGGAACAGTGATTCCACCACGGGCAGCCTGCTCCAGAGCCTGAGCACCCTTTCAGTGAAGGAACAGACAAATGAACTCAGCTGCAATAAAGAATCCCAGCAGTGTGAATTAACCATTCCAAAGCCTTTAAGAAAGAAACTGTACAGGTGGGTATCAATAGATTGGTAACTACACCTTAAACTAGGACAGGAGTTGGGATTTCTGGGTTGGGATGAGATCCTTCCACACTCCCTTTTTTTGCTGCTAAAAGGATGCTGGTAACTGATAAACCCAGAGCTCCAGGAGAAATAGTCTACTTTGAGGTGTAAATCAGCTCTTACACTGAAATCTACAAATGATTCTGCGGGATAAAAAGCACAAAAATTAAGTACAAAGAGAGGCTCAATCACCTCAAATAACGATTAGCCCTAAGTGGATACATTATACCACAGACATGTCTCTGCTCTGTTAAATATTAATTTAAATGGACACATTTTAAAAGACATATAATAGGGATAAGCACTTCTTGTTAAAGCAGAGCAACTCCTGTTAGTGAGTAAGAAAGGAACAGCTCAGAGCAGAGCAGAATGAAGGATTTCAAGCAAGAACAGTCCAAGGATAAGAAAAATATAGGTACAGTAACCTGATGCAATTATACACATGTGCATTCAGTGCAGCTTTTCTAATTAATTCCTTAAAGTCCTGAATTGCAAGCTAAGTGAGATAATATATTGCTAATCTCCAGATCTGTGAGATCATTCAGCTTTACAAAACGACTCCAGAATGGAGTAACACTGAGCTAAAACACACATGGAGCTGAAACCAGCCCAGCCTTGGCTGCAACTCGAGGCAGCGTCAGCGGCTGCCACTGCAAAATGTGCAGAGAGCTCTCTCCAAGCTTCATACACACCCCCTAAATAAATCCTGTGCCAAAAACACAGCAAATACTCTCTGTCAGAGACCAAGCTGTAAAGCTGTTTGGCTTTTTTTTTTTTTTTTTTTAACTCAGGGAAATATCAGCCTGAGAATGTGCCCACATTGTTTCCTCCACTCATGGAATTATTATATTATTATATTATCGTATTATTATGTTATTACATATAAATTTTATGGTGAGAATTTACTGAGAAATTTGGTACATTTGCCAATTACCTGTCAACACAAAACTTTATCTCATTCTTAGTTATGGAATCATATAATCACAAAATCATAGAGTCAGGGAAGGGTTTGGGTTGGAAGGGACACTAAAGATGATCCAGTTCCAGCCCCTGCCATGGGCAGGGACACCTTCCACGATCCCAGGCTGCTCCAAGCCCCATCCAACCTGGCCTTGGACACTTCCAGGACAGCCACAACTCCTCATGCAATTTTTGGCTTTGTACAATGCTGCCTAAACTCCCCTCTGATCCCAAAGCATTTTTGGGGGAATTACAGGATACCCAGGACTATTTCCAAGAGGAAACCTCACAGAAAAGGAAAGAGGAACTTTGCAAAGTGGCAGAAGTTGTGTCTGAAGACAAGAAGAGAAGAGTGACAGCACAACAGAAACCTTTCTTTGACTCATTACCATTTTGTTGGAAGTTTTCCAGAGCGCTGGTCTCCTACAGCTCCTTCTATGATGGAATCAGGTGATGTCAAATAACCCCAAATTCTGCCTTAATGCTTCGTTCTCTTTGGTTTAAGCTAAAAACAAAGACACACATGGATGATTATGGAATGGAAAACACAATAAAATGAAAATAATGCTTTTTTGCAGACTCTGAATTGTAATGAACCGTGAAAACAAATAAATAAATATAAACAAAGGACAAAAATGCTTTACCTTAAACGATGGGTATAATGTATATACATTAAAATATATATACATTGGGATAAAGGGATGAAAATACCAGGTAAAAAAACACATTGTGTTTACAACAGATGATAGAAATGAACAGCAATCTGCTTACAGGAACTGCTGGTGTATTCCTGACTTTTTTCACCGCTTACCCTGCTGCAATTACCATCCCCTCAACCACAAACAGCACATTGGGGAGGGAGGGGGATTATTAGGGACTCCTTTGTCATCCCGAATTACCTGCCCTGTGTATGTACACAAGCACAGGCTTAAACATTCAAAGGAATTTGTCTCCTAGAAGAGTCATCTTTATTGTCATTGTCCCCAATTTCACGGCCAGACCAGCGACACAGCCCGGCTGTGTGTCAGCACAGCCCCCAGTTTGAGGAATCCACACTGACACGACAAGAACTAATCCTATTATTTCCTTAACGGCATCTGAATAGGCATTTTCCAAGTCCTGCTTCTTATTGTAAGTTTAACCCATGTGTTAATTCTCTTACTGAGATCTCAAGCTGCTTTCTCTAGAATCGGGGATTTAGGGGAATCAAATCCCTTCTATTCAATTTGCTACTTAAGAGACAAACCTTTCAAAATTAAACTTGCAGGCTGTTTGCCTGAAAAACATCACTTCTCTTTCCAAAGAAAATATCTCTAAAACCCATTTTAAGCACAGAGACAGGAAGTTTTTAGCACATCTCAAGTTTAAACCTGACAGCGGCTGCCTTTAAGTAAGAACTAAGAGGGCAGAAATTCACTGGGGGAAAGATTTTCAGTTTATTTTAATATCAATTTGATGAGTGAGCAACCAAGCAGTGTTTTATTTTAGTAAATTATTTCATATTATTGTGATTCTCCTCCAGTAAACCACAATCACAGAATGGTTTGGGTTGGAAGAGACCTTAAAGGTCATTTTGTTCCAACTCCCTGCCACAGGAAGGACAGGCAGGGACACCTTCCATAACCCCAGGTTGTTCCAAATGCCATCCACCCTGGCCTTGAATAATTCCAGGGATGGGGCAGCCACAGCTTCTCTGGGCAATATTCAAAGGTGATCAAGTGGGGAAAGACTTGGGAAAAACCCAACTCCTCAGAGACATTTCCTGTGGCTGAAAAAATTTTCGAGCTCATGGTGCTCAGGGGAGTTTTCCTTTCTGTAATCAAATATTAAGATATGAAGCCCCATGAAAACAAACACCTCACTCTACACATGCACAGACACTTTCTGTGCTTTCCAGCAAAGCCACAACAACAGATTTGCTGTGGGTCTGCAGGAACTTATAGGTAGCGTATTAAATATTGATTAAAAATAAATCCAAATAATTAGGCTTAAATTTTAATACCCATGTACGTTTCTCTATAATTCATCATGAACAGCATTTTCTGAGGTTCCACGAGAGGCTCTGGGTTTAATTTTAATTATGCATTTATTACATAATTCACCAAATTCAGTAATGTGCAGTGAGTCTCCCAGCCATTGAAGTGAGTAACGAGATTTATCAGCCCAGTTTGTCACACAACAAACAGGATTCAGAGCCTTATAAAGGCGGGTGATGAAAGATACATGGAGGGAGGGAAGAACCAGCAGCAGCTTTATTTCCATGTAATAATGCTAATAATATGCAAATAATTCCCCATCTTAATGAATACTTCAGATGAATGCCACGTTCCAAGCAGGGATGGCACAGGGAGAGAGGGAGCTCAGCAGCTGGGAGTGTTCAAAGCTCTTTGGAAACCACGAAGTTACAGCTGTGGGTACCACTGAGCTTCCCTTCTCCCCTCAGAGGGAGGGTGGACACTGGAACAGCTCCCCAGGGAATGGCCACAGCCCCAGGGAGCTCCAGGAGAGTTTGGACAATGCTCTCAGGGATGCACAGGGTGGGATTGTTGGGGTGCCTGAGCAGGGCCAGGGGCTGGATCAATGATCCTGATGGATCCCTCTGAACTCAGGATATTCCGTGATTCCATGATCCTCACATACCAGGAACGACACTGTCACATGGCAAAAGGTACCTAAGCTCCTCAAGCTCCTTACATCCTGTTTTCAGACAGACACATAGAAAATAATTTAGATAATTACTGAAAATTATGGATAATTTTCAAAATAGGCAGAGATGCACACGGACCCCTGCGTAGGAATCTCCATCTGGAGTCTGGAGCACAGACATTTTATATGCCCAAGCCTCCAGGGTCAGTCACTTGCTCTCCTAAATACTTCTGGTGACTCTTCAAAGCTGCATTTGGAAGTTTCTCCCGAATCCCTGCAATTGTTAGAGGAGTGACTCTTGCTGTCCTTTGACAAACATTTCAATGCATTTTTTTTACTGCTTCCAAAGCTTTTGCAAACTTCCCCCCTTTCAGCAAGAATCATCTCCCCTGGGACACTGGGCATGTGCTCAGAAGCCAGTGGTACCAGGTACTTGCCATACTGTTCTTTTCCCTTTTTATTTTAGCCTCAAGCATCTTCTGGGAACTCAAATATTTAAGACTCACAACCTCCTCACAAAGCCAAGCCAGCATTCCTTCCCACGTTCTCACTTGAAGTCTCCCACTTTTTTTCAGTCCTCCTAAGACATCCCTTTCATTCAGCTTCCCACATCCACACATCCTCTGGGATTTCCAGTCTATCTCCTCTCTCCAAAAAGTGGTAGGAGAAACAGGAACCTTTTGGGGGGAGTCTCCTCCATCTACAAGAAGATCCCCCCAAGCCTCCTTTTCTCTGGGCTGAGCCCCCCAGCTCCTTCAGCTGCTCCTCATAGGACTTCCTCTCTAGACCCTGAATTCCTATGGAACAAAAAGGCCCAAAATCCCTCAAAAGTTCACCCTGATGCTGAATGGGGGTGGTGGATCCTCCTCTATGCTCATCCTTGGGGAAAAAAAGGAAGTGTGAACCTCTCCCTTCTCAGGCACCAAAGGATCTGCACAGTAAAAAGCCCTTTAAATGGCACACAAAGCTTCCACCAATTCTCTGCAATTCCCCCCTGGGTCCCAGAGCAGCGACTGTGAGACAGAAGCTGCAGGACACAAAGGCTTTGTTAGGTCTGGCACTCACAGCATTGCTCCTGGGATATCCCAAATGGAAGACAACAAAACCTCCCCCTACGGAATCTGCAGCTCCAGTGATATGACAGGACTTGGTCATGGAATCACAGGTGCTTGAAATATTTTACTTATTTTGACCTCAGACTGAGGGAAATTTGCTGCTTTCACTGGCAGGTGGGACCAGTGGCGAAAGAATTTTTTTGTCTGATCCAGCACCAGCAGAGCACGTTGCTCACCGAGTGCAGACACTCTCTGAACTGAAAAATAAACTCAGTCCTCATCTCTGCTCAAAGGATGCCCTCAGACACCAGATGACAGGGGGCTGTGACCAGGAATTTACTGCAAAATATCAAAGCTGCTGCAGGAATGAGGAAACCCCGAGCCAGAACAGACACAGAGCCTGTGCTGCACCCGCTGAAATGCAGCGTTGCCAAAATGAAGGTTTTCCATTTGACACCAGGAACACAGCATGGTCTGGGATGGAAGGGAACTTAGATATCATCTCCAAATCCCTGCCAGGGGAAGGGAAACAACTCAACAGACACAGCTGATCCAAGCCCCATCCAGCCTGGCCTTGGACACTTCCAGGGATCCAGGGGCAGCCACAGCTTCTCTGGGCACCCTGTGCCAGGGCCTCACTATCCTCACAGCTGAGAATTCCTTCCCAATATCCCATCCATCCCTGCCCTCTGGCACTGGGAAGCCATTCCCTGTGTCCTGTCCCTCCATCCCTTGTCCCCAGTCCCTCTCCAGCTCTCCTGGAGCCCCTTTAGGGCCTGGCAGGGTCTCTGAGGTCCCCCTGGAGACTTCTCTCCAGGCTGGACATTCCCAGCTCTCCCAGCCTGGCTCCAGAGCAGAGGCTCATGGACGACATCATCTGAGACCAAAACTGGACAAATAACACTTCAGTGCTCCTGTTCCATGTATTTCATGTGCAACACAAGTGTGAGGAAGTGGAAATACTCTTCCACCTCTGAAACATTCTGCTCTAATAAAGAACACAGCACTGCCAAGTAGGGCACTGTGAAATTATTCAGACTCCAAATAATATCACAAATTCTCTATAACCCACAAAGCCCTTAATTCTTCCCCAAGCAGTTTCTGAGTAGATCCAAGCACACAAAACAAGCAGGGAAGGAACGAGAGAGTGACTTTTTACATGGGCTGATAAGTGATGGGACAAAGAGGGAGAAGGAAGAGAGATTTAGATGGGACATTAGGAGGAAATTCTCCCTGTGAGGGTACTGAGGCCCTGGCATGGATTTCCCAGAGAAGCTGTGGCTGCCCCTGGATCCCTGGAAGTGTCCAAGGCCAGGCTGGACAGGGCTTGGAGCAACCTGGGATAGCAGAAGGTGTCCATGGCAGGACATGGCCATGGCAGGAGGTGCAAGTCCTGCAGCAGAACTGTTTCAACCTGTTCACTGATTATAGAATCTAAAAAAAAATAAAGGAAGATGGACAAATAAGCAACCAGAGCAGCACATCTGAGCTCCCAGGTGGGGAAACATCACTTAATAAGAGAATTTTGTGGGCAGCAGCACCAGAACTGGAAACCTTTATTCTGCCCTCTACCATCAGCACTTGCAGCACTTTGTTGACACAACAGAACATGGCTCAATTTCAAGCACCGTTGAGGTTGAGTAATTTCAAACATCTTTTAATGTTTGTAGAGAGTCCAGAGGGAAGTTGGTTGAAAAGATCTCCAAGGCAGCCACGTGGAAATAAGATACAAACCCCTTCAAATCACTGCAGTGCCAGGCAGGAGGCAGGAACAGAGACAGAGGATGGAAAAGGAGAAAGGTGAGGATCCACACTTTCAGCTAAACTGCTTAAAGCATTTATTTATGTCCAGGGGCTCCATTACAAGTTCACAGAGTGCCCTGGGGAGCAGTAACAGACCAATTCCATGAGCAGAGATTGGTGCTTCAGAAGTTAAAATTAAAGTGTAATCTGTACTCCTTCTCATGGCATGAATACTCCTTTTAGAGGGAGGTCATCCTGTTCTCTTCTAGGTACCAAAACTGTGCATGAGAAATCAGATAAGACATTAAAACAGCTGGGTTTAACTTGAGTATTATACACTAGGACATCAGTGCTTTTAATGAAAATCTGGGAAAGATTGCTGATAAACCTGAGCTGGGAACAGTGACAGGGAAAACACTCACAGAGCTTCCCCTAAACTCGTGAGGTCAAGGGAGAGCCCTTTGAAAGTCTAAATTAAATTTACAAAGGACAAAGTTAGCTGCTCACTGTTGGCATTAGAGCATTTTTCAGAGCGGGATCCAGCAGCAGTACCCCAGCAAGGAACTTCAGGATAACAAACAGTAAACACAAAGCAGCACTTAGGGTTTGTGTCATTTTTTGGTCACTCACATTATGAGGATTCAGAATAAGGAGATCTGTCCTGAGAACGCTGAGGGAAACACAGCTCTTCAGGATGCCCTGTCAGAGCAGGAATACCCTGAAAACGTGTCCCTGAAACGAGCCAGCAGTGGAGGATGTCAGGGAAAACAGGAACACCTCCTACAACAGGACAGCACTCTGAGGTTGGAGGATCCATGGCTAAAAACTGCTGAAATCCTGCTGGCAGCTCTGGTTTCCTCCTGACCGTGGAACTCCGTGCACAGGCTGGATTATCCACTGCTCCAGAGGCTGGAGTTTAAATCTGGCAGCAGGGGAAAACAACCAGGGCCACAAATGGCCCAGAAACCCTGAGCCAGTGTGCAGAGATGATGGATGCAGAATGCTTCATCTTCTCTGGCCGTGCACAAAGTCTCTGCTTCTGCTTCCTGAAACTTTCTGGGAGTGCTCAGCAGGGACACCACCCTTGGAAGTTAAAACAGATGTGAATGTTAATGAAGTGGACATTCCTGTCACATATGGACTCACGGAATCACAGAATGGTTTGGATAGGAAGGGGCCTTAAAGACCATCCCATTCCACCCCTGCCATGGGCAGGGACACCTCCCACTATCCCAGGTTGCTCCAACCTGGCCTTGGACACTTCCAGGGATCCAGGGGCAGCCACAGCTGCTCTGGGCACCTTGTGCCAGGGCCTGCCCACCCTCACAGCCAACAATTCCTTCCTAAAATCTCTAATCTAAATCTACTCTCTTTCAGTTTAAGCCATTCCCTGTGTCCTGTCTCTCCATCCCTTGTCCCAGGTCCCTCTCCAGCTCTCTTGAAGCTCCTTTAGGCACTGGAAGGGGCTCTGAGCTCTCCCTGGATCATTCTCAGACTGAACACTCCGAGTGCTCCCAGCCTGTCTTCATGGGATATTTTATGTTTTTATGCTGGGAAAATAAACAGCAGCAGGATGTCAGATTTGCTGTGGAGCCAGCAGTGGGGACAACTGTGCTCACCCTGAGCCACCGGACAGCTGCTGGGCAGGTCTGCCTGCTTCCAGCAGATCCTGCTGCATCCACCACTTCTGAGCACCTCTGCCAGCATCACCTTTAGAGGAAAGCTGAGTTAAATCCTTCCTGTCCATTTGCTTTCTTCAGGACATGATTCAACCCCTTGCACAGATCCACACAGCTGTCCCAAACTGGGAGAAACATCCCAAACATCCCATGCATGGGATGGTTTAAATTCTTCTTTAAGTTTTACTATTACTCCATGGGTGAGGAATGAAAAAACCCCTTCTCCCACACCACCTCAGAGAGAAAACCTCAGAGGCACCAGCACCTGCTGAAATTGCTCCTTCTAAGCCTGTCCTGACACCTAAAATCCTGAAACCTTTCTCTGAAGGAAGATTTTCCTCAGTGCAGCACAAGCTACTGCACCAAGCCCCGATTAATTTGCCACTTGCTCCTACCCAGAAGAGGTAAGGAGTAAATCAGCGCCTCTGTGGCTCTGTCAGAGATGCCTCAGGGTTTTCCAGACAGACAGACAGACTGGAAGTGCTGCCCTGCTGGGACACTGAACTCCACTGAACCTTCTCAGGCACATTGAGAGGATGACAATCCCAGCATTAGCTGTGGGAACACTCCCAATAAATTGCTATTTTTCCAGCATGATTTCTCCACCTTCCATCACTTCACATTTTGATGCAGATTCTTCCTGTGAGCAGACTCATCACTGCCCAGCTAACTCTGTCCATCCGGCCCAGACACCACATTTGTTCACACAAGGCTGTGGCATATGGATTTTTTCCTTCAAAAAATGAGGAGTGTCAGCATTTTCCTATCATTCTTCTGGAGCAAAAGTGATCTTAACTACCCCCTCTTAAAAGCTGAAGCACATTTCACAAGAACTCCACTTTGTCAGGCCGTGGTGAGGTCACAGATCAGGCTGGCAGGTGGAAAAGGAGGTTAAAATGTGTTTTTAGGGTCATCCTTCAGCCATTTGGGTTTTTCAGCAGCTCTCTACTGCCTGAATGCAAAGCAGTCTCAGCTGAATTTCACTAATTCCTTCAAAGGCTCTCTTACACTCATCTGCACAGATTATGCAGTAAATACGCTTTAAGAAAGCACTCTCTAACCCCAACAAGGCTATTCAAAAAAATAAGGCTTAACCAGCTGACCTCTGATTATCTTCAGCAGTTCACCCATCTGTCTCCAATACACAAATTCCAGCCTCAAAGGAACTCTTCCTTTAGGTATCAGAACTGGATGTTAATAATTACAACGCTCTTCAATGAAATGGTGAAGTGAAAGTGTCCAAACTGTCTCCAAAAAAGCTCAGTGAGGGCTGTGAACAGTTAAAACCATCGTGAAAGTCACCATATCCCAGGACACTGGGGCTGCAGTTTTGTTCTCAAGTGACACATCAGCACCACCCCATCAGGATCTGCCCCCTGTCTCACACTCGGACAAGATCAGCCCAAATGAAGTGAAGCCAAGTCATTAAATGTTAATTAACTCCCACAGTCACTTTGGGAAAAAACCTTTCCAGTACCTTTGCCTTTTGTACTGACAGTGTTTACAAAATTTGGGAGCTGTGAAGAAAACTGGGATGAAGTGCAGCAGGCTGCAAAGTAAGTGACATTTGAAGCTAAAAATTAGTGAATTATTTGCCTAGAGGTAGAACAGCTCCAAGGTGCTGGTACCATGGTCCAATTCCTTTATGGCCTTCTTCTTCTCCCTGTTATCTCTTCTCTCTCTGTTATCATTCCACAGGAACTGCAGGAGACACAGGCATCCCTCAGGAAATTTCAGGGTTATCCCAAACCTCCTGGGGTATCACAAACTTGATTTTTCCCCTTATGCCTCAGATATTTTGAAGTCTCAGCCACCTTTAACTGCATTCTGGAGCTCACTCTGCCACCAATCATGGAATGACAGAATGGATTGAGTTGGAAGGGATCTTGAAGATCGAGTGCCACCTCCCGCCACGGGCAGGAACACCTCCCACTATCCCAGGATGCTCCAAGCCCTGTCCAGCCTGGTCTTGGACACTTCCAGGGTTCCTGGGGCAGCCACAGCTCCTCTGGGTAATCCATGCCAGACTCTCCAGATGTTACCACTCTCCTGCTGTCTGTGGACTAAGAACAACTTCAGCTGCTCCAACGCTCTAAAAGTGGTGTTTGACCCTTTCCAGCCTGGAATCCAGCCTCTTTAACATCCAACATGGACTGGAAGCAGCTTTTGAATTTGAAGGGTTTTCACTGAGCACATTTTACAAGTTAGGTCTCTTCAGGTCCAAATCCTTCTCACAGTGCATTTGAAATCACCCAGAGAGATCTTGATCCTGGCAGGGCTTAGAGATTGTTTTGATTACAAAAGAGGAAAAAAAAAATGCACAAATACATCTTAAAGAAAGGGGAAGATGGAACAGGAGCTTTCAAATGGATGCAGCTTTGCTAGAGACAGGAAAAAAAAATCACAGGAAGTGGAAAGCAGGGAGCACCAGTCTGGAAAACAACAGACCTGCAAGAGGCTGATTATGGCCTTGATTAACAATCCCTGCTCAGGGCTGGGGCAACAGGAGCAGCAGTGGGAAGAGGAGAAGGAAGGCAGGAGCTGCTTTCCAGGAGAACTGAGCTACAGGGACCCTTCACAACCCCGTTTTCCACGAGGGAAGAGCACAGGGAAATTAATTTTTCTCATGGAAATGAATCTTGGCTCAGGAGTGAGAAAGAGCTGTGAGAGTGGAGGAAGCAGCCACACCCAATTCCCCTGCCTTCATGAGCCTCAGAATAGGTATTTCATCATCTTTTTTACCCTGAATATTTGGAGGGTTTTTCATTTCAGGAGAAAAGGAGGATGCAAACCCACAGGACTGCATGGTGGGGCACCCAGCTGGTCCAAAAAGATAATGTGGATCTGGTCTCGCACCTCCAAATTCCAACGGTGCAGCCAGACTGTGGATTCAGCAAAGCTCACCTCTCAGCCTGAGGCCAACAGAAGTGTTAGAGGGGCATTGGATGCACTTGTAATCTGGGTTTATGCAACAAAATTCTCTGCTCATACTCATCATGTGTCCTCCTGTAAAAAGCACTGTGCAGAGTATAGGTTTAGAATGGGATATTAGGAAAAAAATTTTCATTGTGAGCATGGTGAGGGCCTGGTATAGGTTTCCCAGAGAAACTGGCTGCCCCTGGATCCCTGGAAGTGTCCAAGGCCAGGCTGGACAAGGCTTGGAGCAACCTGGGACAGTGGAAAGTTCCCTGCCCATGGCAGGGTTTGGAATGAGATGAGCTTCAAGGTCCCTTCCAACCCAAACCATTCTGCAATTTCGTGATATAAGAGAGCAAATTCTCTTCCTTCATCTCAAATTAAATCTAAGCATGAAGCAAAAGCAGCTGCATTTGTGTAGTGATATATGAAAGTGTCTGCAAAGCATTTTAGGATCCTTCAGGAAAAATGCTAAATATCTGTTCTATAATTCAATGAATGTTAATATATTCATCACAGATTTCGACTCTTCAATTGCACGGGAGAGAAACAAGAAAATTGGTGCTTGTTGCAATGTTACGATGCCAAGGGATGGAAGCGGTCCAGGGTCTCAGAATATTCAAGTTTTGTGTGGGATGCAGGGAAATCCCCCATGAGAACACAAGCAGAGCCTGCATGCTGTGGGATGAGGAGTGGCGTCACACTCAGGCACGCTGGCTTTGACCTCCAAAACCACAAATCAGATGCTGTTTTACCATTTTGTGGTCGCCAAAATCAAACCCAAACCCGCCTCTGTCCTCACGCAGCGGGCCCTGGTCCTGCTTGCCAGGGAGAGTTGGGTGAATCATTCTCCTCGTTCATTTTTCACTTTGTGCCCTTCTAAAAAGCTGTCCTGGAGGTGCTCCCTGCGCCAGCAGCTCTTGCCTGACACGACCTGGTGAGGACAGGGCTCCAGACCACAAAGGCAGAGCACTTGCCCTGCTTTTCCCAGGCACGCCATTCACTGAGGTATTTTTGTGTTCGCTGCTTGGAGTGACTCTGAGCACATAACTGCCCTCCTTTGTTGAGGCTCTTCAACAAGAGAACCCACTGCTTTTGCAATGTGCTCAAACATAAAGATTCTCAGCAATACCATGCACTTAACTGGCCTGGGCTATTTCAGCACGGGCTAAATTAGGGGAGTGTTTGTAATGCGCTCACCTAAATGATCGGTGCTCACACAACTCCTGCTTTTACACCTGGGGGGGAAAAATAAATCCCTGCTGAGGTGTGACCACAGGGGAATAGAATAAGCTCCTCTGTGGTCTCCCTGCAATTTTTAAAAAAAGTTCTGCCATTCATTTTCTCCCCCAGCATACTGGGTGTTTCAGTGACCATTTAGGCAAGTCACTTCAGAGGGCTGGAGCTCCTCTGTGACAGGCTGGGAGAGCTGGGGGTGTTCACTTGGAGAAGAAAAGGATCCAGGGACACCTCAGAGCCCCTTCCAGTGCCTAAAGGGGCTCCAGGAGAGCTGGAGAGGAACTGGGGACAAAGGATGGAGGGACAGGACAAGAGAAAATGGTTTCAAGCTGAAAGATGGTAGGGTTAAATGGGATATTGGGAAGGAATCGTTCCCTGGGAGGGTGGGCAGGCCCTGGCACAGGGTGCCCAGAGAAGCTGTGGCTGCCCCTGGATCCCTGGAAGTGTCCAGGGTCAGGCTGGACAGGGCTTGGAGCAGCCTGGGATGGTGGAAGGTGTCCCTGCCCATGGCAGGGGGTCAGAATGTGACGATCCCTAAGGTCCCCTCCAACCCAAACCATTCTCTGATTCCATAACTTTTGCCCCCAGCCCTGTTACAAAGCTCCTCCCATTTTTTTTCCCTCATCCAGAGAGCTGGAGTGCTGCTGGAGTGAGCTGGAGTGCCTCTGCAGGAGGGGCAGGAGAAGCACCTCCAAGTGAGTGTTATTTTCCAGCAGTGGAGCACCCTTCCCTCCAGTCTGGAGCCACAGCAGCCCTTCTGTTCCCCTGGTTTCCAACAATATCCTCCCCCTGCTGCGCTTACAAAAGGCCCGACCCAAAAATCAGCCCTTAAAACGACATCAGCAGTTTTTAAACCCTGCTAAGCTCTGCACTGGAAGGAGGAGGGGAACAAACTGGCCTTGGAGGCAAACTCCAATTCAGCTCCATTCAGCCATAGAAACTAAAATGTTAAAATAAAATATGGGTGCAGAGTGGTGAACCCCTGAGCTGGCAGGTCACAGGGTGTGCGGGCAGGGGCTTGGAACACCCTGGGATAGTGGAAGGTGTCCCTGCCCATGGCAGGAGGTTGGAACAAAATAAGTTTTAAGGTCCCTTCCAACCCAAACCATTCTGTGATTCCAAGAAATACAGCAGTGTTACAACACTTTTAACATCTGGTACTTTTTGATGTTATTCTCAGAAAATGTTTGCAAAATGGCCATCCAGCATCTCATCTTGATTATCTCAATGCCATCAAATCCACACAGATTTTGCCTTGCAGTAAATGCAGAGTATAATATTTAGGCATTTTAGAGTTTCAAGGCTGGAAAAGCCATTTCAATCTTAAGAGCCTCAAGAAGCAATAAATCATAACAGCTGAGACAGGAGTTGTTTTTGACTCAGTATTACTGAGGTAAATTACTTGTAGCATTACAGAAGAGTAATTCTGTGTGTGAGAAACGAGCAGCAGCACTTTGGTGATAAGGTTAGAGAGATATTTGTGCTAACGAGGAAATTTAAGCTCCATTTCAACGCAGACTCGCTGCAGCTGTAACTCCAGAGCCGTTCAGCAGTGTCTCCTGCCTTTCTCCAGGGACCAACTCAGTATCACTCTCACATCCTTCTCTGGAGTGATGAAAGCACATTATAGGCTGATAAAAGGCAATCCGTGGTATTTCTTACAGGTCTCCAAAGATCAGCAATTTATTAAAAAGTGCTTTTCAGGAACCAGGCAAAAACAAAACGTTCTTCATCAACACCTCACACCGAATCCATCTTCCCTTAAATAAATTCCCAGCTCTGGCAATACAAACTCACTCTTCCCTAATTGCTGCTGTTCCACATTTGCAAATTCTAAGTGGTGATGCCTCTGTGCTTGTCAGCAGAGATTTATCAACCCTGCTCCGTGCCCAAAGGTCACACGAGTAAATCTGAGTGTGTTCCCTCTCTCTGTTCCTGAGCTGTCCCACTCACAGCAGTGCACAAACCCAGGGTGACACAACGCAGAATACAACAGCTTCAATAATTAAAACTAAAACCATAATTATCAAATGAAAGAACAGAGCAGCTCTGAGACACAACAAGCTTTGCTTTGCTTTATCCTCCCATGACTTATTTGCAACAGGTCTTGCAGGCTCTGCTGTGAATTAACAGCAATGAAAGGATGCTCTGGGGCTTGGTTAAAGGCTACTGCATCCAGCTGTTCATCTGTCATCAAAACACAAAGAAACCACCAGAAAATTGAAGGTCTGAATCTCACTTCCCACTTAAAACCACCCTGGCAGTGCAAATATGAGAATAAATTATACTTCTCCAACAGCAGCATGAATGAGCTGTAGTGGAAAGGCTGATCCAGCTGAAGATTTCAAGTTAAAAACTAAAGTAAACCCAAATACAGATGTTCTGTAGTCTCGTGCCTTGTGCAAATGCTGCTTTCAGTGTGTGCTGGAGCTGCTCAGCTCTCCTCTGAACAGCACCTGGAAACTGCAGTGTCACGTCAGACACTAAAACCAGGCACGGAAATGCCCAATAAATGAACCATCCAAAAATTCCGTTCACTGTGTCTGCACCTCCACTGGTATCAAGATCTCTCTCCAGCCCACCTGCTGCCATGGAGCTCTTTGATTCATCCCCACAGCTGAGAAAAGCTTAAGCCAAGCCCCTGTGTGTGAAATCAGGGGAAATCGGTTAAATCAGCCAAGTCAAGTGGAATAACCAGGCGGGGAACTGCTCCTTACAGGAGTATCCTTATCCATTGTGGGTCACACCGCTGGAATTCAGGTTTGTTTTTCCCCTGGCTTCCCAAGGCACTCTGCACACAGAGTGACAGCTTCAGCTATCTGCACTGATGGGGTCACCACCCAAAAATTCACCCCTGCAGCTCAGCATCACCCCCAGAAGCCCAAGAATGAGGGACACCAGAAGCCTGGCACGAGCCCCGGTGTGTTCCCAAAGGTGTTTGTTCCAGGACCTGGCTGACCCTGACTTCGGTGTTAATATCGTTTTTCCACGCTGTCACTTTTTTAAATAAGACTAAAATTGGAAGATGTACCTGCATGACTTAAACACAAGCTGCCCTGACAGGGGGGCAAGGTCAAGTAACCCTGTGATTTATTGACTCTGGGATGTCTGAGTCACAGAATCATAAAATCACAGAGCCTGGCTGGAAAAGACCTCTGATATCACCATGTCCAACCACCACCAACCCAGCACCACCACCATGTTCACCACTAAACCATGTCCTCAACTGACACATCCACACACTTTTAGAATGCTTCTAGGGATTATGACACCGACATCCTACTCTGAAAATCACAGTTATCCAACCTAACAGTCCATAAAACTTTATTATCCTTTTTCTCCCAAAATTCTGAGGGGTTCTGCTTCACCACTGAGACTCTAGAAAGTATCACCTGAGTCAGTTCAGTGCACTGAAAGCAGAAAAATTGTCAAAACTGATGCTACCAAACTGAATTGGGTGAGGTCAGAATGTTTTGGTAGGGAATGATTTGAGCAGCTCATTTTTCTAAATTACACCGCGGCGCTGAAAGCGAGCGGCGCTCAGTGTTTCGCTCAAAGCCTAATTCAATTTTACTCTGTCTCAGAAAAAGAAAACAGCACATTAATCCCAAATCCTGTAAACACAGAGTTGTAAACACTCCCCAGCACCCTCCCCACCCATGCTGAGGAGGGCTGGCCTGTTTTCCAAGCCTGTGTGAAAGCAGATGGCAGCCACCTAATTCGGATTCGGTGCAATCTGTTGCTGGTGGGGAAAAAAAAAAAAAATACTTGACTGCTTTTCCTTATAAATGTAAAACCTGGGAAGTTCAACCCACTCTGTAGTTTTGTGAGATGTTTGGTAACAGTTTTGCCAACAGAGCCAGCTCAGCTCGGGAGAGAACACATGCTTCTTGTTCTCAGCCTGAACTCCACAGCCAAAAATCCCCTGGGATCACTTTGGGAAGGGAGAGCTGTCTATGGGCTCAGTTCTTACTCTGCCTTTGCACCCTGCAAGTGAACCACTCACAACAACATCATGATACACCAAGACAACTTGTCTACCTGATTTTCTGTCACCACAATAAAGATCTTATTGAAAATATACTGCAGCATATATAAATGCTTTTTGTGTCCAAACACCCCACGCTGTTGGCCTGATGGTGAATCCCCTCAGGTTCAGAGAAATTCTTTTTGTGAGGCACAAAACTGGATGTGGGATTTTGTGTATGACCAGGAAAGGTCACTTCTTTCTTGTGGCTGGGCTCCTATTTAAAGAGCCTGAGATGCTGGTGGCTTCCCTTTTCTGGGAAGGGAATGGAGCTGGGAAGGGGCTGGAGCACCAGGAGAGGCTGAGGGAGCTGGGAAAGGGGCTCAGCCTGGAGAAAAGGAGGCTCAGGAGGGACCTTTGGCTCTGCACAACTCCCTGATAGGAGGGGGCAGCCAGCAGGGTTCAGCTTTACTCCCAGGGAACTCTTTCTTTCCCTGCACATGGCTAGAAATTAGTTCAAGAGGACTCACCCCACAATTCCTTCAGGGGTCCAAATGGAGCTGACTGCCCTGTAGTTCCTTGGATTGTCCTTAAGAAGACAGGGGCAATATTTAGCATTTTCCCATCATCTCCATGAATTTTCAGAGCAGCCTTGCTTTGACACCAGCCACCTCTCAGCACCCAGTGGAACCCTTCAGGTCTCATGGATCTGCAGATAATCCCTGACCCCACCCTTACCCACTGCTGATGTTCCTCTCTCTCAAACCCCTTCGATCCTTGCTCATGGCAGAGGCCAAGGCACACGAGTAGAGGATCATGGAATCATTTAGGCTGGAAAAGCCTTCCAAGATTATCAAGTTCAACCATTCCCCCACCACCAGACCACATCCCCAGGTGCCACACAACCTCTAAAAACACCTTGCTCTTCTTGATATCCCCTTACAAGCATCAGCTGTAGGTGAGTTCTGGCTTTCCTAACACAAACCCAACATGCCTGGATGATGTTTAAACCTCCACCCTTGTAGCCAGACTCTGCTTCTACCTCCTGAATATTGCTTTTTTTGCATACTGAACACCAAATGAACCCACTGCCTTGTGCCTCTAGCAAAGGTCATAGCACGATGCCTCAAAGTGAAAAACCTCTTCGATCCCGCTCAAAACTCAGGGCTTTGATAGCTCTTCTCTCCAAGCATGAAAAACTGGATAATGCTGCCTGTGACTAGTTAAACCCCTTCACAGCAGCCTGTAAATAACCCTGGCTTGACACAAATGCCAGTGGTCACAAAGCTTCAAAGTCCATCTTCAAAACTGGCCGATTTTATGTGACTGGGTTTCTCCGTGCAGGAATGAATCTGAGAGGTTGATTCCATGTGATACAATCGGGATGTTTTAGTTCCTGGAGATAAGTTGACACTTCTCCTCCTACCCACAGCTATAGACTTGAGAAGCGTGACACAGATTTCCTACAAACTTACAAATGTTTGCTTTGCTGTTTCAGCAGCCTCAAAGTGCCTTAACTGCATTTTAAAAAAAAAAATAAATAAAAAAAATCGCTAAATGCTGAAGTTACAACATTTCTGTCATCCCCGATGTTTATAAACATTAAATGAAGCTTTCAATGAGCATGTTCATGCTGTCACCAGCACAGAGCTGCCTCACTTTGGTTTTTGTTTCCTGAGGAGAAATGCAGCTGTGAATCCCCTATCCAAGAGTAACAGCAGAACCTGGACATCAGCTGGCGAGTCGGCTTGAGCTGGGAACTTTAATGGAATAACAAAAATGTACCAACACACAAGACTAGAAAACTCTACTGGTCGTTCTTTCTCTTCATAGAACTATTTATTCAACTTCTGCAATTTTTTTTTTCCCTGATCTCAGTACAAACAATGCTTTTCAACACTATGGCCTAAAATCTCCTCCTATTACTGCTCACATTAACTCTTGACCTAAATAACATCACAAACAAGATGATATGGGAACACTCTTCCATGTATTTGATAAATTTCCTTGGGGCATTAATCCATCAGATAAGCAAACTGAGAGGGGGGAGGTTTAAATTAGATATTTTAGAGAAAAATTCTTCCCTGTGAGAGTGATGAGGCCCTGGGACAGGGTGCCCAGAGAAGCTGTGGCTTCCCCATCCATGGAAGTGTCCAGGGCCAGGTTGGATGGAGCTTGGAGCAAGCTGAGAAGGTGGAAGGTGTCCCTGATGGTGATTCTATAATATTAGACCAGTCACCCACCTTGGAAGATGTGCTGTCTTTGAAAGGGACAAAAACTCTTCAGGAGATGGCAAAAGGACCAGTCCACTCCTTCCACTTCCCTCTGTGGAGAACAATTACCAGAAACTGCCCTGCAGCCTGGAAGAGGAGCTGGAGGAATTTGCTCCTGACTTACTCCTGTGCTCAAGCACAAAGCTTTTTTAACCCATTTGGAATCATAAAACCACACCACGACTTCTCTACAACTTCAAAGAACCCCAAGGCTGCCAGAGCTCAAGGAGTGTCTGGACAATGCTCTCAGGCACTGGGTGGGACTGTTAAGGTGTCTGTGCAGGGCCAGGACTTGGATTCCTGGTGGGTCCCTTTCAGCTCAGGACCTTGTGATTCCTCTTGAAAACTCCTGGGCGAGCAGAGCGAGAACATCTCTCCTCAAGCAATGCAAGGTTTGGTATTTCCCACCTGCTCTGCCTTGGAACAGCTGCTGTGGCTGAACCTCACCCAAATCTGCTCTGCTGACAAAGCAGCACCGTTGTACCCCGGGCTCTTTCACTGCTGCTTGCCCCAGATTGGGAATTCTGGGGGCAGGACCGAGGCAGCCACGCCAACATCGAAAAAAGGAAGGCTGGTCTCAGGTGATGTTGTTCCCGTGCCAAAACCTGTCTGGAGACTGCAGTGTGACCAGCACTGAAGAGCTGAACCAGGTTTCTGTCATGGGGTAGCTTTACCTTTAAGACAGCTTGGAGGGAGAGGAAGTTGAAGCTGCTGGTGGCTGATGGGAGTTTTTCCCTCCTGACCAATTATCGGTCATTTTCAAGAATTGACAGCAGATCTGACCATTAAAAAGTGAATTCAACTTGTAAACACCCCCTTAAGAAGTACAGACAGAATTCTCTTGCTCTCTTTGGTTTCCGGCTTCGGACAAGGTAGCAGGCTCTGTCTCGGCCTCCTCCCCCCCCTCTCCAGGCCTACAAGGCCGCGGGGTGGAGGGGGGGGGAGGGAGAAGAGAAGCAGCGCTGGCCAGCCGAGCTTGGTTTTCAGTTTTTGCTGCTAGACTGAAACTTAACACCATAAACTCTTGCAGTTTTCCTAAAGCTTTTAATTCTTTTACTACCTGGATAAACATACAGATTACTCCTTTTCTCAGAAAGACAGAGAGAGAGAGACAATCAACATAGAGGAGACATCACAGAACCACCAAAAACAGTGAAGAAAAGAGTTAAGTTTAAATAAGAAAGAGAGAATAAAGAGATGCTTTACAGCTGAAATATCTTTCTGTTAAAGCTATAGAGATGGACAATAATAGTATAAAAAGACTCCTTTAATTCATGATAAGAGTATTAGAAAGAGTGAGATATTCAAAGTGTAACTTTTGAGCAGAAAAGAGACAGAGAGAGTGCTTGTGATACTGTGAGTTGCTGGAATTGAGTTGAGTGAAGATTTTGAAGCTTTGAGAGCAAAGAGAAAACTGTTTTCCAGGAAGGCTCACAGAGACAAATGAAGAAGACTTCTGCCTTTGAATAACTTATCCTTAAAATAAAATTCCTAAACTCTGTGACCCATACACACCTTAGAGATGTGAAATGAGAGGAGAAGATCTAATGACAGATTTCCGGGCAGCTGGCATTAGAGAAATAGAAAACTATGATGAAAAATAGTTTTCTCGTGAGAAACTCCGTAAGCTAACAGAAAGAGACTTCTGTTTCTCTACAAAGACTGATGAAAGACTGTAGCAAGAATTAAGACTGTTTTTAACCACCAAAGTCCTAAAGTTATTTGTCTCTATGTTGTCATATGTACAGAGAAATAGTTAAGATGTAGAAGATAAGGAAGTTTTCTGAAAGTTTATTCTGGTATTCTCATTCTTGTAGTTTGTTAATAAACTGTCTTTATTCCTTTAAGTCTTAAGCCTGTTTTGCTCTTATTTTAATCCATATCTCACAACAAAAAAATAAGTAGTTTTTTAGTTACTAGTTTAAAACCACGACAGTTTCCTTCTCCTCTGGAGATGCTCTGGCTGCTTCCCTCGGGTTCTCAGTCACAATTCAGAGCTGTCACGAGATGCTGGACCAATGTCCACCCTCAGGGTCCATCTGTGCGCATCAGTTCAGTCCCTGGCAAAACAATCCTGTACTAAACTCAGCTCAACTCTGTCACACCATGGGCTTGGAATTACGTGCTGGCTTTTGACCCATCAGGTTCTCTGTTAGATGATGGCAAGATCAGGGGCTGAGTTTTAGTGCCCTGGAGCCAAGAGAGAGACTCCCCTCTGTCTCTTAACAGTGTGATTTCACAGAATCCATCTCTCCAGAAGTACTCCTGCTCACTTTAAAGGTTACAGATGTGGTTTCACAGGATTTATTTTTATGAAATGAGACTTTTATACTCCTTTTTATAAATCATCTGATCTCCCAGTATACTTCAGCTGTGATATTAATTGTAAAACCCACACGTAGCCAGGCAGAAATGTTAAACTGGAGAATTATATGAGAGATAGAGAAGGATGCTCAGTGTAAGGGCAATCCTGCATCCTGCTGAGAACAGAAGATAGGCACATGCAACCACCTTTCACTAATCATGTGAAAAAACTTTGAGAAAGATGAATAAATCCGAGGGATAATTAAGAAGGGACTGTTTTTGAGAAGTGAACTGCATGAAATGTGGAGAAGGATGTCAACACTTCATTTTAACACCTCCTCCAACAAAGCCTTCCACTTTCAGCCTCTGCCACGCTGTGTAGATAGTTCTCAAATCTTTTAAAGCAGAGTGGAGCTCCCCAGTCTTACTTCCAGTATACTGATCCCAAGCATGCAAAAATCAGCAACCATAATTATTATAGGTTTTGGAAGCAACTGCTTTGTTGTAACTTGGACAGAAATTACATGTCCGAAGTAGGTGAGATATTAGTGCACCTACTTGGCCTAAATAATAACAAGTCTGTGTGTCTGTAGCAAAACAGGGAAGACCACAGTTGTCTAATGCAATTCACTGCCTCAGAATAGAAGTTTTGGCCAGGTCTTAATACTGTAAAAACTACATTTGTTTCAGCAATCAAATCTCCCTCTCATTACTTCACTGCTATGATGCTTCTGACATGATCACTTTTAACAGGAAAGTTTGGATTTCACAACATCCAATCTTGTCTTCTTTTTCTGTTGTACTTTACACTCATCCATTATGCAATCAGATTTTTGCCATATAAATACTCCCTACTAGAAAAATACATTCAAAATAGTTCCAATGTCCAGCTAATTAATAATACAAGCAGAGTGAAAGACACAAAGAGTTCTAAAGGGACAAAACTTCTTCCTTTTTCACTAAAGATGACCAGGCTTCCTAATTATTTGTATGTGTAAGAGCTTGTCCCCAACATCGTGACTCAGAGCATTATGTGCCTCTCTGAACACTCTCTTAACACCTGGCTGTCCCCACCTGGCCACAGCTCTCCCCTCTCCAGCACAGGTCAGGGATGTGACAGCCCAGGCTGTGACCTTCCCTGCTGAATTCTGGCCTCCA
Source organism: Cyanistes caeruleus (assembly GCF_971803275.1). NCBI lineage: Eukaryota > Metazoa > Chordata > Aves > Passeriformes > Paridae > Cyanistes > Cyanistes caeruleus. Next base: position 3,333,901 of record NC_141702.1, read on the forward strand.
GAAACCCTTCTTGGTGATAAAATTGATTTATAGAAGAACTTCTCCCAGTGCTGAGAACAAGGCTGCCTGTTGTAAAGTCCTGTCCCGGTATCAGTTTTGACATAAATCATCCTCTGCAGCAACTGAGGCAGGTAAAAACTCTCCACAGAACCATGGAATGGGTTGGGTTGGAAGGAAACTTCAAAGATATCTGTGTCGAACCACCCTGCCATGGGCAGGGATATAAACTTGCTCAGAGCTCCATCCGATCTGACCTTGAATTTTTGCAGGGATGGGGCACCCGTGGTGTTGGTGTTTCACCATCCTCATCATAAAAAACATCTCCTGTACCTACTCTCCTCTCTGTTGTGACTCCCAGGTCCTCTCTGCACAAACTCCTCTTCCATGGGATTCTCTCACTCCTGCAGGAGTTATCCCTTCCTCTGTGCTTACAGACCTACTCCTGCACTGCTCAAAACCCTGCTGGCTGAAAAGGCAGGAAAAAAAAAAAAAAATTAACAAAACCCTAAAACAATAGAACCTAAAGCTTAGACGCCTGGAATTTCCTCTTAACACCTCTTCAAGCATTCACTGTTCATTGAGCCTTTCATTTCCTTCTCAAATAACCTCCCACTGAGTTAAACCAACACAATCGAACAAAATCTCCGTAACCAGGCCAACACACGGAGCTGCCATAGATGCAGGGAACACGTGGAGATCTCACACCCCCTCCCGTAGTGCCTGAGCTGGGATCAGCAGCTGCAGGAGGAAAAACACAGCCCTGGCTTCAGATTGTGGCATCACTTCTCCCGAAGATTTACCTGCAAAACATTGGAGATGGACAGAGATAGGAGCAGAGGGCTGATGAACTCGGTGAAAAATCATCACGGAATCATTTAGGTTGGAAAAGAACTGTGAGATCACCGAGTCCAACCTGTGACTGATCCCCACCTTATTTACTGGAATAATTGGTGTATCCTGGTAAACTCACTGGTGGACTCTTGGAGCTTTTACTCCATTGGACCTGTAATAGGTTTTTCTCTCCCCTCTGTTTTCAGGGACCCAGCAACCATTTGTGCTCTGAAAAATATGCACTGAAAACTCTGTTTGAAATGGGTCAAATTCAGAAGTTAGCACAGCAGCAGGCTCTGTCTCCTGCACACGTGGAGACCACAACAAGGGTCAAATAATTTCACAGAATCACAGAAGGGTTTGGGTTGGAAAGGACCTTAAAGCCCATCCCATTCCAACCCCTGCCATGGATTTCCCTATCCCAGGCAGCTCCAAGCCCTGTCCAACCTGGCCTTGGACACTTCCAGGGATGGAGCAGCCACAGATTCTCTGGGCATCCTTTGCCAGTGTTTCCCCACCCTCAAAGGGAAAAATTCTTTCCTAATACTCAATCTAAATCTAAAATTCAAAAGAGCCTAATTATCCAGTGCTTTATGCTATGCTTTCCATTATTCAGATGCTCTGATTTCATAATTCAGGACATCAGGAAAAGAAGCCAAAGATCACTATGGAAAACACTAATCATGTTTTCTCCAAAGGTTTTTTAGAAAGTAGCATAAACAGAACTACTGTTTCTTCTTAGCCACCCTGTTGTGCAAAATTTGAGGAAAACTCAATAAAAGTGGCACACTTCAGACATCTTTTTATTTCACTTGACCACAACACCCTCTTCTTCTGGCTTCTCTGCCACAGTACAGACACTTTCAGGACTTTCCCATTCCAGCTCCCTCTCTCTGCCCCAAATCTTGGGCTCAGCTCTGTCACGTATCCTTCCCCACGCTTCAACCTGTGATTCCTTCACTGTTTACCTCCTCAGGAATATACCTTCCAAGTGTTTATTTTAAGCTACTCAGGAGCTGTTCAGATCCATGGAAAGCAGCAAATCAACTCTCTGCCACCCCCTGCTTCAGTTTCTCCACCAAACTGGGGCATCCTTGGGATCTGTGAAGAGAGCACGGAAGATCCCACCTCCTCCTCTTGGCCTCCATCCTCCTCCTGTACTTCTGGCTTTCTTTAAAGCTCACACTGCCAAAAAGAACACCTCTGTCGTGAGAGAAGAGTCTTCTTTCCTCTCCTGCAGTCTTTAGGGTGGCAAAAGCTAAACACGAACATTTTTGGGTTTTTTTTTTCTAGTGAGAATTCCCTGGCTTTACATGCAGAGCAGAAAAACACAAAAGTTGGAAAAAACTGGTTGTTCCTGAGAAACAGATCCTGTGTCTGTGGGAAGGGATGTGCTGTGAGCCTGTTCCCTTCCCACAGGGATGTTCAGCACTTTCCTATGTGATCAGAGACATCCTGAGTCACCCTGTGTCAATCAGCACCATCCCTAAAATACAACCACCAGACTATTTTCTCCCAGCACATCAGAACCACACAGAAAACCAGGTACCAGAGAAATCAATCACGGAATTATACAAGGGTTTGGACTGGAAAGGATCTTTACAGATCCTCTCACCCCACCCCCTGCCATGGGCAGGGACACCTTCCACTATCCTAGGTTGCTTCAAGCCCCGTCCAACCTGGCCTTGGGCACTTCCAGGGATCCAGGGGCAGCCACAGCTTCTCTGGGCACCCTGTGCCAGGGCCTCCCCACCCTCACAGGGAAGATTTTTTTCCCAATATCAATTCTAAACCTATTCTCCTTGATTTTGAAACCATTCTCCCTTGTCCTGTCCCTCCAGGCTGTGGTAAATAGTCTCTGTCCATCTTTCTTGTGGGGTCCCCCTCTTGAGGGGTCAATAAGAGCCTTCTCTTCTCCAGGATGAGCAATCCCCATCCTTTCAGCCTTTCCTCATAAGGAGGGGTGCTCCTTCCTTCTAGGATCTCCCTCCAGGTACAGCTCCCCTGCAGGTTTCCTGCTTTCTTCCACTGTGGATTGTGAGTGAAAAAATACTAACCCCAAGATAAACCCGTGATGACAAGGCCCAGCTCTACTGGAATAACAAATTCCTGTTCTGGCTGCAAGGTCAGCACATCTACAGGCTCTGGACTCTGCCAAGACAACACATGGATATCACAGGGACCCTGACACAAGCTGACAGAGACGTTTTCCTTAGATCCTCTGCCAGGTCTCCTGTGTGCCAAAAGATTCAACCACCTCCATCCCCATCCCTAAGAAAACAGCCCCCAGCTCTGCCTTACCCTAATCCATGGAAAAGATCAACCTGCAGGAAAGAAAGCAGCAGCTCAGGTGATTCCAACCAGCATTTATTTCATTTTTGTTTCATTTTTCCCATGCTCTGGAGTGGTACCTGATGGCTGCTGAGCCAAACCTGCAGAGCCTGGCATTAGGAGCTGCATTTGTGCTTCCTCAGAAAGCCAGCAGTTAATGGCATTCAGGCTGCCTCCAGAATCATGAAAATATCTTTATTAAGCATGTCAGGAAACGCAGCAAAATGCTGTGTCGAACAATTGGCCGTAGCAATGCTACTCAGCTCTGCAAAGCGAGTCTGGATCACATCTGATGTGCTACATGAAATATATGTCAGCATTTTCCTGGCAATAACAATAGAGCACTTGCTGAAAAAAAAAAACCTTAACACCCTGCAAATAAAATATTTGGAAGTGTGGTCATTGCAGAGCTTAACACACTCAGCTGGAGACTCACATGTCTCAATCCTCCTTAGAGGAGAGCTGAATAAGCCCAACTTTTTCAGGTATATTTAGACAGTGTTGAGTCTAAGGGCTTCTTATGTATTTCAGGTATAAAAGACATTTTTACTTAGTCCTATCTGTGCTTTCCTGCATTTAGGCCTATGACCTGAGGGGGGAAAAAAAAAAGGAGATGAAAACAAGAAAGTAAGGGCAGTGTAAGGAAGGAGGCACAGACAGCAAAGTTTTTATGAGGCTGAAAACTTCTGTGCTTAGTCATGAAGGAAATCAGAAGTATTACATAAGAAGTAGAATAATAAAATATGCTGAGTTGGAAGGAACCCATTTGGATCATAGAGTTCAATTCCTGATCCTACAGAGACACCCCAACAATCCCACCCTGAGGCTGAGAGCGTTGTCCAAACACTTCTTGAGTCGTGACCATTCCCTGGGGAGCCTGTTCCACACCTGACCACCCTCTGGGGGAACAACCTTTTCCTAATATCCAACCTAAACCTCCCCTGGATGATCATGTAAGGACAGGAGGGAAAGCACTAAATGGAGGGGATGGGAAAATTTAAAAAAAAAAAAAGAAAAAAAAAAAGCAGAAACAAGCAAAAATTCCAAACAACCAAAATCAAACAATCAGAGAATTAACTTTTAAGGAGTTTTAGTATTGCCTGGGGGTCTTAAAAGAGTACCAGGAGCAAGGAATGGACCCTCAGAAATCATTAAACATGTGATTTCTGACAGGGATACTGTCCATTTTATGATTTTATGATTATGAGTAAAAATCCATCTGGCACCACAAAAATACAAGAACAAAATTCAACTTAACCTGAAAAATCCCACACAGGCAGTGACTGAACACCAGTTCAGATTAAATTCAGCATTTCTTGTCCAAGACTTCCCAACTTTTCACACTGTAATATCCCAGAATTGTCAGTACTCAGGGCTGGAGCCTTTGGAGAAGGAAGGGCTGTGCACTGGATATCCCCAGCACTGGGCTGGTGGCTGTGCTGTGCCTCAGGTACCTTTGAGGAGACTGATACCAGCAGAAACAAAGCAGTTTGCCTTTCAGTGAGTGCAGTCATCCCAGGAGAGCACTTCTGAAAGGTTTAGGAAGTCTTTTGATTAGAGGGGAAATTGGAAATCCTAGCTACAGATCCTAGCACATAATAGGCCAAAACCTGCTGTCACCAAAACTATCCATTTAATACATTTTTTATTTTTTTATCCCCCACAGCTCTACCAGAAAACAAGTTACACAGAAAACACGATTAAGGAGAAGGAAGAACAGACAGGGCTGTGAGTGTGGTCCCCCCATTACCTCTCCCAGGATGATCCCTGCTTCAGGTAATTCCAACTTTGTCCAAACCTACCACAGAGAAACCCCAGTGCTCACCTGTTTTATCTATGATTTATCTTTATAGATGACATGACTGCATGCTAATTTTGATGCATCTCAACACCTAATAGGGCTCCTGATCTTACAAAGTGCCTTTCCCACCCTTTCCATTCTTCCTTGAAGATCTGCAGCAGACAAGGATTTAGCTCTAATCCCAGCAGTTTAAAGTAATCAGTGTGCTACTGAAGGACAGTGCCCACACATTTGGTGGTGGAGGGGTTAAACATCACCAACATTCTTTTGCCACTGCTATTAAAAAAGGGAAAAAAAAACCCAAAAAGCAGAAACTGGACCAGTTTTGAACCAGAATTGAGTGGCTGATCCTTCTCTCAAGTCCTGTCTGCAAGGATTTACAGCAGGGGACACAGGACCCACCTCACAAGGATGTTGGGATGTCCTTGTGCAAAGGAGAGAGTGGATTCCAAAGCTGGTTGTAGCATCCTGGGACCTCACAGGACAGGTGAGCTCCAGAGGCAGAGAAAAAGTGTTTGAGGAGACAAAGCTTTACAGGAGCAGCAGGGTGGGTAGATCTGGCAGGCCCACTGCAAATGTAAATTTGCTTTTCTTAGATTATTTAGGGTCTCCCCCTAAATCTTCCTTGGCCCTGCCTTGTCTAACACTGGCCCTGCCAGAGACACTAATTTTCCCTGCCCCATCTGTTTGGATTTGCCTACTTCCTAATTTATCCAACGCCTAGCTCCATGGTGGCTAAGCATTTTAATCACAGTGATTAACACACTGAGCAAGAACAAAACAAAAATGGTTAATCAAAGGCTATTAGCAGTGTTTGAATGTCTAGACGCCGTTTTACACATGAATGCTGGTTAACGATCATCTCCCCAGAACGTTCCCTGATTTATTCCTTCCCCTGCCAGCTCCACAGTTTGCCACCACCACGGCAGAGATTTTGACCCATTTGGCACCAGGAGAACACAACACTCTTCTGCAGGAAACACTCAGGCTTTTCAAGCTGAAGTGCTTCACACCACCAGCAATCTCCAGCAAGAGGAAATCCTCAGCTCCATCCCTCATCCACTGGGATGGAGATGAAACCTATAATGCTCTGAACTCCCCGGGCCTCCAACATAAGGAGGATCCTTCCCAAACCGAGAAGGAAATGCCAAGAAATGTCATTATTAAACGTACAATGTCTTAACCAGCGTTTGTTACACTCAGGTATTATTTATGTGTGAACATAAGGAGTTGCAGATTAATTAAAAAGCCAGGGTTTGCTCCTACAACCCTGGGTGTTGAACACTCCACCCCAAAAATTACTCCCAAAAAACAGAGCCCAGTGCCCAGCTGGGAATGAGAACTCCCTTGGGTGAAGGAATGTCTGTCCACCAAAAGGCTCTGGCACAAGGATTGCACACAGGATACACAAGGAAAGGAAGGGATGCCCTAATACCTGGACAAAGCATTAATTCAGGAAGCCCATACCTCTAAGAATGAGTTATGTGGGCAGGGAAAGTGTCTTATCTGTGTTTGTAAAACCCCGTGTAAATTACCAGCCTTGCACAAACAGGACTTAAAACAAAAATACAAGTGCAGCAACAGGGTTTATGGCTTTAAATACATCTCCAGTGGTTTAGGCTGTGAGCAGAGTGCTCAATGGTTTATTTAAGAGTCACGGCAGCTTCAAGTAAAGCAGAAATGCAGGTTTGTTGGGGTTTTTTCATAGTTAATACAAATAAAAGCAACCAAAAAAGTTTGGCCACTTTCAATTCCTCTGTCTTCAACCGGTCCTTCTGTCACTGAGCTTTTTCTGAGGTCCCTTTGGCCATGTAAGTTTTATTTTTCTCCTAAAATAAGGCCCCACAGCTGCAGTACTGGGCTCTGGCCAGGCTCTGGGTTCAAAAGGCTCCAGTAAAAGCTGAGTGCTGGGTGAATCATAGAACCATTAAAGGTGGAAAAGATCTGTAAGATCATTGATTCCAACAGTTAACCATGATAGCCATGATAACCAGTAAAGTTAAAAACGCTACAGTCCCATACCAGCACACACAGAGTCATCTCCCTCAGGATAACAAAGGTTTATTTGGTGGTAAACTGGAAGGAAACAGAATGAGCAGCATAAGGAATTACCCTTATTCTACCCAGGTTTTTACCTCCCTTTTCCAGCCAGTCATCAATCCAGGAATATTACCATTTTAGCTCAATCTTTCACTTCCTTGGAATCACAGAATCACTGGGTTGGAAGAGACCTTTAAGATTATCCAGTCCAACCCAGCCCTAACACCTCACCTAGCCCATGGCACCGAGTGCCACATCCAGTCTTTTTTTAAACTCATCCAGGGATGGTGACTCCACCACCTCCCCAGGCAAACTATCCCAATACTTTATCACCCTTTGTGTAAAAAACTTCTTCCTAATATCCAACCTACACCTCCCTTGGTGCAGCTCTTAAGACTGTGTCCTATGTTTATGTTGTGAAGGGTATGTTTACAGCAAAACAGCAGTTTTGGAGGGTTTATCTCTGATGAAATCCTATGAAAACACCTATCCAAAGTCCCAGTGCTGTACAAAGGAGAAGAGGCATCTCAAGATGGACTTCAATCAGCTCAGTCAAACCACATCTCCAGTCACTTAAGCCCCTTCAAACAGCATTACCAGCACAGGAAGCAATAACTATGCTGAATCTGCACATTAGTGATTTAAAAAGCCTGGCTGGTAGATCCTTACATTGACCATCCCAGCTTTCCACCAGTTCTACTCCACTGTTGACTGTTTATTTATAATTTACTATCCAGGTGTCTCTGGGACAACTTAATACACTGTGATAGTCTCTCATCTCTTCCCTGCTAATGAAGGCAATAAATAACTACAGTAAGCATTCCAATCAATATTACACTCTGCTCACATCCTGGAGAACACGAGGTCTGTGGCCTGCAGTCCTGCTGGAGATGAAAAGTCTCCCTGGGATCTGCTCAGTGATCAGGCAGAGTGGTGGATTAGCAGCACAGGGCTGGGGTCTGTGTGCTCCAAAGGGCTGGGAAGGCACCTGCAGCTCATGGCTCCATGTCTCAGGTGAGATACAAGAATGGTTTTAAACTAAAAGAGGAGAGATGTAAGTTAGATGATAGCAAAAAAAGTCTACCCTGGGAGGGTGGGGAGGCCCTGGCACAGGGTGCCCAGAGAAGCTGTGGCTGCCCTTGGATCCCTGGAAGTGTCCAAGGCCTGGCTGGATGAGGCTTGGAGCAGCCTGGGACAGTGGCAGATGTCCCTGCCCATGGCAGGGGCTGGAATGAGATGAGCTTTGAGGTCCTTTCCAACCCAAACCATTCCATGATTGTATGAAGAAACATCCAAGTTTTATGCACTGAGTAATCTCTGTGAACAATCCTAAAGATCCATTTGTGATATGAGGAAAATAAATAAATTTAATGGGAAAATACCATTAACTGCATGGAATGAAAGGGCTGCAACCGCTTGGAATTTTCCTTCCTACAATGCAGAATCACAGAAAACTCCTGTGATCCTGAATTCAGCTGCTTTTTCCATTCGTCTCCTGCCCTTACAAACTCAGATGAACTTCACACAAGACTTCCCACTGCCTCTTGTTGAAGCAATGATATTCCCCAATTCATCCACCAGCTCTCCACCTTCTCCAAGGCATGAACCAAACCACATCATCCAGAGGGTGAAATCAGACAGAAGCTGTTCTTTTCAAACCATCCTCTCTGAGATCAGTCGCTATTACACCCCTTGGTACCCTCCCAGGAAATATTTAGCCAACCTTGCAACGCACACTCTCCCTTCTCAGTGCTTGCCCCCTTCCAGGATTTTTCCTCAAATCCTGCTGTATATCTCAGAGCCGGGATCACAACCTGCTGCAGAGAAATCTGTGGGGACTAATTCTCCTCAGAGCCTGAGGGGAGTTACTCAAAGTGGTAAAAGATGAGCAAAAGGAGAGAAACCACAACTAATGACTCATCACAGAGAGGAGCTTTGCTGCTGAAGCCATCCCTGGTGTAAAATCACCTGTTCATCAGCATGAGCATCCCATGTGGGAGACAAGATTTGGTCTCATTTTCCTTGGGTCTTCCTGCTCTTCACAGCTCAGTTCTCTGTGCACCAGCTGTAGAGAGCACAGGCATTTTTAAAATGTGATTTTACCTTCTAAAAAGGTGTCCCTGCTCATGGCAGAGGGCTGCAACTAGAGGAGCTTTAAGGTTCTTTCCAACCCAAACCATCCCAGGATTCTATGATTCAATAAAATCCTTCTCACTAAAATACCCTTTGACTGCAGAGTAAATAACACACACTAAAAATTCTGACAGCACAAGAGAATTTTCTCTACACATATTCCTGAAGTTCAATACACACAAAACATAATTACCCAATAAAAATACCATTGAATCCAACTGTCAACACTGACACCACACTGAAAGTAGAAAAATGGAATATTCAGTACCTTGCTTCACTAAAAAATAGTGTCCACAATTAATCTATGGAAAGGTTTTTGTTGCACAGGTATTTTTTCTCTCTGCAAGGGGTAGAAACTCACCCTGCTTGTTTCAGTTCTTCAGGATAACTTACTATGTGTAAAGCTCAAGCAATCCCTATTCCACAGAGGAATCTGCATGAAAACAAAACAAACAAACAAAAAAAGCCGCAAACAACTGTAATTGTCCCATTCTAAATATCTGCAGGAAAACAGTTTCAAACCCTCAGAATTCACAGAATCACAGAATGGTTTGGGTTGAAAGGGACCTTGAGAATTATCCAGATCCAACCCTCTGCCATAAGCAGGGAACCTCCCACTAAAAGATCTGTATGTGGGAATCTTCCTAATGAAAAGTGCCTGGAGACACCAAGCAAAGCAAAATTTAAAAAGAAAAAAAAAAAAACAAAGAAAATTTTGCCAAGCTCCAAAACCCCTCAAAGGACTAAAGCATCCATCAGGGGATATTAAACACACACCAGGAACTTTGGCTCAGGAACTTTTAAGGCCATGAATGGCAGATGATGGCATGAGAACCTGGAGGAAAATCAGGACGTACCTGCCCAGATCCAACCCCTTTTCCTGGGCCAGCTGTGCTCTTTTCTGCTCACCATCAGAAAGAAGATAATGAGCTGCACAGTGCTTTGGCCTGAGATCTCTGAAGGTACTTTCCTATACTGCCAGAAAGGCTCTTTCAACCATTGGGAACTGTTTTCAGTAACTGACAAAGTTTAAAAAAAAAGAAAAAAAGGTATTTTACGCTTAAATCAGAACTACTTTAAAACCACCAAACATTGCTGCTGCTTTGTGGTTCCTTCCTTTAATTCAAGCAGTTATTACAGATCACAGGGAGCTGTGCACAAAAGCTGGTTATCCCTGTCACCCTGAGCCCTGAACCATTCAGGACATGAAGTTACTGCTGTAATTCACCAAAGGCACGGTGGAACAAGTGCAGGACACCCCAGGAAGGGCCCCCATCAAAGGCAGAACAGAGCTGGGTCGGGAAGGACGGCGGAGCAGACAGCCTCATTTAGATAATCCCACTGGTTTGACCCAAAGAGATACAACTTTATCAGGTAACAGAACTCCTGTGGGGGGGAAGAAAAGAGTGTGAGATCATAAACTGACAAAAGCTGACTCTGCTGACTGAATCCAGAGGTTTCAGATGTGTCTGACACTTCACTGCTGTGGCTGAATGGGAAGGTACATCAAGGGAAATAACGGCTACACCACAGAACTGGGTAAACAGCAGGTTTAAAGCAGGATTTTCTTTTTCTAGTTCTGTTCCTATGATTAGGAAGAATAATAGATACCCTGTAATGGGCAAATAATTTCTGTGTTATCATGAGAATCATGGGGAAAAGGATGTGGGAGCAAATTTTATGTCTGGGATGGTGAATTTTCACGGTCATTCCCTGCTCCTGTGAGGAAGCTTTTCTGAAATCCAGTAACATCACTTTCAGTAAAACCAGCCTTGGTTTGTCAGGCCTCTGAGTTGCATTTCTACTACGAATCTTGTCTTTTATTAAAAAGCCAAAGGTACCAAAGCTTCAAAAACCTGAAACTTTCTGAGGTAACCCCAGCAGATGATGCTTGAAGGGCAGGGAGAGTCAGCCTCACACAAGGATCTTATTTCTTAGGTGATCCAAAGAAAACTCTGGGATCAAAGGAAACTCCGAAGCCTGAACTACCTGACAGGAGGCTGTGGACAGGTGGGGGTCGGTCTCTTCTCCCACATAACAAGTGACAGGATGAGAGGAAATGGCCTCATGTTGTGCCAGGGGAGGTTTAGACTGGAAATTAACTAATTCTTCACCAAAAGTTTGGTCAAGCTTTGGAAGGGGCTGCCCAGGACAGCAAAGTCACCATCCCTGGTACAACTTAAAAGCTGTGTGGATGTGGCACTTGGGGACATGGCTTGGGGTGGCCTTGGCAGTGCTGGAGGAACTGCTGGACTCGATGATCTTAGAGGGCTTTTTCAAGCTTAGTGATTCTCTGATCCTGTGGTTAATAAAATGTTGCAGTTCCTGGGTTTTTGCCACTCAGTTCCATAAATGCAGTGAGCAGCCCAGCCCTGGAGACAGTTTAAAAGCAACAGTGACCACAGCGACTCAAGGCACTGATTGCACAGAACCCCTGGGTTTGGGGACAAGAAAGAATCCAAGTAAAACAATTCAACCAACTTCAACAATACTGAAGAAAACAATACATTCCAAGCTGGGAAAGGGTCTGGAGAACTAGTCAGATAAGGAATGGCTGATGAAATTGGGAAAGGGGCTCAGGGGAGGCCCTTCTGGCTCTGCACAACTCCCTGACAGGAGGGGACAGCCGGGGGGGTCGGGCTCTGCTCCCAGGGAACAGGGACAGGAGGAGAGGGAACAGCCTCAAGTTGTGCCAGGGAAGGTTCAGGTTGGACATCAGGAAGAATTTCTTCCCTGAAGGGCTGTCAGGCACTGGAAGAGGCTGCCCAGGGAGGTCTGGAGTCCCCATGCCTGGAGGTGTCCCAGGAAGGTCTGGACATGGCACTCAGTGCTCTGGGCTGGAGACAAGGTGGGGATTGGGCACAGGTTGGACTCAGTGACCTTGGAGGTCTTTCCCAACCTTAATGATTCTGTAATTCAGGAATTCTGTGACAAGTTGAACATGCTCCAATAGCAGGAAAAGGGTAAAGAGCAGAAAACAGATGAGGGGCAATGCCATGGGAGGAGGACGGGACATTCCTCATCTCAGAGCTCTTGACAGGTATCACAGAGCCCCACCTGCCTCACAAACAAGAACACAAACTTGTCCTCAGAGTTAACACAGATTTAGTATCCTATGGAAAAGTTTCTGCTTGGAAAAAGGACTGGAAGAGAAGTAAGTATATTCAAAGGAGTCTGATGGGCAAAAATCTCCAGTTTTATGATGGTGAAATTGTTCCTAAGAATGCAGACTCCTATTCTGAGTGACTGACAGAGGTTTTCATGGAGGATTTAGGACAGGAAGAGTACAAATGCACTGATAATGGCAGCCTAATGAAGCTTAGCCTCAGTTAATTTACACAACCAATTAATCCTATATCCAGTGGAAAGTGGGGGCAAGGCAAGGACCCCTTCGCTGACCATAAGGGTCTAGTGCTAGGCAGAATATCCACTCTAAATATCATGGAACCATGGAATGATTTGGGTTGGAAAGGAACTTAAAGATCATAAACATGTGCATTTTCATTCTTAATTAGGGCTGTGGTCTTTTATGAGCCTCAGAGCAGCACAGAAGGACCCAGCACCAGATCCCAACCAGGCACAAATTCCCAATCCCAGCCTGGCTCCTCCAGGAGTCAGGGACCTTAAAGAAGCTTTCTGCTCCAGTGAGACCCATATTCCATGTGGGAATCGGCTCTAAATAATGATTTTTCTCTTAGTATATCATCAATTCCTACTTAAAATTCCTCTGCAGAATTGTTCCAAAATAAATATTCCAAATTAAAAGTGTGATTTCCTCGGCATTCCCCCCAAAAAAAGTTTCAGGATGGCAAAAGCAATTCATTCAAAGCAAATGGAGGAGGTGTGACCCTCCCAGTGCCTCAGACACCTTTGTTAGTAGCGATGCTTCACAAATAAATCCCCTAATCCTCTGAAAAAAGGGGGAAATAATCCAGTCCCAGGCAAAGAAGTTGGCAAAGCCACCAAAAATTCAACTTAACCCCTGAATTGAAACTCTCCGCTGCAGTTACGCAGCTCCCGACAATTGTAGGAAATTGGAAAAACTGTCATTTTTTTCCTTCTCAGAATACACTAAAATATCAACAAGAAAAATAAAAGGGCTAGAAATAATTTGCCCTTGCTGATCAAAAATTGGTCACTTCCCAGGAATGTCAAAGAGCCGGTTCCCAGTGAAAGGAGAATTACAGGGAGATCTGTGTGCTCAAACAGAAAATTCAGTGGTTCGTTGCAGGCAGAGCTTGATCACAACCAAAAAAAAATAATGAGAGCCTTTAACGAAGCTCTTATTGTGCAACAAGCCATACCAGGGAGAAAAGAAACAGCAAAACCCCAAATGTTTTGATAAATGGGATTATGAAACTCCAGAGCAGTAAAACAAAGAGTAAGAACACAAATGGTAATAAAGCATCATTAAAGGTGCTGTTTTGAAGCACTGCTGAGGCACAGGTAAATGTCAGGTTACCCAGGCAGAGTTTTAGTACTCAAAAGCAATGTTTAATCTGATTTTTTTGCTCTCCTGAATTTCTGGATGGAAGATATTCCCCTTACTTAGGGATAATTTTTATTTTCCTATGAGAATACGTGGGTTTTTTCAACCTCTTTTCAGATATGTGGCATTATGAGAAAAGACCAAACACTAAGACCAACCCTCCAGGGGTCATTTGTCCCTTGTGCTCACTGGCTGACAAACAGATTCCAAACTGGGCTTTGCATCCCCATGAGAAAAGCCACACCAAGTTCAGATCAAGCCAAGGAAATGCTGGAGAATATCAGAATTTAGGGATGCCAAGGTTTTCCCACAATAAAACCAGGGCAGATCAACCATAAGTTTTTGCAAAATTATAAATGACACTTGAAGTCCTAGCTGGCTTCACCTACTGAGGGATGATTAAGCTGCAAATCTACAATTACTTCTAATCTTAAATAACTGATAGGATTTGAACTCCCAACATACAGTAGCTCAGATGTGATATTACTGGGAGCTTTTTGAAGCCAATCAATAACTATTAAAGCTGGATCCCATCAGCTACCACCAGGTATTAGCCACTTTCTCAATATTTCAAGGATTCAGTTATTCTTAGCTACAGTTAAAGTAGTAAAATGAAGTGGTCTCATACTGACACTGCGATAAATACGAGATTAAATATAGAACAAATTTATTACTCCCCGAAGTCCTACTGAGTGTCCTGATTTTTTTTTTTTTTCCCTTTTTTTTTTCTGTATCCACAACAATCTGGTTTACTTTGATGTTTTATTATCCCAGATCTAAAGCTCACGACTGAAAAGCAAAGCCTGAGCTGGTTCAAAGAAGCCAAGCCCAGCCACGCCGGGGGAAGGGAACAAATTCCAAAGGGAAGGTGTGGATGCTGGAGCCGGCCCTGTGACAGCCGTCATGCCCCACTTAGAGCAAGTGGCACTCACAGGCGAGTGATTTGTGACACTGAGCGTGTGTGACATGGCACAGCACCCCTGGAGTGCCTTGGGCTGCCAGAGGATCGTGCCTGCAGGAGACGACTTTTCCTAATACCCCACGCTTTGAAGAAGGCGGAATAATCAACCCATTTTTAAAGCGCTGGTTTGAAGGGCTCCGAGGAGTTTTAAAGGAAAGCAGTTAATTACTTGGCTCGCTTTAAAAATAAATTAACCCACAAATTACAGTCGGGATGGGTCTGGGTGATGATGGGTGACCCCAGATGTGCACATTTTTGGCTTGCTGCATGTCCTAAGCTCCCAGGAATGATCCCAGTTTAACCTCAGAGGGTTCTCCCTGAAGAGCAAAGCATTCTGGAAAACTACAGGAGCAACAAACCACATCCTCCTCCACCAGCATCCAAGCAGGATGAGTCCACAAAGACATGAGTATTTGGGTCTCAGCTAAATTCCCTGGAAGTGTTTGAGGCCAGGCTGGACAGGGCTTGAAGCAACCTGGGACAGTGGAAGGTGTCCCTGCCCATTGGAGAGGACTGGAACTGGATGAGCTTTAAGGTCCCTTCCAACCCAAACCACTCTGTCATTCCATGATTTATGACATGTCTTGGCACTCTGCTCTCCTCACCTGGGATTCACCCCTAAGCACCAATTCCAAAGTGGCCCACTGAATATAACTCTCCCAAAGATGACAATGACTATCTAATCTAATGAAGGAATCTGGCCTCCACTACTGGTGCACACTCAGGAGTCACAAAATAAATTCAGTCCCAAAGTGGTAAATTTGATGGCCATGTCCAAAAGCTAGAAGGGGATTTTGCTGCAGACTCTGACAGGCTGCATACACCATCATCAGCTTGGAAAAACAAGCCCACATTTTCGTAAGGAAATAAAAACTAACCTTAAGTAAAGGGAACATTTTCCTTCTGATATATTGCATCCTTCTGGGCTCCTCCTTGTCTACTAGGCAGGGATGCTGGTGCCTTCAAAACTCAACCAGCACAGGATCATCCCTGGGACCTACAAGCCCTCACCTCAGGAAGCACCACCAGAACCATTCCCAGCTGGCATTCTGCAGGCAGCCACCCTCTCTCAAAAGCCAAGAACGCTTAATGTGACAGAAACAGCCACGCTGTGCCAGCCCATCTCAAGGCCAGAGGGCAAATCCTGCCACTACCAAGCTCCCAAGAGGAGATGTGGCCACTGAGGACGAGTTCCTGGCAAGTGAGATGAGAAAAGGGCTCTATCCTTGATCAAAGACTGGACTTTGAGATGGAACCACGAAAGTGGAAAAGTGTCCCTGCCCATGGCAAGGGGCTGGAATGATATGATCTTTAAGGTCCCTTCCAGCCCAAACCATTCTGAGATTCCCTGAAGGGCTCTGGTATCATCCCAGAGTGAGCTGCATCACATTTGGGGCTGGAGCCTTTCCTGGCGTCAGTGGCACGATGCATTTACGTCAGCGTGTGACAGCGGGCCCGGAGTGACAAGGACTAAGGTAAGATTAAGTATTCAGGAGCAAAGCATGTCCTTCACTCAAACAAGGGCGCCCAAGCCTTATCGCGCTGCCTTTCGGCACAGCCTCGTGCCCAGGCACAGCCTCAACCTCCAGCTCCGGCCCTGGCTCCGATGCACATGACTTGGCAAGGCGCTGCTGCAGCTTTTCCCAAGGAAACCGTCCCTTCCCCAGCCCAGCTGTAACAAACGCTGGGAAATAAAGCCCTGAGACAACCTCCCACCGCATCCCCGACGTGTCGGCGTGACAGACTCCGTGTGGTGACTTCACACCCCAACGTGAACGCCTTCCCTGAATTTGTGAGTCTTCCACGAGGGAGGAACTGATGGATTTCTGCGGCCGGCGGTGCTCAGAGAGTCGTCGGTGCACGCTGCTCCAAATTATTTCCATTTCTAATTAATATTCATAAATGAGCCACAATACTGCGCCTTCCATCAGCCGTCACACACCACCCACGCTAGATGAAAGGACAACTACACGAGATAAGCAGTTTATTGGATCAAAAGTCCCCTTTAGATGAGGAGACAGCTACTGCAACAGCCTCCAACTGATAGCACCCCATCACATGGAGGGAGTATCAGCAAATCTCCCTCTTTAAACCGGAGATTCTGCACACGGAATGCACAATGCAATTATTATGTTAATTTAGCTGCATTTTGCTGCCTGCTTGAGGCTTGAGCTGGAGGGAGGAACTTGGGTTTGAAGAGCTGCCACTGAAAATGGCCACTTCAGAAAACTCAACTGACACCCAATTATACCATCAGCTTTCCAGTTTAATCCCCTGTTGTCCCTGTTGTCAGCACCACTGCCCCACCTGGATGGTTTTGGACAAGGACTCTGCCCTTCAGCTTCTGCCTCTACCATCTCCATCTTGCTCCAGCAGGATCCTGAAGGAGGATCCCTGTCCTCTTCCCCAAACTCAGTTTAGGTGGCAGAAAACAAGGATCTCATCTGCTTGCACAGAACAGGGCCAGGGAATAACAGCTGCTATTGTCCACTACCCCTACACAGACAGGAAATGAATCAAAAAGACACCTGACATTCACAAGATGACAAAAACCACTGAGAGTGTAACATCACACTCCCCCCTCCCCACTGATGGGAAACAAGTGTTTCCCAGCTTTAAACTGAAAGACAGCAGGGTTAGAGTGGATATTGGGGGAAAAAAAGTCTTCCCTGTGAGGGTGGGCAGGCCCTGGCACAGGGTGCCCAGAGAAGCTGTGGCTGCCCCTGGATCCCTGGAAGTGTCCAAGGCCAGGCTGGATGGGGCTTGGAGCAGCCTGAGATAGAGGAAGGTGCCCTTGCCCATGGAAAGGGGTTAGAACTGGATGATCCTTCATCCCTTTGAACTCAAACCATCCCAGAATTCCATGATTAAAGGGAGCAGAGGAAGGTGCATTGCCCACTGCTCTCCAGAGCTGTTCTGCTCCTCATCCATGAGGGACCCAAACAGTCTGCCCAAGAAAAAGCATCTTTACACCCATTGCCAGAGAGGGAAAGTATAAATATTTCCAAAGCTTTATGAAGGCTGGTACTTACAGTCATGCTTTGAAAGGGAAAGAATAAAGCAAAATATTCAATTAGAAAAAATTACTATAATTGCAGGTTCTATTTTATCCCTCCATTAAAGCAATAAAGTGCCTCAAAATATTGCTGAGCTGGGATACAGAGCTTAGTGCTACTTAACATATTAATATACATCCAGGGGGGTTAATTTAATTTAGATCTGCATGAGGGTCTTCTCTCCTCCCTGGCCCCTATGGTCTCCCCATGCACTTCCAGCTGGATATCCGTGCATGCTTCTCCCCCATTCCAAGGAACAGACAGGCAATGCTGAGGCTGGACATGAATTCTGACGTGTGCCACACACCTTGGGAGCCAGAGGACATCAAGCACATCCATGCACAGCTCCACACACACAGATTCCCAGCTTAAACCATGTTTGCCTGCCCCTCACAGCTCTGATGTCGGAGTATTTGATTTTCTGTTGGATGAAAACGTCCAATTCCTGCTCTCTGAACATCAAACAAAATCCTCTTGGAAATGTAAAATCATCCCATTTTTCTCTAATAGCACATAAATCCCATGGGAAGGGATTTGCTATTGAAAGTCACTGAGCAAGGAACTGCTGAGGCTGAAGAAGGGGCTCTTCCTCCCAGCCTTGGCTCTCTCCATGCTTTCTCCACACTACTGTGCTACGAGCTGCAGTTTTTCGAATATAACCTCACTCTTCCCTGCGACAGAAGATAAGTGAATCTTATTTTAGGGAGCCCTTCATCCTTTTAATTAAACAAATTAATATCACTTCTCTGTATCTCATACCCTCCATTATCTTTTGTGAACTCCTACAATTCTGTTGTAAAGATATATTGAAAAAGTGCTAATTGAGATAATCTCTGGAATTCAAGAGTTGCTGTATTTTTAGCCATGTTTTAAAACTATTTTCCCTTTGTTTCTGGAATGCCTCCCATCCTTCCTCCCATGCCAGACTGTTTACATTATTTAAATGCCTTCTGCTTATACCACTCTTTACAATTTTTACTTCAACAACATCGGCCTCCGTTGCTCTTTTTTCCCTCGCTTAGACATAACTGGGATGAATTCCAATCCCAAACTCAAAACCACTCCTGGTGCTTTACTGCTGTCTTCTGTGTTTGGTAGATCAGGCAACGTATTCCTGCCATCCTGTCATCCAGGGCTGCCTGTGTGAGGGATCCAAGCATGAGGAGTTGAACAGATCTTTTTTCGCAAGAGAAAATGGGAGAATTGTGATTTTCCCAGAGACTGGAACTCTTTAAACTCACAGGGATACTGGACATGTCCCTGCTTTAGGAGATGATCCTGAGCCACCCTACTGAAAGGATGGGGGAGCTCATCTCTCCTGGATTTTTCTGGAGAGTTGTGATGTCTGTCACAGAAACAGAACATGATCCTGCTCCATGCCCCTACAGAAAACCCCACAGAACCCCATGAGTTGAGGGCAGTTCTGGCAGCTGGACATGATCCTCCCTCACTCAGGTTTGGGTTCTTCCCACAGGTTTAATTAGTGAAGTGATAAAGACAGCTCCAGCTGCCAGAGCCTTTCGCATCATGGCTCCTGAGGAGATTTTAGTAAGAGTTCTGCCAAAATGGTGGGGGTTTTATGGGAAACTTCTTCCACATCAAGCAGACCTGTGAAGGCAGAAAAGGTGACATAGCTCAGCAGCTGACAGGAGTTTTCCAGCATGAGCTGAGACCTCTGCAGTGTCCACTCAGACCTGTTCACAACAGGCTTGATTTTCCTAGTGCCCATTTACTGACCATCTACAGGGCACTGTGGCAGCATTTAGGAGAGATTCTCTCTTAGTCCTATTTCCCATGGGGTTTTGGGACACCTATTCCCTCAGCCCATCATGTACAAAGGGGGTGCATAGAAGACAGGGAGAGTGACTTTTTACATGGACAGATAGTGATTGCACAAGTGGGAATGGTTTTAAACCAGAAGAGGAGAGATTTAGGTTACACATGGGGAAGGAATTCTTTCCTGGGAGGGTGGGGAGGCCCTGGCACAGGGTGCCCAGGGGTGGCTGCCCCTGGATCCCTGGAAGTGTCCAAGGCTGGGCTGGACAGGGCTTGGAGCAGCCTGGGATAGTGGGAGGTGTCCCTGCCCATGGCAGGGGGTTGGAATGAGATGAGCTTTAAGGTCCCTTCCAACCCAAACCATTCCATGACATGATTCTATTCCATGATAACACAGGGATATTTCTTTGGGATGCCAAATCCTGCTGCAGGCAAACCAAATCAGAACAGAGCAGAGGAAGAGGAGGTCATGATAAAGGCTCTGGGCTTGAACACAGAAGGTTTCAACAAAGCTGCCAATTCTGCAAAAGATCTTCTGTGCAGCTGAAGTCACTTAAGGACAGACTGTGAATATTTCAGAGGTGAACCTGAGCTCTCACAGATTTCCAAAAAAAGGAGGTGTGAGGAGCAGCACAGTCTTCAGGTCCCATTATAGTTTTGGGGACACATTTGAAATGGCCTTTTGCTCCATTTTTTGTCTCTTGGCCAAAATTTGATTTTGTTCCTGGTTCAAGATATGGAAGAAAGGAATAAAACATCCATTTATACTGAAATAACAGAAGTCCATTGGTAAAATTTATTCCACAGTAACTCCTGAGACTCCTTTTCAGCACTGTAAATGTGGTTCCTCTGCTACAGCATTTCCATATAACCAAACACAGGCTGAAACTGGAGTACAGGGTGGTAGAAAATGGAAATTGAAAACTGGAGAGAGTGACAAAAAAAATATAAAAATAAAAATCCATCCATGGAGAGATGCAATGGGCTGCTCCTGGGACAAGCTAAATGCTCAGTCCCACAGTCCAGAAGATTTTGGGCGCATCCTTGACACTACAGCCCAAAGGATATGGGATGTGCCTGATGTTCTGCCCTGCAAAGACCAAGCAATTCTGCTCCACAGGGTTAAAAATACAAGGTGTTCCTCCCTTCATCAGACTGCTGCTAGGCAGGAGGGTTTTCTAAAGATCCTCCTCCCCTGGAAAGCTCTTTCCCCATTTTCTTGGGATCCTGTTTGGAATAGCATCTCAGTACCCCAAAGCATCACAGTAGACTTGGCCATCATTCTGAATCCCAGCACATCAGAAGAAGGTGGGTCAATGAAGTGACAATATTTGGCACATGTTCTTTGCTTACGCCTTTAATTACAATTTAATTTTCTCTCTAGCAAAACCTTACTCTGACTCACAATTCCTCCTTCCTAAAAGCTTCCAGGTGTTAAAACACTGCCTTGTACTACTGCTGATTTTCACTACAGTCAGGTGCTAAAAATCAAGTCAGGATTCAAGGGAAATAAAGCAAAACGAGCACAGAGTGAAGTTGTGTGAGGGATCCAGACTTCTCCACAGGCTCACCTTCGTTCCCTAAGGAAAATTACATGTTTGACGTCCCATTTCTGCTCCTTGCAGTCTCAAGGCAGAGCAAGCAGCTCTCCTCCAAAGAGATACTTTATCACCATCAGCTCTTCCTCCATCCTTTTCATTAAAAGAAATGCTCCCTGAATAACCTACATTTGTTCGGAGAGGAGAACCACTGCAAGGAATAAAGCTGGCTCAGTGCAGCTGAAAGCAAAATGGAAGTGTCTGGAAAGGTGGAAAATACAGAGCCTGGAATTTTAACGCACAAAAAATCGTGAGCCATCTTTCCTCCTTCCCTTGGCACCCTGCCTCCCCTCCACCAGGAAAGGCACTGTCAGGCTGCCACTGGCATTGCAGATAAAACCATAGGGAGAGTGGGAAAAAAACAAACAGCTGTTTTTTTTCCTGGAGTTCAGCTTGAACAGCTGAAAAGGGATGTTGTGGTCAATGATCACAAGAATGGGAGCATTTAGGAAAGCAGCCTGCAACCTAATTTCAAAGCAGTTGGGTTCCCTTCCAGTTTTTGGACTCCTGGAGATGCTGTACCCAAAATAACTTGCAATGGTGTCTTCACCTTGAAAGCCATGGAAATTTTATGCTGGTTCCAGTAAGAACTAAGTCAGGTCACCCAAGAAGTTCTGCTTCCCTTTCCTACTCCCCAAAAACCAGGGCAGGGGGGGTGATGAGCTGCTGTCACTGCCCAGCCACAGGGCACCACGTAGCTCTTCCTCAACAGCTTCCAAGAGCAAACCAAACTCCAGTTTCTCCTCCAAATCCCACTCCCCACCACCCCAAGCCATGCTGTCTCTACAGAAACACTGGGTCAAATGGAAAGGGGAGTTCCCAGCAGGTCAGGGCAGGATATTACTTCTCCCAAGGAAAGATCTGGAGAAATCTCTGCCCTCCCAAGGCTGGCCCAGCAGATCCGCTCCAACATCTGTGGTTGGACCCCCTCTAGTGGGAACCACTCAATAAGACACAGAGCATCACCACCACCCACCACCCATGGAGACCCCACTCAAGGGATAAAGCCCTCTTCCCATCGTTACTACTACTACTATTATTATTATTATTATTATTATTATTATTATTATTATTATTATCATTATCATTATCATTATTATTACTATTATCATTACTATTATTATTACTATTATTTCCACTCTCTTGCAACCTACACGCTCTGTAGATGTTGTTGGACCTCTACACCCACAGCCCAGCACTTCCTTATGAAGATCCTGCAGAAATGGGGGTGGAATGGGTAAGTTTTTTGCAAAGGAGAACAACCTCGCTGGAAAAAAATATAAGAAGTTATACCCCAGACCTGATTTTGTAGGGAGAACATATTTATCATCTATCCCAGAATGTCTTCCCTCTGCCAACTTGTCAAAAGCTGACAAAACTCCATACTATAAAAGCAAGCTGTTAAAACTTGGCTAAAAGGAAAAACTCAGCTGCCAGACAAGCTAACCAGAAAAAGCTGAAAGAAATATTCCAACGTGCCAGGGAAGGCAGTAAATTCACAGAAAAGCTCTACAGAGCTGAACATTCCAAACCAAGACAAGGAGGCAGCATTAGGTCAGCAGCTTCTGGTTCATCTGCTGTTTGACAAGCAGATGGCTCCCACTTTGAGGGATTTGGGCAGAGAACTTCAGAGTTGTAGCTGCCTGTATTTCTAAACTACCCGAAATAATGTGTCTCTAACTCACAAAGTTCATCCCAGACAAAGTATTTTAGGAGAGCCTGAACCCACTCAACACAAAGTCATTAAATGCCACATATTCCATTTCAGCCCATTGATTCATCCTTCCACCTCTGAAGACGAACAGCTCACAGATTTGGTCTTTCCACTAATAAAAAAGATGCCAACTCTCTGCCTAAATTAGGGATTTCTCACCATGTACATACATAAGACAAATTTTAATGTCACAACAGTGACAAGGGTTGTTGTGGTTTGCTGGGGTTTCTTGTACAGAATGTTTTTCTCCTAGATCTGTATTCAAATCTGTTTTAATAACAAACCACATAAACAGAGCAAATTCATGTCCCAAAACTCACCATCACTGATAGTTTAACAAAGATTTCCAGCTGGTCAGCATTCATTTTAGCTCAGCTCCACATCCCGTTAATCCAATGGAATCCAATAATGTTTGCTTTAATAGCACGGCGCAACGCAAGGGATCGGACTTTCCACTCTAAAGCCCCTACTCCAGGGCAGCATCCATGACCCAGTAACCCACTTCCAGCAGAGGTTAAGGAAAGGTACATCAGACAGGGAAATTCACTCCTGTCATTCATATAACCTGTGCAACTACTCGAGATACCAAAACTTCTGCTTCTCCTGAATTTACACGGCTGAGCAACTCCAGCAAAAGCAACAGCCCTGTCTTCATCATGTTTCCAGCAAAACCACAGCATCCCTCCTCAAGGAACAGCCCTTGGCAGCTTGCATTGCAGCACCTCTATAATGAGCATAATGTGCACCAACTGGCATCCTTTGCTTTTTGGATAGTCTGGATGAATTGTCCAAGTCCTCAAGACAATCTAAGATTTGAGGGGAAGGTGAATAGTGTAGGTTTACGAAGGTAAAAACCCCAGGAGCAGAGTTTTATTGGTGGGAATGGCATTGCAGATCAGAGTACTGGCATCCGTTTGAGAACAGACTACTTCCAGCAAGAATTCAAAAAATATATATCTATAAACAAACGTATGTTTTTACTATTTTTCCAACAGCCACTATAGACAGACAGTATTAACACATCCTTCAGATCCCAGCTGAACTAAAAAAAAAACCCTGAAAAACCACAGGAATATCACAAAGCCCCCCCTCAGCACTCGTACTGCCCCCTCAGCCCTCCTGCCTAGTCACGATCCACCCTCTGAATACAACACAAACAGACAAAGCCCCCATCCAGACTGCTCCAAAACAAGCTCCTTCTCCCACAATCCTGACAAAATGAAGAGACAGCCTTGCTAAAATAAGATCCCGATGTATATTTATATTTCTGCCATAAAATGCTATTTATTCACTATCTTATAGGCGAGCCTTCCCAGTATTTACGAGAAGAAGCCACCACAGGAATTGTGTCATCCCTGAAAAATCCAAACACAGATTTACCTAACGTATTCAGGATGAGAATTCCTGTACTACTCCCACCTGCCCCCCTCCTATTCTCCACGATTTCTCTCCCAGCTGCTGAGCAACACCCACGACATCCCCTACGTAAGGTACGATCCCGATTACGCTCCATGCAGCGGCAGCGCGGATCTGTGATCCCTCAGGAAACCGGGCTCGGAGCATTACGCACTGAACTTACGCTGTCCCAGCTTTTCCTCCTCCATCCCCACGTCTAAACTTCTCCCCAGCACGCAGCGATTGCGCTGCAGGCAAAGGCGGCCAAACCAGTGTGTTCCAGTATTAGTCCCATCACCGCATCTGAGATTAATTTTAATGGCGTTGGCAATAGCTGTAGTGGGAATGCAAAAAGACACCCTTGTGGAGGCTGCTCCACAGATCCCAGGAAGTTAATTCTGGCTCTGGTCAGATATTGGGAGTTGGCTCCACGCTGTCCAGCGTGCCTTAAAGAGCGGGAGCTGGGTGTTGGTGGGATTAGAGATCAACAGGAGAGAAAGCTCCCTGATTTCACCTAACGTGATCCGGGCTGCAGCACTCCTTGTCAGTCCCCTTTGGCATTCCCAGCCCTGCACAATCTCAGAAGTAAATGTTTTCCTCTGCATTAGCAGAGCAGGGAAAAGTCTGGGCAACTTGAGTTTTGTTTCTTCCTATTACCCAAAAAATCAGCCCCCCACATGAACCCCTCTGTCCCTGTCTGCATCCCTTCAGCATTCCCCTCCCCACACGCTCACTCGAGCGTGCCATGGCACGGGGTGTTTGTGCACAGCTAAAACACAATCATTTCTTCTGCCTGACTCCAAGAAAGGAAAAATCCAACTTGCCAGGGGAGCATCTGCATTGAGAACCGCTTTTGCTGATGGGATCAGCACTTGGGAGTTTCAGGGAAAGCAGCAGAAAGGGTCGCGGACCAATTCATCATCCTCGCACGCACCACCCGCAGACATCCCCCTCCCGCCACCCCCCAGCCCAAATCCCGCCTGTAAAAAACCCATAAAAATAGAATAAACCCCCAAGCAGAAGTTGAGAACAAATGTGCTTTGAACGTTGCACAAATGACATTGAAGATGCAGAAGTATGTATTTGCTGTTGCACTGCATGATTGCTTGGGCTTATTTCCTACGTACACATCTCACGCACCCTTCCCACGCAGATCCCCTCCCCTCCACCCCCGCGGCTTCTTCAAAAAAAATTGGGAAAATAAAAATCTTTGATCCCTAAGGATTATTTTAAAAGCTACAAACGCCAAGTGACCCCCATCTAGAGCCTCTTCCCTACAGCCTGACCCATCCATGGGGTGGAGAAGGTGCAGCCACCACCCCATGACACAACCCAGAGGTGTTCCTATGCCCCCATCCCAAATCTCACACCCCTTCCACGTTACCAACCCGCGCCCCAGCTCAGAGGATGCTGGGCCAAGCCGGGTTTTTACAGCTGTCCTTACACCACCTCTTTCTGAGAGCCCGACATCTCTGTGGCAGTGTTTGCATCCACAGGCTTTCATCCTGGAGAATCCCTCCCTGCCTCCTCCCACCTCTCTTTTTGGGAAGGATAACGTAATTTCCAGCTCGCACTGGAGGATGATTTTTAATTCCTGCCGAGCCCGAGGTCGCTTCCCAGACCCGTCCTCCGGCCAGCGTTTCCTCCACCCCAGGACCTCTCCCTCCGGCAGGGAACAGTCCCTTATCCCTGACCTTCAGGCTCGCACCAGCAGCCCCACCGCCGCCGTCCCCACCGAGGAGCTTTCTCCTTTCTCCAAAGCCACAGCCGAGGCATCACGCTGCGTTTTTCCACTCCCAGCACCCGCTCCTTCGGTTCAGGGGGAGTCGGCGAGCCAGCAGCTCCCGCTCCACTAGCTGGGGAAAGGCTCTGGGGGATAGATGAGACCCTCACCCCTCATCCCTGCGGGATCTGTGCCAGGAGGACATCAACCCTCTGGAACCAGCACGTCCCAGTGCTTGGCAGCCACGGGTCCATCTCCCCGCAGACCCTCTCTGGAGCAGCCCCTGCATTCCATGGAGTCTTTTCCTGGCTGCCCCCTGGCTCCAGGAGGAGGGTGGTGGGGTGAGTCCCCCCCAGGGCCACAGGACCTCCCTCTGCAGCGCTGCCACTGCCAGGGTCACCCCCAGCTTGTCCTGAAGGGAAGAGCAGCTCTCAAGACCCCCCTTTCCCCATCCTGCCCCATGTCTATGAAGCACCATTTCATTCCCACGGAGCTAGAATCCCTTCCATCCCACACCATGGGGGGCACTGAACTGTGTCCCCTCCAAGATGTGAGGTGACAGCAGTCCTATTCCCCTCTCCACAGCCCCACACGCTCATTTGAGGGGGCATCTTTTCTCCCTTGGGGCTCTTCTCAGTGAAGAAGAGGTCACCCCCAATCTCCACGTGGGGAGTACCATCTCATGTCCTGCTTGTGCCAACCAACCCCACTCATCCCACCTCAGCCCCACAGACACATTTTGGGGGAACTTCTTTTCCCCTCAAATGTCCTCTCAGTACAACAGGGACCTTGACACCCCTTCCACCGTGGGGAGCACTGACAAGGGTCCACCTCAGACTATAAGGTGACAATGACCCCCATGTCCCCCACCTCAGCCCCTCAGGCTCATTTTGTGGGAATCGCTCCCCCCTTTGGGTCTCTCCTCATTCAAAGTTGGAGTAACCCCCAAATCTCCCCTCCATCTCCACGTGGGAAGCACCGCGCTGACCATCACCACACTGAGCCACATCCATCTCAGACCACAAGCTGACAACAACCCCCATCTGCCCCACCTCAGCCAGGGACAGTGACCCATGCCCACCTCAAATCATGAGGTGACACTGACCCCCATTGGTCCCATCTCAGCCAGGGGACAGTGATCCACCTCAAGCCATCAGATGACACTGCCCCACATCTGCCTCAAACCACGAGGTAACAGCAATGGCCATCTGGTCCACCTCAGCTAGGGGACAGTGACCCACCTCAGCACACTGAGGTGATACTGACCCCCATCTGCCCCACCTTGTGCAGGGGACACTGACCCACCTTAAACCAAGAGACGACACTGATCCACCTCAAACCAGGAGGTGGACACTGACCCACTCCACCTTGGACCACAAGGTGACACTGACCCACGTCCACCTTGGACCACGAGCTGAGAGCTCCCCACCTCATCCAGGGGACAAGTGACCCATTTTAAACAGGAGGGTGACACCGACCCATGCCCATCTTGGACCACGAGCTGACAGTCACCCACATCCGCATCAAACCAGGTGCTGACAACTACCTCGGCCAGCGCACACTGACCCACCTTGGACCACAGGGGACACTGACCCACGTCCACCTTGGACCGCGAGGTGACACTGTCCCCGTCCATCTCAAACCAGGAGGTGACACTGTCCCCGTCCACCTCCAGCCAGGATGTGCCAGTGCCCCGCATCCCCCTGGCACCGGGCGCTCGCAGCCCCCGCTCCCGCCCCTCCGCGGCCGCGGTCCCCGAGCCAGCGCGCCGCCCGCCCCGCCGGGGGCACGGCGGACTCCCCGGCCGCCCCTTACCTCCAGACCTGCCCCATCTGCAGCAGGTGGATGACGGACTGCCAGACCCAGACGGAGATCCTGCAGAGGCGCTGCGCCCCGGGGGTGGCGGTGCCGCCGGCTCCTCCTACCCCGCCGGCGGGTCCCCCACGCCGGCCCGCGGTCCCCCCCATCATGGGCGGCCCGCGGCTGCTGAGCCCCTGCACGGCGCCCAGCCCGCCGCCCGTGTAGTCCTGCACGAACCAGCGGAAGCTCAGGATCTGCACCAGCACCGAGGGCAGCAGCACGAAGGCCAGGGTGAGGCCGCACCACACGTAGTCCCGCCGGCCGTAGTGGTGCAGCGCCAGCCACAGGTCCGTGCCCACATCCCCCAGCAGCACCAGCAGCGCCAGCACGATCCACAGGCAGTCCAGCCACGGCCGCTCGGCCGCCTCGCCGCCCTCCGGCGGCCCTTCGGCGGCGGCGGCGGGGGGGCGCGGGGCCAGCGGCTCGGCGGCGGCGGTGGCGGCGGCCCGCCCGAAGAGGTTCCGCAGGCAGGCGCTCCGGCAGCCCCAGTAGCAAGACGACGTGTTGCAGCAGTGGCAGATGTGCAAGGAGCTGCTTGCGCCCGGCTCCTCCGCCACCTCGGCCGCCGCTGCCCCGACGCCGCCGCCCGTGGCCGCCGCCGCCTCGTCCAGGTTGTGCAGCTGGGCGAAGCCGCTGCCGCCGCCGCCGCCGCCGCCGCCGCCGCCGCCATCCGACTTGGCCGCCATCTTGCTGCCGCCGCCGCCGCGTCCCCGGCCCGTTCGCCGGGCGCTCGCTCGCTCTGCCCCCCGGTGCCCGCTCCCCCCGCCCGCCGCTTCCGGGGGCGGCGCTTCCGCGGCGCGCGGGACGGGCCGGGGCCGCCTGGCGGCGACAGCGACCGGCGGCGGGAGCGCGGCGGGGCCGGCGCGGACGGGAGGGAGCGGCGCCTTCCCCGCCCCGTGCCGCGGGTACGGACAGCGGCCGCGGCGGCGGGATGCTCCGTGCACCGTCCGACCCGGCCCGGGGAACTCGCGGGGATGAGGCCTGGAGAAGGGGAGGCTGAGGGGGGATCTCACCGCGATCTGCAACTTCCTCGTGAGGGGAAGAGGAGGAGCGGGCGCTGGGCTCTGCTCTGTGCTGAGCCGGGACAGCAGTGAGGGAATGGCCTGGAGTTGTGGCAGGGCAAGGTTAGGATGGATACTGGGAAAAGGTTCCAATCCCAGAGGGTGGCTGGGTGCTGGAACAGCTCCTCAGGGAATGGTCACAGCACCAAACCTGACAGAGCTCAAGGAGCAGTTGGACAACGCTTCTCAGGCACAGGGTGGGATTGTTGGGGATTCTGCTGTGTAGGACCGGCAGATGATCCTTGTGGGTTCCTTCCAACCCAGCTTCCAACACAGTGATTCTGTGAACAACCTTCGCCCTCACAGGTCTCAAAATCCTCACAAGGAGGAATTTCTTCCTAAAATCCCATCTAGCCTTGCCCGCTTTCAACTTAAAACCATTCACCTTTGTCCTGTCACTCCATGCCCTTGTCCAGTGTTCCTCTCCAGCTTTCTTCCAGCTCCCTTACAGAATCACAGAATTAGGTTGGAAAATACCTCTGGCATCAACGAGTCCAACTGTTAGCCCATGGACATGATCATGCCTAAATTGTATCCCCAAGTTCTACATCTACACATGTTTTGAAAACCTCCAGGAAGAGAGGTTCCACCATCAGGTTGCCTTGGGCAGCCTGTTCCATTGCCTGAGCACTCTTTGCATGAAGAATATATTTTTTTTTTAATATCTGGTCTAAACCTCCCCAGTTACAACTTGAGATCACAGAATCACAGAATCACAAAATCATTTAGGTTGGAAAACACACCTGAAATCATTGAGTCCAGCCTCTGACCAAACACCACCTTGTCAACCACAGCAGAGAGCTGAGTGCCATGTTCAGTCATTCCTTGAACACCTCCAGGGATGGTGGCTCCACAATCTCACTGGGCAGCCTGTTCCAATGCCTAATCACCCGTTTTGGGAAGAAATTTCTCCTAATGTCCAATCTGAAACTCCTCTCCAGCCACATCAGACCTGGCCTCTAAGATCTCCCCAGGGTTCTCTTCTCCAGGTTGAACAACCCCAGTTCTCTCAGCCTTTACTCATAGGAGAGGTGTTCCATCTATTTAGTCTTCTTGAAATCACAAAACCTACACTGAATCATAAAATATTCTGATTTGGAAGGGACACACAAGTGCCACACTTGACCTTGCTTGGGACACCCCAACTATCCCATCCTGTGCCTGAGAGCATTGTCCATGCTGGAGCTCCTGGAGCTCTGGGAGCCTTGGGACCATGCCCATTCCCTGGGGTGCTTGTTCAGTGCCCAGCCACCCCTGGGGGAAGAACCTTCCCCTGATATCCAACCCAAATTCCCCTGACACAGCTCCAGCCCTTCCCTGGGTCCTGCCCCTGTCACTGGGAGAAGAGATTGGAGCTGCCCCTCAGGAGGAACTGCAACCCCCAGTGAGATCTGATCTCCATCTCCTCCAGCTGAACAAACCCAGTGACATTATCATCTCTTCATACGGCCCCTGAGACCCTTCACTCTCTTCCTGGCTTTCCTCTGGACACTCAGAAAGTTCCACTGTGCTTCCTCCCCCAAGACCCAAGTGCTGATACCCCCATTCCCCAGACCAGCCTCAGCTGGATCCCTGCTCCCAAATCAGCTCCCCAGTCCTGTGTCATCTGCCCTGTCACCTGCTCAGCCTCAAATCCCAGCATCACCACTGAGTTCATCATCAGCCAGGCTGGGCTGCTTTCCACCTTCCCACCTCCAGCAGCTCCCGGGTCTCTGGCAGGTCTGGGACCTCCTCTGGATTTCTTTTTGCCTTCTCTCTTCCCATGGTTGTGCTGGGGAAGGGGGGCTCCTCTCTCAATCCATCCCACAGGTCCCTCTCCTGTACTCAGAGGCTGCTGGAGCTGCGGCTTCCCCATCCCTGGGAATGTTCAAAGCCAGGTTGGTTGGGACTTGGAATTACCAGGGATAGTGGAAGGTGCACCTATCCATGGCAGTGAGTGGATTTAAGGTCTCTTCCAACCCAAACCTTTCTGGGATTCATTCTCTGTTGATAATGTTGATAATGTTAATAATCTCTCTCTAAGCACACCTTGGCACCCCGATCTCACATCACCTTATTGCCTTCTCAAATCCCCCACCTTGGTGTCTTTCTGTCCTTCTAACACAGGGATTCTCCATCCCTGCTTCTGCTCTTTGTCATTCCCATAGCCAGTTTGGGGGATTCTCAACCTGTACTTGTGCTGGAAAACCTCTGGCAGGCTGAGGAAGCAGCTCCTGGCCCTGATTTTGGGATCTGCCTGGAGCTGAGCTGCACTCCAGGCAGCTGTTTCACCAAAGGACCCACTGACAGTCCAGGAAAGCCAAATTCCAGGTCCTTTCCCCTCAGTTCCATGTTACACATCTGTTCATTCATCATATCCATCTTTTCTGAGCTGTCCTGTGCTGTCCTCTGTAGGTTACAATATCTCCTCTTTTCCATGTGGTTTTTATCCCCCACCATTCAATAAGACTCTTTCCAGATGCTCCTGCTCCAGAGGCTGCTTCTGCCTCTTTCTGTGGGAGTTTGAATTCTACCCTTTCTCCCTTTTTTTTCCTTTAAACTGTGTCAAAATATCAGGGCTGCGAATGTCAGGACTCCGGAACTGGCTGAAAAAGTTGCTGCTTTGCAGAGTCTAAATTTGAACATGGAAAAAAAGAAGAAACAGCTCCAATAATGTAGAAAAATGCATATAAAGTGCAGATAAAATGCTTTTTCAGGGAGGGAAAAATAATTTAATCTTGAAGAAAAAGTGGGAGAACTCTCATATTAAACAGGCTCTCTGGGAAGGGTGTATTTGGTGTTTCTGGGTGATGCCAAAAGAGCTGAAAAGTTCTGTGAAGTCTGAAAAAAATGCTGCTGGTTTTGAAATGGTTGGATACTCCTATAGCAAAGAAACAGAAGAAAGGGAGCAGAAAGCAAAGCTTTGGGCATAATCCACGTGGATGCACCAGCTGCACACCTGGATGTGGACAAATTTCATTTGGAGTGAAACTCTGGCACAAAGTTCTCCAAAGGGAGAAAATTGGTATTATTTATAATATTATATAGTGTGATCAGACACGACAGGATCCCACAGGTTCCCATTATAATGCATTCAAATGTTGAAGATATTCCCTTATTTTCTGCCAGCTTCAGCAGAATAATACAGAATAATATGGAAATAAATAAGAGCAAAACCAGCCCTCAACTGAAATTACTTCATGTGCATAAGACATGTATAAATATATATATATATATATATATATATATATATATATATAACATCAACTCCCTCTCCTGATGGATACTTTCAAACCTAAATATGGATGTTAATTCTCACAGCAGTAAGAAATAAGGACTCTGGGACCCATATTTTTGGGTGAGAAGCACCCAGATTAAGCTTCGACTTCTGATTTGCAGTACAAGGAGTTATAAATGGAAGCATCTCTCATTCCTTCAAACTTTTCTGTGCAGCAGATTTGCTACATATGATTAAAAAGATTTAAAAAAAACCCCAAAAATTCAAAACAACAGAGAAGTAAACAAACTATTTGGTCTTACTACTTATATAAAAGTGTAGGTGAACCAATAAGGGGGCAGACGAGTCATCTGTTTTGATACAAAACCAACCCAAACTTGTTTGATGAGACATTCTGGTGGGAGAAGGCAGCAGTTGAGAATTTCAGCATTGGCACGTGGAGTGAGAGAAGCAGCTGCTTGGGCAAGGGATGACACAATGACAATTCCCAGCTGGCACTGCCCCCGAGCTCATCGGTGCAGTTGTGGCCACCTGTGCCCAGGAAAGGTGAATTCCAGCTGCAAAGAAGAGCTAAGTGTTGATCAGAGCTCAGGAAAATCTGTCTCTTCTCCCGTGGACTGAAAGAATTTGGCTTGTTTAGTTTAGCTAAGGAATGAGGCTGGAGAAGGAATAGGTTTTCCTGCCTATAAATACATCCTGGAAAATAAATGCGAGCGGAGGGAAAGGCATTGGGACACTGAAGGGCAACAGTGGAAAAGTAAGTGAGTAGGAACTGGCCATGAATATTTTTAGCCAGGAAATCGGAAGATCTTTCCAGTAGGAGTATCAGAGGATGAAATTAAAAAAAAAATATCTCATTTAACACATAACTTCCTGATTTTATCCAGGAAAAAGCATGCCAGTATGGAGGGATAAACAGCTGGGATGGAAGCCCTTTAAAGGTCTTCCGTCCCGGATCATCTCTCCTTGGAAAGATCCTGTCCATTTTGATGCACGGTACACTACGTTCCTTCCTGCACCAGGGGATGAGTCATGGCTACATGACTCCGTGGGTGGCCAGAAGTGATATCTCCACCACTTACATCTTAATTCCTGATTATCCCATGATGTTCTCCAGCTCCTGCTCCCTCGCTTGGCACACAGCAGAGATGTACCCATGTCCCAATCTCCCCACAACCCCCGATTTCCCCGTTTCCCACAGCCACTTCTGTGGGGTTGCTTTGGCCAAGGACATGGGGGTGATGCTTCGCCCCTTCAGTCCACAAGAGCTCCCATTGCCTTGTAGTCTTGGCCCTCACAGAGAGCCAGAAGTCATTACTCAGAGCCTGATTCTTTTATTAGCCAACACTCTGTATTTTTAGGGATTTTTTGGAAGTTGTGAGTGTCAATCACACCCATGTTGAGATCTCTCAACTCATATTTTTGAGAGGAGAAAGCTTTTCTCGGCACTCAGCAGCATCCCACGCTTCCATCACGCTGGAGGCGCTTGTGTCCGGAGGTCTGGGTAAACTCTGGGTGACCCCGAGATCTGCAAGTATTTATAAAACATGTTTAGCCAGGGTTTTTCCCTCGCAGCACTGGGAGCTGATCTGTCTGTGCCTTGCATTTCGTGTTCCTGCTGTTCTCCAGGAGCTCCAGGGAGGCACCGGGAAGGGGAGGTGTGTTCGGTGCTCCAGCAGCACCCCGGCATGGGATCACAACCTCCTTGTGCTGCTTGGTTAAAGGCTTTTTTCATCCTGATCAATACCCTAATTGAGCTGTGTGGTCTTCCATCTTCCAGGCATTTATTCAGATCAGGGGAACAAACACTAAATATAGAGAGGTATGTAAGCTAGAATCAGAGTTGTGTAAATCTGGAGCTACCTCATTTAAATAACTGGGGGATGGATCCAGCTGAGTGTTTGGTGTACATGGAGTACAGATAATTACAATTAATGGGGATTTACTTTAAGCAAAGTAGGTCAGAAAAAAATGACATCTTATTGTGTCATTAGTTTCCATCAATTACTTCCATGTTGTTTGCTCAGTTCCCAAGTCAAATGAGTGTGGGCTGACAGCCTCGCAAGCTCAACTTGGTATTGTCTCTAAAAATCAAACTGCATTATTTCTGCCTCATGCATCATCACTAACAATAAAGCATCCAGTGCTGGAATATAGCAGGTGGCTTTGTTATTCATGCATGAGGCAGAAAAAGCTCCGGCCTCCGTTGCCACGACATTCATGTCTCTGTAGGATCAAAAGTTGGGTGTGTTGGTAAACTTAGTAGTTATTGTGTGAGCTTGACCTAGAAGAGTCACTTAGGCCAGTCCTTCTGTTGATTAACTTGGTTAATTTCTATTAACCTCTTTGAATGCTTCGTGTATGTACTGGAGGGGATCAACAGGATGCTGCTTTTGCTGCCACTTTTCTCCCTCTGGCAGCACTGTCATAGAATTGTGGAATCATGGAATAATTTGGGTTGGAGGTGATTTCTTACAGCTCATTCTGCTGCAGGGACACCTTCCACTGTCTCAGGCTGCTCTAAATCCCGTCCAGCCTGGCCTTGGACACTTCCAGGGCTCGGGCAGCCACAGCTTCCCTGGGCAACCTGTGCCAGGGCTTGACCACCCTCATTGTAAAAACTCATTTCTTGTATCTAATCTAAACAGACCCTCCTTCAGTTTAAAACCCCCAATTCCTGTCCCTTTTGTCCCCATCTGTTTACAGGCCCCCTTCAAGTACTAAAAGGTTGCAAAAGTTCTCCCTGGATCCTTCTCTTCTCCAGGTGAGCACCCCCAGCTCTCCCAGCCTGGCTCCAGAGCAGAGGGGCTCCAGCCCTTGGAACATCTCTGTAGCCTCCTCTGGACTCTCTCCAGCAGCCCCAAATCCTTCTGCTGTTGGATCCCAGGTCTGGAGGCAGCTCTGCAGGTGTGGTCTCACCTGAGCAGGGCAGAGGGGCAGAATCCCCCCTCCCCTGCTGCTCACGCTGGGGGATCAGCCCAGGGCATGGGAAGTTTCCGGGATGTGAGAGCACATGGCCAGGGCATGTCCAGCTCCCACCCACCACTTTGTGACACCAGGCTCTAGGAAAGGCACAGAAGGTCCCAGATGTTCTCTACTGAAAAGCCAGTTCACAGCCATCATAAGAACTGCCTCTAAGACAGCATGGGGAATGTTTGGTGAACTTTTCCAGTTCCATGCCTTCCCTTTTATATGAGGGCTTCATTTTTGAGTATTCATTTTAGCAGTGCAATTGACTGGTAAGTGCTATCATTGACTTCCAATCGTGTTAGTCCTTACTGATCATAAAATCATGGAATCACTGAAAGTTTTGGAAGAGGCCTTAAAGACCATCTTGATCTGTTCCCTGACATGGGTTGGGAATTTCCCACTAGACCAGGCTGTTCAGAGCCTCATCCAGACAGGACTTTAAACAACTGATCATGGTTTGTTCTCATAGTTGGACCAGGTGCTTCACTTCCAGTCCCTTAGGAGTCCCTGAAAAATGTTCAGTTCCTCAAGTGTTACATAACAAAACCTGGATACCAATTCCCCACTAAATGTAAAATTATATCAATCCCAAACTTGTGTCTGTTGGACAGGAATGTTACATTTACATCACTTTACAGCTCCTGACAAATTTAAGAATTAGTGTGGTCTTGAGACGTGTGCATTAGCGAACTTCATCGTTCCTGTTATCTAGATCTTACCTGCGGTGACAGG
>NC_141702.1:3979588-4160532 GCF_971803275.1 Cyanistes caeruleus
TTCTTGACTGTGTTTTTGACTTAGGAGGATTTTGGTACCTGGCAGGTGCTGGGGGTGTTTAGTCTGGAGAAAAGGTTATCATTCATGCTCTGGAGAGCCTTGGCTTCTGGGAAGAAGCAATCCAGCTCAGGGGGACATTGTTGCTCTCTACACCTGAAAGGAGGGTGTAGCCAGTTTGGGTTCGGTCTTTTCTCCCAGGTATCAAGTGACAGGACAAGGAGAAATTATCTTAAGTGGGGCCAGGTTGGATATCAGGGAAATTTCTTCACTGGAAGAGTGGTTGAGCATTGGAACAGGCTGCCCAGGGAAGTGGTGGAGTCACCATCCCTGGAAGTGCTCAGAAGTTGTGTGGATGTGGCACTTTGTGACATGGCTGAGTGGACACAGGAATATTTGATCAAAGGTTTGTACCTGATGATCTTGGATGTTTTTTCCAATCTTAATGATTCTGCCAGGGGTCTGGGAGCCCCTTGGTTTTCCCTGGCAATCAGGGAAATCACTGCTCCCAGGGGAGCATCCTCTACGTGGCTGGGGGAAGACCAAAGCTGAAGCAGACAAATCCCCTGAAAGATGCTGGTTTCTCCTTGCCCATTTGCCTTGTGCATCCCCAGGCCCCAGCATCTGCTGGGGGCTGGGGGGACCCCACATCCCCTCTGTGACCCACAGGAGATGTGAGCACAAACACACCCAACCTTGAAACCAAAGAAGCCTCAAACCTGTCATTAAAGCAGCTGCACTGGCAATAAATTTAGTATTTAAAGAAGTTCGGTGCCAGTTTGAAATGGAGCAAGAGTAGCTATGGGAACAAGCTTAACAGAGTTTCATCCTTCTGAAAAGTGACTCTTTAAAGATGTGGAAGGCTCCTGGAAGCACCAGCATTTTTCCTATCAAAGGAAAGAGTTGAATCTCTTAAAAATCAGGTAGAAAAATGGGTCAGGCAAGTCAGGCAGTTCATTTACAGGCTGCAAATATAAGTAGAAGTAGTGGCAATAAAAGGTTTTAAAATCTCAAAATAAAAGAAGTTCATAATGTGAATGTTAAGATTTCCAAGGAAGAAAATGTTTTTTCTTTTCCTTTGTAAAGGAACAGTAAAAAAGGGAGAAGAAGTGGGAGCAACCTGGGATAGTGGGAAGTGTCCCTGCCCATGGTGAGAGGCTGGATCTAGGTTATCTTAAGGATCCCTTTCAACCCAAATCATTCTGTGATTCCAGGATTCTTGGTCTACCAGGAACTCTTTCTTCTCTTGATTTGGG
The DNA here is from genome assembly GCF_971803275.1 of Cyanistes caeruleus. Classification (NCBI taxonomy): domain Eukaryota; kingdom Metazoa; phylum Chordata; class Aves; order Passeriformes; family Paridae; genus Cyanistes; species Cyanistes caeruleus. The sequence goes on from NC_141702.1 coordinate 3,980,842, forward strand.
GATGATCATGAACGAGCTCAGTTGGCTTTCTCGTACTCAGATCCCTGCTTAGCACCACTGCCCTGCCTCAGCCCACCTTCCCATGGACAGTATCCTCACCCAGCTGGATTCTTATCCCAGCAGGAGGAAGGCTGGGATTCAAAGAGAAATTTGATCAGGGACAGTTTTCCAAATCCCCTAGGTTCCCTTGGAAATCCCAGCTCAGCACCCTGCCTGCTGCTGTCTAATGAGCCTCTCAAGAAAAAAAGACATCAAACCCCAGGATTTATTATTAATCAGCCCAGCTTCCTAACACCTCCTCTGTGACCTTGGTTGCTAGGAAGTTGGTGTCAATACAGGAAAAGTGAGGTATTAATAGAAAGAAAGAGCAGCTGTAAGAACTCAGAATGGCCAGTGGAAGTCTTCCAGGCTACTGATAACCCAGCCTTCCAGGAGAGTGGTAATGATTCCACACTGAAAGATGGTAGATTTAAATTAAATATTAGGAGGGAATTCTTCTCTGGGAGGTTGGTAAGGCCCTGGTACAGGGTGCCCATAGAAGCTGTGGCTGCCCCTGGATCCCTGGAGGTGTCCAAGGCCAGGCTGGACAGGGCTTGGAGCAGCCTGGGACAGTGGAAGGTGTCCCTGTCCATGGCAGGGGGTGGAATGAGACGAGCTTTAAGGTCCCTTCCAACCTGAACCGTTCCATGATCCTGTGACAATGCCAAGCTGGAAAGCAGGGATCATAGCCCTGTGTCTGGACATAGCCACTAAGTTCAAGCAGTTTCAGGCTGTTTTTCCTTCACTGTGTGTCCAGCACAGCACACCCTGAATTGGAGGGGAAGCTGCTTGTCCAAGGATAAATCCAAGAGGAACGCAGTGCTGCTGGCCACGAAGTGACATCAATTCCCTAGAAACCTGACCTAGGGAGTCACACTCCTGCCCAGGACTGGAGGCTGGAGTAGATGAGCTTTTAGATCCCTTCTAACCCAAACCATTCTGTGACTTTGATTTTATCATTTTATGCTCCAAGAATGAGCTCCATCAGTCTGGCTTTCCCCTGAGATGCATTTTTCTTTCTTTACAGGGGTAGCTGCAGGAATTGTGAGCACAGGCAGCATTCCCATGCCATTTCCTCATGCCAAGGCCTGACTTTGGCAAGCAGGAGGCAGGGAAGGCTGCTGCCCTTGATGTGGGGTGGCAGACAGAGCAGCAGGGCTGGGAGGGAGGAGGGGATTGCAGTGGTTGCAGACAAAATTGTTAAACCTCTCCTTATCCCATGTTATCCTCCCCTCAGCTGTTCCTGGCTGGGAGGTGCCATGTGGTGTCCAACAACTGCCACGTTCCTCTCACGAGGTGAGACAGAGGGGGGAGCATGAGGGGACCCCTCACTTGGCTCCTGCAAGGCTCTTCCACCCCAGAAATGCTCCAGTTCCTGGGGAAAAGGAGTCTTTCCGTGCTGCTGCCTCTGAAAAAGGCCTCACGGGCAGTGTCATGCCTGTCTCACACACACGGGGCTTGGCAATGAAGCTCTTTAAGCCCAAACCATGCACAGCTGGGAGTAGATCCCACATCTCCTCTCCATGTGCTGCCTGCTTGGAACCTGGGCTTTTCCTCAAGCACAGGGGATTTACACAAAACACTCCTGGAGCTGTGTCAGTGGCAGCCTGGACACCTGGGGGTTGTGTGTCAAGTGTCAGACACTTTGATGGCTCCATGCTTCCATCTAGTGACAAAAAGCCACTGCTCACCCCTCCTGCTTGGCTCTGCCTCCTTTCTGGTTGCACTGCAGTATTTCTCAGATTCCTGACGCTGAGCCTGCCCATAGAACTATTTCCATTTATTTAATCAAAACCTAAACCTGTGAATGAGTAACTCCAAACAAAAAAATAAGGGTGAAGTTTTTGAGCAGAGCTGTCTTTTGGCAGGAAAAAAGTGGCTTGCACATGTATGCAAACATGCATTTGCTGATCAAAATGTTCTGATTTCCTCTTCGGCGGGTAATATCCCTAAAAATGGGCATCAGCCTGTGGTGGAAGAGTATTTACATGTCCTATTTCATGACTCCTGTGTGGCACAGCCATTCCTTTCCTCATCTTAATTCTAGGCCTGCATTTCTGATTATTAAGGACAATGTTTTTCATGGAATTGTGGAATCTCAGAATGGTTTGGGATGAAAGGGATTTAAAACTCCTCCAGTCCCACTCCCCTGCCATGCACAAGGACACCTTTCACTATCCCAGGCTGCTCCAAACCCCATCCAACCTGGCCTGGAACACTTCCAGGGATCCAGAGGCAGCCACAGCTTCTCTGGGCACCCTGTGCCAGGGCCTGCCCACCCTCACAGGGAAATCTTCTTCCTAATAGCCCATCTAACCCTGCCCTCTGGCAGTTTAAACCCCTTCCCCCTTGTTGTTCCATCCCTCCAATCATCTTGGTGGCCTCCTCTGGACTTGTCCTTGTCCTTTTTTCTTTTCACGTTTCAGCTCCTTCACGGGGAGGGTTCCCTGTGCATTGTTTCACTTAATCTGTGACTTTCTGCAAAGAATAAACTCCTCATCCCAGCCAAATCCTTCTGATCTGCAAAGCTTGGACATTTGGTGGAGCTTTTCCTGGATAAAACATTTCCTTAGGATTGGATCACAAAGTGCTATGGATGCTAATACTAACAGTTCTTGCTGACTGTGACCTAGAGAATTTGAGTGACAGTGTGTGCTGGGAGCAGCACTGAGGGCAGCAAAAAGCCACAATGGCCCTGATCAGCCTCACCTGGGACCACCCTCCCCAGCCTGGCCGTGGTTCAGGAGCCTGATTTAACCTCATCTGTGGCCCTGTGCTCCCCCTGAGCTGTGTTGTAGAAATACTGCTCTGTAATCCCCGCTCTGGTCCTGCCTTTTAGCTGGATATGGGTTCCTGTTGTAGCTGAGCACCCTGCCCTGTCTCCTCTTGTTTCTCAGGGGGTTTCCTGAGGGGTTTCACCTGGCCCATCCCTTTATTTGGGGCTGTGAGTGGACCCTGTTACCAGCACCTGCTTCTGTCTGCTGTGTTTGTCATCCTTGAACAGCCTCATCTTTAGCAATACTTCTTTGTCTGAGAATTGCCTCAGGTTTATTCTTCCTTCTGACCACGTTTCCAGTGTAATTCCACTAATGAGTAAACTGAGTGTAGATCACTAATGGGGTTAACTCACACGGGGCTCCTGTAATCATTGGCTCTATGTGGCTGAGACACTGGGGCTTGGCTAAGAATAAACCAAGCACGACTGGTTCCACTGCTGGGCAGAGCTCCAGAGCTGTCCTGAGGGTTGATTGCCCGTGACTTTGTGCCACCAAACCTCTGAATTGAGGCCTGAGCAAGCCTGTTTCACCTCCCTTTGGGGCTGAGAGCATGTAGCACATCCTGCTGCTGCTGTTTGGTGTGTGGTAACTCATTAAACCTCAGTTATGCTGTGGGGTCTGGGAACTTCCTGCAAATTTCAGTGGAAACTTCCATGAAGGTTTCCATACCAGGGCAGGGGCTCAGCAACCCATTGAGAGACCCCATCAAAATCCATCTGGGCTCCAAGCAGAGGAGGGCAGAGGTGTGGGAGTAGAGATGCTGCTCAGTGTCTGAGGGAGGCTGGATTGCTTCTTCCCAGAAGCCAAGGCTCTCCAGGGCATGAATGATAACGCTGTGAAAGTCCTCTGCCCTCTTTTCCACAGGGAAAAAGACCTGCAGGGTTAAAGCTACTTGAAAAGTGACAAGGGATCTAAACACCTTTTGGGCAGAATTCCCAGCAGATGCTGTTGGGAATACCGTGGGAAAATTGAATTAATAATATATAAGGGAACCCTGAAGTCCACTTGCTGTGAAAGTCAGTCCCAGACTACCAGCATATCAAGAAACAGTTTTTCTGTCATGTTGTAGGAGGGAAAAAAAAGAGGATAAAATGGATTTATTGTCCTCCCATTGGTGGACCTAACCATGTACCAGTGGAAGAACAATACCAGGTTATTTTTGTTATGGTTATAAAAGTCTTGGAACAAAACAGTTAATAGCAGCAAGCAGCTTGGGTTAATAATTAAGCACCCTCAATGGATGGCTCTGAGCTGTCTGTGACAGGATTTTAGCCTTTTGGGAAAACTTGTCTGGTGGGTTTCAGCACTGGGCAGGGTGACTGACACAACCCCAGCCTGAAACCTCTGGCAGAGCTGGTGCCAAAGGGATGGAGCTCTTGTGCTGGTATTGGAGCCCCTGCACTTCACTCCTCAGAGGAATGGAGGAAGAACAAATTAAGTAAGGTAAGTAAAGCCAGAAAAAGTCCTAAAAGGGATAATAAAATTAAATCCAAATGATATTTTCTGCACCTTCTTTGAAACGCAGCATTCACTTGCACCAGGGCACTGGCCTCTGCCCAGAGCACTTTGCAATGTGTTACTCAAATGTTTGTATTCCTAAACTATTAGAAGAGTTCACAGTTGTTGCTCCCACAAGTGTGCAGTGAGGACAAAGAATACCAATGGGGCTTGTTTTAAAGTTACAGGGAAGGTCTTGGAGCCAGACTCTTGTGAATTCCTCATCCAGTGTTCAAGATGAACCTTTGGAGAATATTTCTGCTGAGTGCTGGCCTGGTGTTCTTGGCAGGTGGGTGATGGAGAGGTGTTGTCTCCAAGCACACCTGTGAAATCCAGTGGGGATTGGATACAGGCTGTCTGTGAGACGTGGAGAAGAACCCCTAAAAGGTGTTGAAAACTGGGAAATTGACTGTGGCACACTGGACATTGTCCACCCTTATTGTTGGTTTTCCATGGCATTATTTCCACAGCCACAGAAGAGATTTCTGGATTAATTTTTAATTCTCTGTGTTCTACCTGGCTTCATATCATACCTGTTGTTTTTTGTTCACTTGATGATAAATATGTCAGTCTTTGCATGTTGATATTAAGGGTTCATGATGCAAAAGTGTCCAATATTTGGCTTCAGTGATCAATACTGATGTTCAGATTGCATCCAAAAAGCTAAAGAGTTGGAAATCTCTTAAAATTTTAATCAGAAAACTGGATATCACTGTAAAATGACTTCTGGAAAATTCTGGTCAGTGGCTGCATGAAAATAAGCCAAATGCTGGTTCAACTCTCACCTTCAGAGAATGAGGGTCCCCCAAATAAATCCTAAATTGTCCTAGGAATTTGTTACCTTCATGAAAGTCATGGCATAGCCGATTATAGGTGACTTAATATCATGAAGATCTTTTCCAGGCCTGTTTGTCTTTCTTAAGGACTTCAGAAGGAAACAGCTGGACAGGCTGTCTTGGAGACAGAAAAGGATATATTTTGTAGGCAGCCTTAATTCTGGGAGGGTGCACAGGACTCATCAAACACATTTCTTTGAGAGATGAAGGAGCAGACACGATGTTTTTCATCTGTAATTCTTGAGGATGACAGGATGCTCCCACTGTAGCTTGGTTCACCAAGCCCTGAAGGCATCAACACCTCCCTGAGGGGAGCTGTAAATGGGGGAGAGCTGGGGGGAAAAAGGATGGGCAACATGATTAGTTTGGGTGGCTGAGAAGGAGAAATGAAATAAAGGATGGGATAACAGGAAGGCAGCTCTCAGACCACTGTGTCTCATCCTGAATAAGTTGTTTTGGATGTTTGCATTTCCCTTCAGCCTGATGGAGCTGGTTTGTTTTTGCAGGGACAGCCTCAGCATCTCTCATCAGGCCCTATGAGGGCAGCATTGCTGGAGGAACATGGATTTCCATCACTCTGGATGGTGAGATTTAAATTCTTATGAAGTATGTGTTGAAATAGAATCATAGAATGGTTTGGTTGAAAGGGACCTTAAAGATCATTTCATTCACCCCCCTGCCATGGGCAGGGACACCTTCCACTAGACCAGGTTCCTCCAAACCTCATCCAACTTGGCCTTGGACACTTCCAGGGATGTAGAAATAACAGATAATCAGTTCTCTTCTGAGGTTTGTGGTTGGAGTGACAAACCCTACCCAACAGAGCCATGGGCTATGACACTCATAGCATGAAATCAGCTTGAAATGATGATTTTATAGCCTATTCATGAAGGTTTATTTCTAAGCAACAGAAGTCAAAATGCCTACTTTATTTTTGCAGGTGTGGGGTTAGAAATTTCTTCCCTTCTCCTGCCCTTTTATTGGAGAAAAGCTGAAAATCTGTTTCTTTCATATGTCCTGTGATGCTGGAGCTCTTAAAACTCTTACGATAAACATGAGACCTGAGTAAAAATCACAGAAAATTATGTCATGTCCATTTGGGCCCAAAATCAAGTGCACAAAGCTAGTTCTGATCTTCCACAGAGAATATTTATTCATTGGGAAGAGAGTTGGTTTCTGAACCGGCTGTAAGAATGATAGCTGGCACAGGTTGCCCAGGGCAGTGGTGGAGTCACCAGGGGGATTTAAAGATGTGTGGAAGTGCACTTGGGGACATGGATTTTACCCTTCCAACTCTGTCCCCATCCCCCTGGGGAAAAAGTGACTGAGTGGCTGTGTGGGGCTGAGTTGGCAGCTGGGGTTAAACCACCACAATTGTGAAATTACACAAACATGGTTTTAAAAAACCTGATCAAGGGCTCTAAGCATTATTCCTAGAGAAAGCTGGGTTGTACCTCCAAAAATGCTTGTTGTGCAACTGGGAGTGATCCTGTCCTCACAGAGCTCTTCTGATTGACTTCCTTGCTTAGGCTCAACATCCTACCAGTTAGAATCTGTCTCTCCAGCCAGTGCATCCCAGCTGGAGGTGTCCCTGGTGAATCCAGACCTGCCCAGGCTGCTCTGTGATGCCTCTCCTCTGCATTTGGACTTTCCCACTATCAAGTGCAGAACAAGGTATGATCCATAGTTACACTGGGGGTGGGACCTTGCCCTCTGTCAAACAGGATCCTCATTTTCCTTCAGTGTCTGCAAAGGCAGTTTGGGAGTTGGAAGAATTCCTACAGCTACTGTGGCCTCACTGAGCACCTCCTAAGCTGGGTTGATTTATTCTTGTTTCAACTTTCATGAAGCACAAGGCTACCTTGAGGCATGAGGGTCACAGTGAGGCTTCTTGGGCAGTCCAGACTCAGACCTTCAAAGGTGTGTAGACATCCAGCTCTCAGAAGCAAAACTCCCAAGAAAATCTTGGAGGAGACTCCATCAGCTTTTGGTGTCCTTGACCTGTCCAAGGTGATAGAGAATAGAACAGGAGATAAATATGGTTCCAAGCAGCAGCTGGGCAGTTTAAGCTGCCTGTTTTCTATCCTGTCATAGCTTTAACACAGGTTGTTGAACTGGAAGACTGGGGTGTCTGAAAAGGACCTAACTCTTCCATATTTTGCTGCTATGATTTGTCTGGGAGTTAATTCTGCTGGGTGCTGTGCTGGGAAACTGTGTGAATCAAGGATGCAGCATTAATTTATGGGCCAGGAAAAAGATGCCCTGCAGATCCAGGCAGCCCTGGGTTATTTTATTACTAATGAATAGCAATTATTTTCTGTGCATGCCTAATGAGAATGTTTGTGTTTTGCATTAACAATAATTTGGGTAGAGTTCCCATGCAGTCCTGTCACCTTCTGCTCTTAAATGTGATCTCTTGCTGAGCTTCCACATGTCTTTTAAACTGTTATTTTAAAGTTGGGCTTCATATGTGTGAAGTTTGGGCTGACAGTGTAAAGCTCCTTTGCTCTATGGAAGTCTCAGTGGACTTGCAGTGAATGGAGACTCTGTAAAGGACTTGGCATTTCCTGAACACAATTTGTATAAAAATAATATAATATTACACATTTTCTTCCACCTAGGCCTTCACCCCAGGAGGGTTTGTACTACGTGGAGGTGATCTTTAAAGGACATGTGATTAACAATCTGACTGAGAAAGAGAACTATTCTTTCAAGGTAATTACCAAGCAAGTACAGAAGTGAGGATGAAGAATTCAAGGTATTGAAGAGAGTGAAGTTTCAACATCATGTCACGGGAAATACCTTGAAGTGGATGGAATCACAGAATGGTTTGGGTTGGAAGGGACCTCTAGGACCACTCAATTCCAACCTAAAGCTAAAAAAAGATGGGAAGAGGCTTTTTGCAAAGGCATGTTAGAGACAGAACCGGGGGCAATGGCTTCAAAGTGAGAGTAGGTTTGGACTGGATGTTTGAAAAAGTCTTTAATGTGAGGGCCTGGCACAGGGTGCCCAGAGAAGCTGTGGCTGCCCCTGGATCCCTGGTGGTGCCCAAGGTCAGGCTGGACAGGGCTTGGAGCAACCTGGGATAGTGGAAGATGTCCTTGCCCATGGGACGGGGGTGGAATGAGGTGATCCTTAAGGTCCCTTCCCACCCAAACCATTCTGGGAATCTGTAATCTCTTGCAGAACAGAATCCTTAACCATGACTGTGTGCTTTGGGATGAGGCCTGGTGTGCCTGGAAGTCATATCCCACCTCTGTGCTAATTTTGAGCAAAAACCCCAGCATTTTCAGTAAATTGCACATTAAAGCTGAAGAGTGATTGGGTGATTCAGAGAGCTCAGAGAGCTGATGAAAAATCACCAGGGGATGCTGTTAATGAGGCACATTCCAAGCTAAATAAACCACAATGTGTCTCTTTGTTTTGAGGCTGGGCCCTGGGAGCTACACATATTAAAAATTAATTTTGCCTCCGCCTTAGACTGGAAAAGCTGCTGCAGGCAGCAACAAGTCTGAGCAGCTCACAAGTGTCACTGGGTCAGCCTGTGGCCCCAGTTTCATGCTGCTTTTGGCTTCTTTCTCCACATCTTCTCCAGCCTGGGGTATGGTGTGATGTTGCCTTTGCTCCCCAGAAGTGGCCCTTTGTCCTGATGGGACATTTGTGGTTGGGGTCTTTTTCCCCCTTGGACTGAGACTGATGAGAGAGAGGAAGTTTTCTCTTGTTCAAACTTGGTTGTTTATTCCTCTTTCATCTACATTACATGCATACAAAGTACAAGGAGCTATTTGCACTAAGATAGAAAAGTGCAAAATGGCAAACAAAGATCCTCTTCAAGGTCTTTTATATGTCTGTTTACCTAATTAACAAATGCCAAGTAAATAATTTTTCTAAGTGACCCAATGACCCCACACCTCTGTGCTGCACTGCAGCATTTTCTATCCAATCACCCACTACTACCCAAAAACCTCTAGAAGAAGAAGATGAAGAAGAAAGAAGAAGGAAAAGAGACAACACCTTAATTCCTTCATCTTGCTTCTTATTTTCTAAACTAGCTTAAACCTTAAAGTTTAATTTTCTCACCCAGTGACTTAAGAAAACTCTCTAATTTACACACTCACACTCTTAGTTTTTCTATTTAACAGTTGTTTTCATGGTGTTATATAAAATTCAGTGCTTTCTTGGATGCCAGAGCCAGGTATCACAGATAAAGGTATATATCTTGCATCTCTGACCCCAACAGCCATTGCTGGAGGAATTTGTTGCTGCTCATTCATTTTTAACATGAGCAGGAGGGAAGGCAAAGGCTGAGCTCTGAAAGGGAAATGGGCTGCAAGGAAAGCTCAGGAAGAAACCCGACATATGCAATGGTATCTTTGAATTAATGCAACAAATTAATTTTGTATGGTATTTCTTAGGCTGTGAGCAGCACATGTAAGTGCCAGTGAGGACATGAGGGGGTCATAAAGGAGGTGAGGAAGATGAGCATGTCCAAAAAGGATGAGGAAGGACCACAAATATGATGAGGAGCAGCTGAGGGAGCTGGGGAGGCTCAGCCTGGACAAAAGGAAGCTCTGGGGGACTTTCTCCAAACCTCCTTGGCAGGAGGATGCAGCCAGGTGGGGGTTGGACTATTCTTCTGCCAAGTTACAAGATACAGGATGAGAAAATCACCTCAAATTGCACCAGGGGAGGTTTAGGTTGGGTATTATGGAAAATTTCTTCCCCAAAGGATTGTCAAACACCAGCCCTGGAGGGATTGAAAAGCCCTGCAAATGTGGCATTTGGGGATATGTTTTACTGGATTTAGCTGTGTTGGATTAATGGCTGGACTTACAATTTTCAAGGTTTTTTTCCTCAGAGGTGAAGCTGGTCCTTTCCCCAAAAAAATCTCTTGTATTGCTGTGAGATGGGCCAAGACAAAGTCTTTGCCCCACTGCTTTAAGGCACCCAACAAACTTGCCAAAGAGTAGCTGGAGTTTTTCACATCTGTGATGATGAAATTGTTCTAAAGGATATACTATTGGGAAGAAAAATGGTGTCACCACTCAAGATAAAATACAGGTTTTAACTTCAGCTAAAGCATGACTTAGAAAGTTGATAGAACTTAGAAAATTGATATACTGCATGTATTAAACTGTGTCTTCTGACACTGGATCAAGCCAGGGTGGGCTATTTGGGCACAAAAAAAGATGTAAAAGTATCACTAATCCTGGCTCTTGAATGGAGAGGGGGTAAGAGGGGTGTAATTCTCCTTATTCCCTTCCCAGAGCAGGACTCTGCTGCAAAGATCAGATGTGTGAGTCTCTGAAATGCAGCTGCTGGTTGTGAGCAGTGCACCATCAGGTGGGGCTGGACTGCTGCAGGAGTAGCTGACATTTCTCTGCAAATTTCTCTTTGCAGTTCTCAGCTGAGCAGACACCTGTGGTTTACCAAATTAATCCATCATCTGGCACCCCAGGTATGGGACCTTTATTAATCTCTGATGCCATACAGACCTTTTGCTTATTGGGGTTTTAGATCAGACTTTAAAGTTACATGAGAATTCATTCACTGATTTTGGTCTGAAAAATTAACTGGAATATAGCAGATCCACCAACCCCCCTAAAATCTATTATTTCTGTATTTCCAGGTTTCATTAGAGAAAATTGAAAATTTGATTCTCAAAGTCCAGATTAATTAAAAGATTTTGGTCTTTCATGAGTTCAAGACAATCACATGGATGATTATATCACACAGATGAGCCTCAATTTAAATCAATCCCTAATTTCCAATTGTTTTCAGGTGTAGTTCAGCTCTAGATTCTCGAGCCTTGCTTTAGGGTGTCAGTATGGCAGTTTCTGTGTGTTGTCTGGATGGATGTTTCACCTCCCACTGAGAATGAAGAGCAAGAAGATAATCTGGCCACAGAAATGTCAAGGTCCTTCTTTAGACCTTCACCCTGTCAGGTGTACAAATGATGTAATTTTGGTTGTCTCATGAGGTTCTACAGAGGAATTGGGTTAGAAAGTGGGGTTTAGTTAACAAAAGAATTGAGGAGAAATGGTCAGCTCAGTTCAAATACAGATCTGCAAAAAAAAAAAAAAAAAAAAGAGAATTTGGGTGTTTTTGGTGGGAAACAAAGACACGTGCTTTGAGAAAAGTGAATTAAGTGCAAAATCATCTTGATCCATGGTAAAAGCTGAGAGTATCTTCAGTGCAGGAACCTCTGCAAAATCCATGAAGACCACAAATTCCACTTGTTCAGCTCACAAAATCTGCAAATAAGTTCTCTGCTTTTAAAAGAGTCTCTTCAATTTCCATTTCCTCTTAAACAGGAAATTTAATACAGATCCATGGGAAGACAATTGCTGGGAGATACGAGACTCTGGACTTCAACGTGGATTATATTGATGGGTAATTATGAACACTCAGCTATCTGCTGCAGTCCCTGTAAATTGGCATTTCTTCCATCAGCATCCTCGACAGCAATAAATTGCAACCAGTTGGCCCAGAATTGCCATTTACTTCCTTTGTGGTTTATTGCAGCTCATGAGTTGGGCTCCAGCAAACTTTGTTAATCTAATTGCAACTGGTCCATTAAGCTGGTTGGTTTGTTTACTGGCAGCACAGTCAATCACAGCTCAGTGTGAATTGTACTGTAATTGCAGCTGGCTGCTGTAGATTTTATTTTGGCTAGCAAATTAAAATTTAACTAATTAAAATAATGTCAGAGTCGAAAAGTTAAATAAATTTTCCCCTTTCCATTTGCATTTTTTTAGAGGAAAAAAACCTATTAGCTTGAAGCAGATGCTCTGGTGAGACAGAAGACTAAGGAGAAGTATTTTGAGACAAAAGGCTTTGTTGTTCACTGCTTTAAACATTCTGTATTTGTTTTCTTGTTCTCAGAGGTTTGATAATTATTTAATTTTTTTTTTAATGTTGCTTCTCTGGTAACATGCAACAGAGAAAAGCAGCTAGGTTTAAAAAAAACTTATTTTAGGACAACAACCTGTTTAAACACAGTAAATCCAAAATGAGCATCAATGCTGTCCTGCTGTGTGTCACATGTGTTTCCATATGCACGGATATATTATCAAATGTTAATTTATAATTTCTGTGCCAATGGCAGTGAAGAACTAAGCCCAGGTAAATATTTTAAAGCTAAACTATTAATCCATGGTTACTCTGCTGACAGTTTAAGGATCATTTCAGGAGCCAGGAAAGACATGTATCCTTGGTAGTTAAAATTTTAATTGAAGCAGCAGATATTTAACAATGAGATGCTTTTTAACTTCTCAAATTGATTGGAAATGTCTTTTGTTAAGTGATTAAACTCCTTGCTGGCATGAAGGGAAGTCCAGTGCAGATTCCTGCCATGCCATCCCTACACTGTGCACATCAGCATCCTTTGTTTGGTATCAGTTATTGTTTTACCTGCTTCTGGTGGAACCTTTGATCAGAGGGAAGAAAGGCTGCTCTGTCTGGGTGAGGCTGGACGTGCCTGCAGTGCTCTGCTGCCAGATTATTCATTTACAGCTCAGCCTCACCAAAAGGAAATGGCCTCAAAATCCCAGCATACCAAACAGGTTCCTTTTGCAGCTTCACATGAATAATTTGCCCATTTTTGGTGTGTTAGGAAATAGGTACCAGGTGGGGACTCAGACTTGACCAGAGCACTCTGTCACTCAGTCACGCTGATTCAGGATCTGGAGCAAAAAAAAAAAAGAATGTTTTTTATACTTTCAAGTGTGTTCTGCACTTTTTTCCATGCTTTATATGGGATGCACTGGTCCAGTGATGCTGAACAAACATTTGGAAGCAGTGATTTTTGTTTTAAGTCTTCCTAAAAAGGAAATCTTCTCAATATCAGTCACCTGTATTAGTAAAAGCAAGCTCTTTTAGGAAAAAACCTCATCAAACTGCATTCTGAAACATGGGCCATAGAAAACTGCACTGTGAGGGATGGGTCAGCACAAAGTGTTTGCATTACAGGTTTTAATTACCTATTTCCTTTAATTGCCTGTTAATTCTCAAGCAATCATTGCCAGCCTTTGCTTATCCTGCTAATTAATCTGAATTTATTCCTCCCACCTTCTTCCTCCTCTCCAGTGGAAGTTGTCCCATATTGATTCTTTAAGGAACAGATATTTAATTTTTTTATCAGGAGTTTGGGTGATTTCTGCTGGAAGTTGTTTGTAGTGTTTTTCCTCAATGAATGCTGGCTGCTGATTTTAAAAGGATCAGGTTTTCATCTGCATCACATCATATTTTTCCTGTTTATTTTTTTGCCCAGGCCAGCTGTTCTTACCTCAGAAGGAGATGGATGGAGCAGTCTCTGCTCTTTTGCTGACAGGAGAGCTGGAAGCACGTCAGTTCTTCTTTACTTTGGGTTTGTGTTGGTGCAAGGGCTCAGCACAACTTGTGCACAAAAAAAAAATGTGTTTTTTGGAGGAACTCTGCTGCTTTGGCTTAAAGTGGAGACAGACCCTAGGGAGTTATGGTCTGTGATGGGGTGGGTGAGGGCTGCTGGCTTTCTGCAGCTTCAGCCCCTTGAATGTAAATGTGAGTTAACGATGGGAATTGTGTCATTCCAGGACTCCAGAGGGCTGATGTAGTGCCAGCACATCTGTTTTAATTACCTGCTCATTCTCACAGTTCAGGAACCTGCAGAGGAGCAAGTAGAGGGGGAACATTTTTTGTCCTTCTATTCACCCTCCCCTTGTGCCTGCATTTGTCCCTGCTCAGTTTTTTTATTTCAAGGGGGGGTTCTGAAGGCCACCAACAGCATCAGCTTCTAGAAATAGGTGTTAGGGAACAAGCTGGAGCACTGCTGCTCCTCTCAAGCTGCTGAACTCTTCATCATTAGTGGCAAGATGTTGTTCCTCTCCCATCTCACCTGCTTCACTCCCATGTTCCTAAAGACAGCAAACCATGACTACCTTGGGTGTATAAGCCCACATCTTCTACTGGTTAGTTGATTCTACTATGTTTTGCTTGTTTTCTGCTCCCAGGGCTCAGTGAAGTCCTTTGTCTCTCCACAGTTACCCTGTTCAGGTGAAGGATGGACTGGGGACTCTGCAGTGCCGGGTGGAAGGGAACCACATAGGTTGGTGAAAAGGGGTAAAAGCCATGGGTTTCTGTCATTCCTGCAGCTCCAGAGGATGGAGGGAGGAGGGTTTCTGTCATGAGTTGCTGTCCTGTCTCCAAAGCTGGAGTGTGGCTCAGGGCTGAGTCCACAAAAGCAGCTTCAGATCAAGGTGTGCCAGCCTTCAGCACAGCCTCTGCCACGGTTTGTGTCCCCTGCACGGCCTGGGAGGGCATGGAGGGAAACCACGACGTGGTGTGGACATTGCTGACAGCCAGCAGGGTGATCTGGGGTCCTTGCTCATTTTCTTACCTTAATCTTCCTTGTCTGTGATGGACCTTCCCTTTAGTGCTTTATTGGAGGAGTAAATAGGGTGTTCCCTTCTGTTCAGAGCCTCTCCAGTAGCAGGGGGATCCCTTTCATTTTTCCTCCCTTCCAAGCACCCTGAAGAAGTTTCTAATTTCTTGTGGAGGCTTTGAGCTCCAGCCTTCCTGTTGGGAAAGATATTGTGGGTTAAATATGTAAAACAGACTTTTCTTGTTGTTGTAAGGAAGGGAGAATGAGGCCTAGGGAATCAGGACAAGATTTGGTGGGATTTACTCTATACTTCTGCCTTAAAGCATTATCATTTTTCTCTCCCCCAGGGTCCCACAACATCAGTTTCTCGGTGTTTAACAAAGGAAAGTGAGTAAAAGAATAATTTCTCTCTTCTTCTCTGGTTTTACATGGGAATACAGCTGCATTTGAGTCCAGGATGAGTGAACAATGTTTTTCCTGAATCATGATTTGATTGCTTAGATAAAAGGTTTTGCTGTCTTGAGAAGATGGTGGTTTGATTGGGGAGAAAAAAAAAAAAAGGGGAATTTTTCTCTCATAGCATTTCCACATTGGTGTTTTATACTTTACCTTCAGTGTCCAAAACATAAGATACCTTATCTTGGACAAGGAGGATTCAGGAAGGATCCTGAATGATCTTCCTGAAGGTGGATGGATTCAGATTGGATATTAGGGGGAAATCCTTCCCTGTGAGGGTGGGCAGGCCCTGGCACAGGGTGCCCAGAGGAGCTGTGGCTGCCTCTGGATCCCTGGAAGTGTCCAAGGCCAGGCTGGACAGGGCTTGGATCAGCCTGGGACAGTGGGAGGTGCCCCTGACCACGGCAGGGGGTGGAACTGGATGTTCTTTATCATCCCTTCCCACCCAAACCATTCTGGGATCTGTTAAATCTAGCTGAATTAAATCCTTTCATCTTCTTTTTGACTATTCATCCAAATGGGAAAGAATTTAACCATAAAAGGAGGTGAAAACAGGTTCTGACTGTGTCAAAACATACTTTACAATGTGCTGGTACTTGTAATAAAGTGCTTCAGCCATGTAATGGGGGTCTCATGAATCATTGCCTCCATGTGCTGGCGAAGGGAATTGTTTTAGCTTGCAGAAATGTTCCTCTGGAGAGTGAGAATTCAGCCCTGCCAAATAAAGGTCTGTTTTTCTTTACATGGCCCAGCATCTCTCAGGCAGTTTCTCTCTTGCAGGTCAGCAGTGGACAAAGGTGCTTGGCTCATCAGTGCCAAACAGGAGCTTTTCCTGTATCAGACTCATCCAGGTATTCACTGACCCACCTGTCTTCCACTGGTCCTAGCGTGATCTAAGCAAAGACCTCTCACTCTTGCTTTTCCCAGGGATCTAATCCTGTTCTGTCCTCATGTTTTGGTGTTCCACTCCCCTGGTATGGGCTTGACTAAGCAAAAAGCTGCAGATCAAAAACGACGAGAAAACCAGATTTCTGTGTTGTTCCTTGTGCTGTCAGATCAGTTATAGAGTCAAAGTCTTGCTCATTGAGCAGCTTTTCCCACTTAAATCACTCTGTATTTGGTGAGGCTGGAATTTTGGAAATGCAGACTTCAGGATGAGAACTCCCACATCAGCTACAGGGAGGAGATGATGTTCAGCTACTCCAAGATTTGAGATCTGGATAAGTGGTGAATGGCCCAGTGCTGCAACATTAGTTAAAAAATTTATTTAAGGTACATAAAAATTACCTGCATGTGACATTTCAAGCTGTATTGTAGCCAACTCTTTGTTAAGAAGGGTAATTTTATGTGTCTATTTACAGTTCAATGCAGAGTAAAATGAAATAACCATACATGAAGTTGGTTGTGGGCAGAGCTTGAGCAGAAAGATCTGCTAGATCTGTCCAGTAGACAGTACTGTAAAATACTGTAGTCAATACTGTAAAATTTGTGTTTACACCAGATAAATTAATAAAAATAATGCAGGTATAGACCAAAATCCCTAATCTTCTTATTAATAACCTCTTTTTTTTCAGAGCTATACAAGTATAACTGGGTGGTTAAACTCCAAAATGAGTGTAAAGTGGGCAATGGTCATCAAAAAGATTAATAATTTTCCTGTGGCATGGGACACCTGTAACAGATAAAATCCTAAAAGGATCTCATGGTCATGATGTGGACACTCAGATATTCAGCTCCCTCCATTTGTCCCTGAAGTCTGAGGGGTGATTGGAAGGGGTGGTAACATTTAAACCTAAGGACTAAATTGAGACATGAGTCAGAGAAGGTCAACAGATCAAAACGGTTTTAATTCTGCTTTTTTTTTTTTTTTTTCTTTTTCTTTTTCCCCCCAGAGATCCTCAATAGCACAGAACAGAGCAGTTTGCAATCTGAGCAAACAGATGCAGCCACTGCTGAGTAACAGCCCGAGCACTGCAGTGCTCCCCCTGCCATGTGGCCACGTTATCCCTGCTGTTCATTCCTGGTGTCATCCCAGGGGCTGCCAAAAAAAGGGATCAGTGAGAAGCTGGATTCATTCACAGGAGCCTGCTCTGGCTGGAAATGCACTGCAGGCTTTCCCAGAAATGGGGCTGGGATGAACCTCTGCAAGGCTGGTGCTCAGATCCCTCTTTTCCTTCCCCTGCAGAGATATTTTCCGTGTTCCCAGCCGGAGGGAGCCTGGCAGGGGGCACAGATCTCACTGTCACTGGGGATTTCTTTGAGGAGCCAGTGCAGGTCACTGCTGCAGGTAAGAACAGAAACATGTGAATTCTTTCTCTAGACATACAGTTTGGCCCTGGCTGCAAAACCCAAGAGATGTTCAGGGATACCAGTGTGGGAGTTGTAGGACTCATCTCCAGGAAGGTCCAGTTATTGTGATTTTGGGCATGAACTGTTCTGTTTGCTGGTAGTACCAGCCCAGGCTTGTGGCAAAATATTGATCCCATTTGGGAACAAGGTGGATGGGAGAGGATTCTGCCTCTCTGCTCTGGTGAGACCCCACCCAGAGTATCACATCCAGGGTCCTCAACACAGGAAAATCATGGACCTGTTGGAATGAATCCAGAGGAGGGTCACAGAAATGATCAGAGGGATAGAACACCTGTACTATAAGGAAAGGCTGAGAGGGATGGGGCTGCTCAGACTGGAGAAGATGAGGTTCCAAGGAGGCCTTGGAGCACTTTCCAGTTCCTAAAGGAACTCCAGCAGAGCAACCTGGTCTAGTGGAAGGTGATGCTGTCCGTAGAAAGGTGCTTGGAACTCCATGTGTGTAAGTCCCTTCCTACCCACAGCATCCCAGGACTCTGAGATGTGTTTATGCTGCAGCTCAGCTGTGTTTCCAAGTCTCCCACAGCACATTTGTCTCCTCTCCCTGCTGCAGGTGTTCCCTGTAAAGTCAAGCACGTCTCTCCCCGGGAAATCAGATGCACCACCGAGCCTGTTGGCAAGGGCAGGAGGCTTGGTGCCCCCCAGCCAGGTGAGGTGTTCCTGGAGCTCCAAACAAGCAAATACACACAGAAATGCAGGGCAGAGCCCTTTGGTGATGAATGAGATCAAGAGACAGGGCTTTCCAAAACACTGCTTCCACAGCAAGTCGGTTTCTTTTGGGGTGGTAGGGAAGGGGGCTACAAATAATCCAAGGGCTGGAGCGCCTCTGCCATGAGGAAAGACTGATGAGACAGCTGGGGTTATCCAGCCTGGAGAAAAAAACACTCCAGGGACACCTGAGATCCCTTTCCAGTACCTAAAAGGGGCTTTCAGAAACATGGGGATAAACTTTTATTAGGGACTTTTATTAATAATAGGACAGGGGGTGATGGTTTTAAATTAAAAGCTATTTAAATTATTTCTAAGGAAGGTATTTTTTTTACAAAGAAGGGGCTGAGTCCATGGCAGTTTGCCCAGAAAGGTGGTGGATGCTCCATCCCTGCAAGCATTCAAGGCAACCTGCTCTGGTTGGAGATGTCCCTGCTCCTGGCAGGAGGTTGGGCTGGATAAACTTGAACTGTGCCTTCCAGAGCATTCTGTGATTCTGTAGGCAGGAAAACCAAGGTGGAGGGTTCAGCCCACCATGTGCAGACAGGAGATGGTGGGAGGAAGATCAGACTGGTGTCCATGAATCTGGAAAATGATGGGAAAAATGAGTGGATAACATTTAGAGGAAGGATAGCTGAACTGGAGCTACTGAAGAGGCTTCTGGGGACACTCCTGGAGTGGAGCATTGCAGTAGGAGACTTCAGTGCACAAAATGAGGCTTAACTTTGACTGTGGGTCATCTCAGTGCCTTTTCCTGCAAGAGCAGACATGTGAGAGGTTGGATGTTCTCTCTGCAAAGTTTTGTTATTTCTGGTGGAGGCTTTCAAGGTAAAACAAATTCCCTAGAGTGAGATCTGTGTTCTGCCTCAGACTGCAGAATACCCCACAAACAGAACCAATTTATTATTAAAATTTTCTCTCTGGCCTGCCTCCTACAGCACTGACTCCAGCATGTGCTGTGGGATTTCTGCTGGCTGCTGCTGAGAATACTTTTGTTTTAACTTTCTAGGAAACAGAGGGCTTCTCTTTGAAGTCTGGGATGATGCCTCTGATCTGACAGAAGCAGGTCCTGGATACAGATGGCAGTTTGTACCTAATGCCAGCTCCCCAGTAAGGTTTCTGTCTGGGGCAAAGAAGTCCTTCAGGTACTCAGTGATCTTAAAAAGAGATGAAGCCATGGCAATCACCTTTAGCAGTGTAAGGTGTAGCAAAAACACCTGACAGCTCTTTATAGCAGAGCCTCACTGCATAGCTCCTATAAATCAAAGCAAACCCTTTGCTCCGAGGTCCTTTTGAAGCTTAAAATATGCAGTGAAGTGCTTTATTTTTTCTGCCTTTTGACTTCCCTCAGTATTTCTGCTCTACCTGGCCTAGTTATGCTGAAATACCAGAGAAAAAAAATAAAAATTGCTCTGGAAGTAGAAGGAGCTCCAATTTGAGGCTGTTTTGGGCTGGAGCTCTGGTCAGGTGTGGAGGGGCAGATTCTCAGCTGATGCTGGCAGCAAAAGTGGAGTTAATACAAATAAATAAGTTCCTGAATTGTGTTGGTTCCTATTGCCTCTTAAGATATGACCTTGAAAATCTGTGCAATGTGCATGAATTCTTACATTTTTCTACCACTTCTCTGTTTTAGTTTGATTCTGAGTGTAGTTTTGACTTTTTCCTGTGTGTTCAGGGTTAAGACTTTGTTTGAGGAGAAATGCACTTAAATGCAACAAAATCATACTTAGTTTCATTGAACTGTTTCTTCTTTCCTTTTTGAAACTTTTGTGAAGCATAATTGACATTTAATGTGAAATTGGGTCATTTTGAGGTTACTTCAGCTTTAAAAATGGCAAGGTTTTCTTTGTTAAAATGGTTTAAAGATGTTTTCTTGTTACTCAGTGTAGATGTGAAGGTGAGGTGTGTTGTTTGGGGTTTTTTTTGCTGTAACTCTTTGTATATTATGGATGTTCTGTTTTTGTTCAGCTCCAGACTCCGTGGATTTTTTGTGGCTCCTCAGACCAACAATTACACCTTCTGGATTCAGGCAGATGGTCAGGCATCTCTCTACTTAAGTTTGTCCCAAGATCCAAAACAGAAGGTATTATTCTTGGTAGAGAAAAATTAGATGAAATGAAAAACAAGGATGAAAAGGGTTTTAATTAAGTGGGAATTTCCCCAGTGTGAATTGGTTTATTGTCTCTTATGAATTATTGCAGAGTCAAATCTATGTGATTATTTTTGATATTTTACATCGGCTCTATCCATTATATAGCTTATAAAAAAAGTAATTCTTGCAACCAGAGTAATTGATTGTCTTTTCCAGAAGATTTTTTTTGTCAGTTCAGAATTTTTCTCTCTGAACTGAAGACATCTATTAAAAGTTATTTGGGGAACTGTTATTAGTGCTAGGGGAAGGCATAGGAATTATCTTCTTTATGTTATTGAATCTTAAAGTGTGGGTGTGGCTTTTCCTATATAATAGCAAGGAATTAGTGAGCCATCAACCCATGGCTGTCAGTTATAAACACGAATATATTGTTTGTTTTTTTTTTATTTTTGGAGCTGTGGCATTGGACTAAATGTTATTTGGGGCTGGATAAATGTCACTAACTGGTTTAATGGCTTCAAACTGAAAGAGAGTTGGTTTATATTGGATATTAGGCAGAAATTCTTCCCTGTGAGGGTGGGCAGGCCCTGGCACAGGGTGACCAGAGGAGCTGTGGCTGCTCCTGGATCCCTGGAGGTGTCCAAGGCCAGGCTGGATGGGGATTGGAGCAGCCTGGGATAATAGAAGGTGTCCCTGCCCATGGCAGGGGTTGGAATGAAATGTTTTTTGATGTCCCTTCCCACCCAAACCATTCTGTGATTTGGTTGTTCTGCACACAGGTGAGAATTGCTTCTCTTCCTGCCGGCAACTTGGAGTGGTCTGAGAACTGGGTGAAGAACTGGAGTGAACTTTGGCAGCCAAAATCCCAGAAATTTGAGCTAACTGCTGGTTCAAGGTACTACCTGGAAGCACTGCATCATGCCAAGACACCCAGCAAGGGGATGAGAGTTGGAGTCCAGATACACAACACGTGGCTGGACCCCCATATGGTGAACAGCTACTACACTGAGAGGCATGAAATTCGGGCTCGTGCCTTGCATCTTCCAGAAGTGCAGGTCAGTGCTGCCTGCTACTGCCTTGCTGGTGCTAGATGTGAAAAAATGTGTGTTCCCACCTTGTTTCCACCCTCCTGAGGCAGCTGATGTCTAGCATCAGGAGCTGATGAGAAGAGCATCGTGAGCTGAATCTGTGTGTGGTTTTTATGAACATTAGTGGGTGTGCGTAAACACTCAAGAATGAGGGAAGTTTTTTTCCTAATGGTTAAACTCCTGCAAATCAGGAGATTTAGGGACCATTTGTAGCTGCACAGGTCATGTATCCCTTGTTCTCTGTCAATCCTGTTCCTTGTAGGACAAGGGCAGTTTCAGAGTAGCTGAAGCGACTCTCGGAAGGGATCCCTGGTTCACAGGGGCTTAAAAAGGCAAAGTGCTGGCTGTAAAATCCTCTCAGCAGAAGACGCCAGGTTTGAAGTGTCTCATGCAGTTTGCATCTGTTTTTATTTCTTGATTTGCTTCTCTTTTTTTTCACCAGATGTTGGCTGTGTCTGGTACAGGTTATTTCAGTATCTCCTGGAACAGCACGCTGAGGATGATCCCCACGAATGCTACAGCTCACCAGGTAGGTGCCATTAAACAGAGACATGGGGTCCTCTGATGGGGTACAATTGGTGCTCAAGAGAAGTTAAGATTTGGCCCAGAAAATGAGATAAAATTTTCGTGCTGTAGAGGTGATTTTTTATTTTATTTTATTTTTTTTCTAAGTCTTACAATGGGATTTTTTTTTTCTTGAGTGTTGACTCCCAGGTGTATTCTGAGCTTATCACAGTATCCAGATATCTTGGGCTTTCACTGATCCAGATCCTTGGACTTCTCCTCTAAGGCCAGATGTGTGTTGTGTGGCTCTGGCTTCTTCAGCAGCCCACAGTCTCTTGATGTGGCAATTTGTCAACATTAAAGCGACCCTGAGTGATGGCTCCATGCCAGTCATTAGTCTGAGGATGTCTCACACCCTGAAAGCTCTCAGATATGGAAGTTTACATTCTGTTGAGATAAATTTTATTATATTATTATTTACCATTTTAATTCTTTTAATATTTGGCTGCCTGCTTGTTCAGAGCTGCTGTGCCACTGATCCCTAGCTGATGAAAAATGAAGTGATGATGTGTGTGCTGGAGTCTCTGCTGAAATTATTGCAACTAACTGCTTTTCACTTTCTTAATTTCTTTTAAAGGTGCAAGCAGCAATAGAAGAACTCCTTTCAGTAGGATGTGAAATTGAGCCAACTTCTGCTAAAATCCTTTTTCACTGTGGTTTTGAGAAAGAAGGTAGGGGACTTCTGTGGCAAATAAGCAGTATTTATTGTGAGAATTGATCTTCTTTTATGACATAAATGTTCTTTAAACTTTTACTGGTAGTAAATTTAAACTTTTAATGGCTGTAAGTACATATTCATTTTTATTATCCATTTCTTGTATGCATGCATTCAAAACAACATGATCAATATAATAACAACAATCAATATAAAAAATCAATATAATAACAACATGATCAATATGATAAATAGTGATAGAACAGTCAGAGTTGGAAGGGATCCACAAGGATCATCAAATCCAGCTCCTGTACCTGTACAGGGCAACCCCAGGAATCTGTGCCTGAGAGTGTTGTACGAAGACTTCTTGGACTCTGCCAGGAGAATTCTTAGAGTATTGACAATTTCTGGGTACCCACTTGTATTTTCATAAATCTTTACTATATTGGTGTCTTCTGAATCACTTTGAAACCTCTCATTTCCTCTTTATTTTTTTTTTAAATTTTTTTAATCTATCAGATATGAAGAACATCACCACCACAGGACACGTTGTCAGTGGAACAGAGCCTTTCTGTGGGAGGTTCAGCATCCACAGACCAAGCCAGCTGGTGAAAATTTCCCCATCAATGCTACCAAGATATGACCTTACTAAATACACACATGTGAGTGGCTGCTCTTAACAGAGCAGCTTGCACTGGGCACTGAATGCTCAGAGCCTAATAAACAACATAAAGTCATCTGCTCAGCTGATAATTCCCCCAAATCTACCAAGCATTGTATCTTAGCACAGGGCAGAGCATCTTTTATTTGGTTTGAGAGTGGTTTTGGATCTCTGAGATGTAGATTCTGTTTAACACACCTGGCTGTTAACTGTTCCTGGGGAAACAACCCTTGCTGTGGGAAAGGAAAAAGTGGGATGATGTTGGAGAAGGGTGGAAGAGACAAGGACAACCATTTCTTGACAAAACAAAAAAATCCTTTATTGTTTGGCAATCCATTGTTGCTCACTTTTGTTTTCATCTTGTGCTTTTGACAGGAATAAGCCCAAAACTTCAGGGAAGCCCCAGGGGTCAGTTTGATGCCATGGTGTGGCACACCTGGGTGCCAAAACTGGCTTCTACAGTTCTTATTCCCTCTCCAGCTCTCTTGGAAGGAGCCCCTTTAGGCACTGGAAGAGGATTTAAGGTTTCCCCACAGTCTCTTATTCTCCAGGCTGAAGAACCCAGAGTTAAACCAGAACTGAAGTAGAATATCTCCCTTTACCTTACATCATATATAAATTAGCTGTGTTTTGATTTGTGAAAAATCTTTCCCCCACTTTTGCAGGTGTGTTTTGCACATAAAGGCCACATGAGCAATATCCTTCATCTCTCAGTGTCCTACACCAACATCTCCTCATGTCCAGTGAGGAGAAACCTCACCTGCCAATGGGACTTCAATGAAACTGACTCTAAAAGGTATCCAGACAATTACAGTTATCAGAGATTACATCCTGCATAGCAGGAAGGTGCAGTAGGAAAACTGAGGGAAGTTCTTATTTATATAGGAATAATTTGTTAGTTGGAGTAATCTGACAAAAGCTCTGTCCCTACAGAAGCATTGCTGGAATGTGTTTTCATTCTTTTTGGAGGATTTAATCAGTAAATTTTCACGTTTCTTGTTATGTGCACTATTTTACCTCAGTGTCACACAGGTATACTTGAAGATTTTTGAGAACATAAATTTCCCAGTTTATTTCCCAGTTGATTTTCTGCAGTAATAGAGAGAATTGCTTGTTTTTTCACTCCACCCTTTGAAAATTGGTGTAGCCTTTAATTTTCTTTATTCACTTAAAATTCCATGAGTGGAAAACTTTTGGTAGCAGACATAAAGCTTAGAGCAGGCAGACTTAAAAAATAATCAGGAGTGTCTGAAGAACCTGAAGAGAACTGAGGGGTTGAATTCTGGGTTGACCCACATTGGGGTCACTGATGCTGCTGTGGTATTTTGCCAAAAATAAAGTAAGTGTAGTCATTCCCATATCCCACTCTAGTGATTCAGAGGGGGAAATATAAGCAGAGATCTAAATCCTCATTTCCCACTCTGAGCAAGCCAAAAGGGTGTGGTGAGTAATCACAAACCATTGAGCTTGTGCTAAATACCAGCAGTAACAAAAACAGCACCTGATACTACCTGGAATCTTCACAATCATCTCAGATTTGTTTATTGTCCCAACCTTGGTGTCTTCCAGCTGGACATTTACCTGCAGCAACCTCTGGAAGAGGTGTGTGAATCTCTCTGTGCTCCTCCAGGACCTCCCAGCCAATTCCCCAGTATTTGTGCATCAGATAGACTTGCAGAGCCCTGTGCTGCAAGAAGAAACACCTGGATCATTTTATCTTGATGAGCTCATCATTGCTGACAGAGATGTGATAGGTAAAGGCAAATCTCCTGGGCTTTTTTCCTCCCCCAGGATATTCTTTTAAATCTATAGCAATAAAGCTGGATGAAACTTTTTTCAAAGGGAAGTTACACAACAGGCACAAAACCATATTTTTTTCTTGAACTTATATTTACTTTTTTTTTTGTGACAGCAGTCGAGAAGGAATTTTCAAAATATCAATATTTTTGGTTTATTTGAAAACGTGGCTGTACAAATGGCACAGACTGTGGTGAAATCACCATCCCTGGAAAGGTTAAAAAATATGTAGATGTGGGACTTGGGTACATGGGTTGGTGGTGGACTGGGCAGTGCTGCAGAACAGTTGGATTTTCTGAACTTAGAGGCCTTTTCCAACCTTAATGATTCTACGAAATACAACTTAAAACAAAAAAAAACCCAACACCCAAGCAGGTGTTTCCAGCTGTGAAATGACAATACCCTGGGCTCTCCTTGCTCTAATGAATGTTTGTGTTTTTTCTTTCAGTTTCTCAGAGAGATCCCAAGCCCCCCCGGCCAGGGGGGAGGACAATTGAAGCCGTGTCTGTGGTGGGGTCTCCTCCCACCTACAACGTGTCCTGGAGGGTCTCTGGCTGTGGTGCCAGTCTGCCCCTTCTCTCTCTGAGGTAGGGACAGTGAGTGGCTCATCTCAATGCCCTGACACACCTCGTGCAGCTCCCTTGGTGTATCTGGAGTAGCTTGTCAGCTGGGTTCAGCTGCTGAAAACCAGAGGGGCTCAAGAGGTTTGAGATCACTTGTGGTGTGAGAGATCTGTGGTGGGATGGGAAGGAAATCTAAGCCCTTCTGGAACAGTGGGTGAAGATCATCCAGAGGTGTCTCCAAAATTAATGACACCAATTCCCACATGAGGCACTGGGAGTCCACCTTGGGTGTCCTTGTTTGCTGAGATGAGGTTTCTGTTCCTCCCAACAATGACAGAGGAATCAGAGACATGGGCTATGACTAGATCAGAGGCTGCAACGTTAAAGGTTAGAGAAATAAGTCCTGTAAAAGTTGGATTGTATCCAGATCAGTCAAACGTGGTATTTTAACATAAACCACCAAGGGTAAGGGCAGGAATGAGAATGCAGGGGGGTTTGTGGTGGTTGAGATGTGTAACCAGAGGTGTAGCTAATAGGAAGAGGGAAAATTTTTACTCCTCTGTGGAGCCTGAAGACTGACATTGGAATGCTGCAAATGACACTGATGGCTGTATTTTTCAAATAAATTTGGAAAAAAATGCCGTAAGAATCATCATGGAGCTGAGGAAAATGCCTAGGAGATGAAGATTTAGGAAGCTCCACCTGTTTAGCTAATAAAAATAAAAGTATTAAGACACAGTTTGATCACAGCACCTCTCACCAGGATAAAAATGGTGTGTGGCATAGGTGGGCTTCTCCATCTCACAGAGGAGAAAAGCAGGAATCAGCACAAGCTTTAAAAATGGGTGGGCTGAGCACTGACTTTGGACATCTTCAAAATAAACCTGGCTGTATCTCTCCGCTGAATACAGGCTCTGATTTAATCCAACACCACTCCTACTCTTATCAGAACAGGAATATTGGTTGAAATCTTGTACCAGCTGTAAAAAGGGCTCAGTGGTCCTTTTGGTTTTTTTTTTTTTGGAAATTTTCTTTGCAGAAGCCACTTGTTATCCAGACACTTAACACACGGTGGCATCGTTGTACCACAGAAAGCTCCTTTTCCTGTGAAACACGAGAATTTTAGTGGCGAAGGAGAAAAGCATTTTGACTTTTAGAAATTAGACTTCGGGTGAACTTGAATTACCCCAGTACAGATGTGGTGTCTGGGGGCATGGTTTAATGATGGACCTGGTAATTCTGGGTTAAAAATTGGGCTCGATCTTAGGGGTCTTTTCCAACCTAAATGATTGTACAATATGAAATCTCACTGTTATTCAGGGAATTTGAGATTTTCATGAGCTCGAGGAGATTACAGTGTGAAGCAGGAAATATTTTTGCTTTGCTGTGCCAGATTCTGTCTCGGCTGTGCTGTGCTGGTTCTTTAGAAACACAAGTACTGGGGTAGCACTCGCTGCTGCTTGATGGTATATAAATTATTCTTCCATCATATACTTTAAAAGGTCATTTTCCATAATTTTCTGCTCTGTGCATTGCCTGCATAATTCACAGAATCACAGGATGTCTAGGTTGGAAGAGACCTTTAAGCTCATCGAGTCCAACCCAGCCCTAACGCCTCACCTAGACCATGGCACCGAGTGCCACATCCAGTCTTTTTTTAAACTCATCCAGGGATGGTGACTCCACCACCTCCCCAGGCAAACTATCCCAATACTTTATCACCCTTTGTGTAAAGGTGATATTTTCCTAATATCCAGCCTAAATATCCCTTGGCACAGCTTAAGACTGTGTCCTCTGGTTCTGTCAGCTGCTGCCTGGAGAAAGAGACTGGCCCCACCTGACCACAGCCACCTTTCAGGGAGTTGTAGAGAGTAATAAGAAGTTAGAAGTTGGGAATACCCAGTGTGGTTTGAGCTCTGGGCATCTTCCACTTAAATCCTTCAGGAGTGTTGTTCCTGTTGGGGTGTGACATTGGTGGCTGGGTTCTTTTCTGCAGGACTGAGATTGATGAGAGAGAGGCAATTTTCTTGTGTTTGGGCTTGGTTCTTTATTCCTTCCTTATCTATATTACAAATTTACAGAGTACAAGGAGCTACATGCACTAAGATAGAGAGGTGAAAAATGGCAATCTCTTCAAGTTCTTTTATATGTCTTTTTGTCCAATAATCAAATGCCAAGTAAGTTATTTCTCTTACTGACCCTGTGACCCGACACCTGTGTGCTGCACTCTGGATTTCTTTATTCAATCACTCATTATTACCCAAAAACCCTTAGAGAAGAAGATGAAGAAGGAAGAAGGACAAAGGGACAACTCCCTAAATCTTCCATGTTGTCTTTTTATTCTCTAATGTAGCTTAAACCCTAAACTCTACCTTCCTCACCCAGTGACTGAAGAAAACTCTATCTAGCCTACACACTCACATTCCCAGTTTCTCTAATTAACTTTAAAAGCTGTCTCCATGGTGTTATGCTAAACTCGGTGCTCTCTTGGGTGTCAGAGCCAGGCACCACAGACAAGGGCTGATTTTCTGTGCTTCTGACCCCAACAAGTCCCATAGGTGTCCTCAGCTGTTGGTGACGTGGGGGTACCCACTGCTGGTGCCCTCCTGTGACCCCCTCTCTGTCCCACAGAGGTGCAGTGCTTGGGGAGGGCTCTGAGGAATATGGACACCTGAATGTTTCCACGGAGGATGTGAGGGTTGGCCTCACCATCCAGAGGCTGCAGAAGTCATCCCCACCTCTCGGAGGAACCTTCCAAATCCACTTGGCCAACACAGAGATACCAGGTAAGGGAAGATGCAGGTCAGGGCCTGGATTTCCTGAGCAGGAAGCCAAGGGAAGAATTAATTGCTAGAGAAGTTTTGGCTGCCCTATCCCTGGGTGTGCTCAAGGCCAGGTTGGTTGTTATTAAAAAGAGAGGATGATCTTCAGTTTAGACATAAGGAAGAAATTTTTTTAGGATGAGGTTGGGGAAACAGTGGCAGAGGTTGCCCAGAAAGGTGGTGGATGCCCCATTTCTGAAAACATTTGAGATCAGGTTGGATAGGACTTTAAATAATCTGGTCTGCTGGGATTATATGACCTTTGAAGGTCCTTTCCAGCTCAAATCCTTCTATGATTCTATTCTATAATTCTATAATTTCTTGGTGTTTAGGGTCCAATAAATTTCACTATTTTGGCAGCTGCAGCGGTTTGAACCATGACAGCCTTGCACTAATAATGAAACCCCTTCCTTTCCTAGGAGCAGGCAGATGTGCTCTCCTGGAAATGGAGATAGCCACTGCTCCCTAATGTCTTTTGCAGGAGTTTCAGTGCACACCTCTGCCCACCGGCTCCGCAGGCTTTTGCAGGACAACGTGGATCATTTTACAGCTCCCTTCTTCAACACCAGTGACTTCACCGTGACCAGAGAATCCAGCTCGTGCTATGAAAGCACCTGGACACTGACTTGGAAAAAAACAGCTGGGGACTTGCCCAATGTTATCAGTGTACAGTGATTTCTTTTACTAATTCCCACTTCAGTCCCCATTTGATGTCTTTGGTCTTGGCTGATTCACTCTCACAATGGTTGTTTTTAGGAAGACACTGTGGAAATTTAGGCAATCTTCCTATTTGGAACAACACCTTAAACAAATTCCAGATTAAATGATTAAAAAAAAACCACTTGTAGAACAAGAAAATATATCAGGTCTGTGATTCAAAACCAGGAAACTTGAGTGTATTTTCTGCACAGCAAAGGGGCTGGTATACTGAAATGAAATCTTCGTTAATTATATCTACATTGATGTTTCAGTACAGCGACTGAAGCTCGTCACAGATTTGTGGCATCATTTAATTGCCAAGAAGGTGTTTTTCTGAGCAGTGTTTTGTCTGGTTTCATATCTGGTTCTCTTAAGTCTCAGGTGAAGGTTCACTTTGCACTCTCCCTTCTCAAGATTTGTCATGTTACTTTTGCTTCAAGCAGAGGGGTCTTTTTGTGTAAGGACTTAGGCTGAGATGCTTCCTACCTCAAGAGGAAACATTATTTCTTTGGATATTCAGCTCCTGAAAGTGTGATGTAATTTTCAACAAATTCCAGTGCTCAAGATGTAGGCTTGGAGGGTGAAAAAGAAGTGTGAGAACTTTCCAGAAGATGTTTGCTTGATTCTGTTTTAATTCAAAATCACAGGGCAGAAAAGGATGAGAAAATTAAATTCTTTGATCTTTGCCAGGTCTCTGATGAAAACCTCACTGGCCTGAAGCCAACTGTCTCTACCCGTGTGGTTTATGACGGGGGTGTGTTTATCGGACCAATATTTGGGGACATGCTTGCCACCCCCCACAACCAAACACAGGTGAGTTGATGTGCTCTCACACTTTTCACTGATTCAGCAGACTTGTGTAGCTGCAGAAATCTCACAGGCATTTGGCTACCTCGTTCTGCCAGTAAATCCTTTCAGGAATCTGATGATCCATGCCGTAAATTTCTCATATTCTGCTGCCTGGTATGTGGAACAGGACTTTCCTCCAAGAAATGGGAAGAATGGTGATCATGGGTGATGGAAAACTATATCTTTTTTTTTGGAAGCAGTGGCCAAGGGATGAAAATCTCTGAACCCCTTGGTGGGTCCTGAGGTGCTGGACACCAAACTGTGAATTACACAATTCACCTGCAACACTTTGTCACACTGATGGGCAAAATAAATGAGTTGGTGGCTGGGATACTCATCTGTGAGTTAGGCAAGTCCTGAACCTCTCTGGATCTCAATTCCCTAAAAGAGAGAGACAGGAGAGCTTCAGGCTGAAGGGAGAATCATTCCAGTCTGTTGGGAGGACAAACTTGTTTCCAGCTCTGCTCTCAGATGTTGCAGAAAGGTAGCTATTGCTGGCTTTGTTTCCAGCAGACTCACAGGCACTGTGGCCATAACAGGGTGATGCTGGATGTGCTCCAAGCCCAGCTGTGCAACATCTGGGGCCAAGGCATCCTGCTTTTTCCATGAGCCTGGTTCCCAGCCATGAGATTGCTCTTCTTCCAATGATTTAACAACCTGTGACAACTTTTCCATCCATGCTGCATAAACCCTCAAATAGCCCAAGTGAAACAAGACCAGCAGCAGCAAACAGATTTCCTGGTAGTTTCTGAAGCTTTATTCTGGCAGTGTAAAAATGTCCCTCTAATTACTGAGTCTCTGTCCAATCAACTTTGTGCTCCTTGCATTTATTTGGGACAGATGCTTTTCTTTTTGCAGGCATTGGTGTACTCTTCTGGCACACCCTTAACACCCAGAGAGAGATAAAGAGGGGCTTTTTTATGCCCTATCCTTTTCCAGCTGACTCTTCAAAATTATCAATATCTCAGGAGGGATATTTCTTAATATCTCTTGTAGATAATCAAGGTCACACCCCTTTTTTTTCCTTCAGCATGAACAACAAGAGACAAAAAATAAAATTGAGGGCTGCATGTTGAGAAGACACATTGTAGGTTTCATTTTAATTAGTCTTTCAGGGCACTTTAAACATAGTAAATTTATTCCCAAAGCAAAGTGGGAAGAACTGGGGCAAGGCAATAAAAGTCTTCAATGGGTGACTGGAAGAACAGGAGTTTGAGGAGGTGTGGTCCCAGGATGGTGGGAGATTGGCTGGGAGGTGCAGCATCCAAATCTGTGATCTGCTGTGCCTTGGATGAGCCCATTAATAGCCATTTAATAGCAATTTGCTATTTAAATTTGCAGTTAAATTTGCAGTGGGACTGCAGCAGGGTGAAGAGCTCTCTGTTCCCTGTTCTAGCACTGAGTGCTCTCAGTAGCTCAGGGTGGCTACCAGCATCCATCACTCAGTTGTGGCTCTAGAAAACACCTCTGCTCCCTTACCAGCTTTAAGGTCCTGCTCTGGTCTGTCTCCAGGTGGTGGTGACGGTGAATGATGTCCCTGCAAACTGTTCTGGCTCGTGTTCTTTCCAGTTCAGCCGGGAACTGACACCCATAGTCAGAGATGTGGAGTATTCATCAGGTAACGGGGCCTGCTGTCTGAACACAGTGGCAAAAATTCTGTGAAAAAGACCTGCCAGATGCTGGTGATTTCATGTGTATGCGTATCCTTTTGGAAATGTTTGATTTTACGGAAGCTGCACTTGTATGGGTCACTTCTGATCAGCCCCAGTTGCAGACATGCTGAGTGTACAAGTTAGTCCTGAGGAGGGCAGAGGAGCTGGAAGGGTCTGGAGCACAGGTCTGGGGAGGACAGCTAGGGAGGCTCAGCCTGGAGAAAATGAGGTTCAGGGTGACCTTCTCACTCTCTACAACTCCCTGATGGGAAGAGGGATAGGAGGAGGGTGCAGCCAGGTGGGGCTTGGTCTCTTCTTCCATGGATGAAGAAATAAGATGATAGGAAATTGCCTTAAGGTGCATCAGGAGAGGCTTAGAATACTTATTAGGAAAAATTTCCTCATTGAAATTGTCGTTGTCAGGCTCTGGAACAGGCTGCTCAGGGTGGTGGTGGAGTCACCATCCCTGGAGGGGTTCAGAAGCCTTGTGGATGTGGCATTTGGAGACCTGGTTTAGTAGTGAACACAGAGGGGATCTCAGAGGTCTTTTCCAACCTTAACTACTCTCATTCTGTGGTAGAGCCATAAAGGAGAGAGAAACAATGGCAGGTTTGATGCCTAAAGCAAAAACCAGCTCTGGGCTCAAGTTATTTTTAATAAAAATTTAAGATAAAATGTAACAGCTGGACAGGGCCCTGCAGGAATTGCTGTTATGTGGAAGCATTAGATATCAACAGTGAGGTAGTTTTCAGGATGTCCTGTTGGAGCTGGTAAAAACTTTTAACTCTTGGCTGAAATTAAATTCTGGGCATGTCTAGGCCAAAGTTTGTAAGTCAACTTGATGATCATATTCCTTCAGGTGAAGGGTCCCAGGCCACCGTGGTTCTCAGGGGAGCTGGCTTTGGTGAGGAGCTGCCGGCCCTGCGGGTGGAGGTGAGCAAGAGGAGCTGCCACGTCACGGCTGGGAACCAGAGCCAAGTGGTTTGCCATGTGCCGAGGCTGCCGGTCGGGATCCACCCGCTGACGCTGCTGGTGACACCCCATGGCTTTGCTCTCAGTGGCACCACAGGACAAGGGACCTTCCTCACAGTCCAGCCAATGCTGGGAGCTGTGGAACCTCCTTCGACCTCAGAGATTGGTAGGTGTGAACCCTCCAAGGGAGCTGCTTCCTGCTTCTTCCTTGCCATGGCATGTTTTGGTCCTTCTGTACTTTCACTACCAAGATTTTCACCTGATGATGAAGAAATTTTATGGTTGGACACACTGTGTGTGCCCCAAAGCACAGTTAAAAATGACCAAAAGCCTGACAGACTCTCTTTAGCTCTTTGTTTCCCGAGTCATTTTGTTTGGGAATTATATTTTCAAGTAAACATACATTCATTTCAGCAAATCAGTAGTGTTTCATACTCATCCTCCCATATCCATTTGACACGTGGCTTTGTAGTATGTGATTTAATCTGGCCTAATTAGAGTGGGTATTAGGGAAAAATTTCTTCACTGGAATGGTTGCCAGTCACTGGAACAGGTTGCCCAGGGCATTGGAGGAGTCACCATCCCTAGAGGGATTTGAAAGCTGTGTAGACCTGGCACTTGGGGACATGGGTTAGTGGTGAGCCTGGAAGTGCTGGGTTACTGGCTGGACTTATTGATCTTAGGGGGTTTTTTCAAACTAAGTGATCCTTTGATTCTATAACTATAACTGTGAAATGGCTGAACTCTGGTTAATCCCAGCACCACTGGAGCAAATTCACGTTCTGAGGAATAAAATGGAAAACTCACCTGTATTTAAGTACAGAGCTAAGAAACTTAGAGAAGCTAAAACTGAACTGAATCTCCTTCCATTTCCATCATACCTTCTCTCCTTGAAATAGAACAGGAAATAGGGTGATAAATTCCATACCTGAAGACAAGATCTGGAAAGAGTTTTTTTAATTTTTATTTTTTTTTAAGAGGAAAGATTCTCCTCAACCCAATGAGAAACGTGGCAAACACTCTTGATCCACTTGAGCTGTGCAGTGTAGGACAGTCTTAGATTATCCTTTGTTTTCAAGCAGCAAAGAATGCAGCAGAACCAGCATGAACCAGGTCTACTCTGGCAGTAAAATTACCCAGTCATTTTTCTGTAAATCTCATTTTATTTTTGAGATCATGGTGGTAATCACCACTGAGAGCAGTCCTGGCCTCAGTGCAGGTCAGACACGTGGCTTGGAGATCTGACTGTGCCATGCTTGGCTGCTTTGGAGCAGCCAGAGAAAGGGAATGATGCCTGTAAACCTCTCCATGGATGAGCATGGGATGGACTCAGAATAACACAGGGTTCCTAAGCTAGAAGTTACAGCCACTTCTTCTGTGCTTCTGGTTTTGAGGATTTTTTGTTTGCTTTCTTGTTCATTGTTTTGGGGGAGAGGGGGGTTGTTTTTTTCTTTTTCTGCCACTGATATTTTTTTTTTGGTTGCATGGGAAGAAAACTATTCTAACTCTTTTATTACCCTTTTTTCCCCCTAATGAGAGAGTCATGGCACACTAAATTTAAGAATCACTTTTAATTCATAGAAAACCCAGACACCTCCAAACAACTCTTAAAAACAATCCAACAATGGCAAATTTTAGTGTTTGGGCCTTGCTTCTCCTTTCCTTTGCTGGCAAATCCACTCCTCCCAATTACAGTGATCTGTCACTCATTAAAAAGAAAGCAAGTGTATAATGTTATCTTACATTACATGTGCCTGAAACACTTATAATTGGAAAGAATTACAGCTTCCATCTGTGTTTTTAATTTCTCCCATTTCAAATACCTCTCTTCAATCTCATTGTAAAGTGCACACAGGCAGTATTTCACTGCATATAGATATAATGTAGATATCAAAACTTAACAGCACCAGTCTTCACACAACAGTCAGTATTCCGAACTCTAAATCTGAAGCTCCTTATCTGACAACTCTTTCATTAACAAGTGGCTTCAGTTTTCACTTATTGCTCTTTCTGACTGCAAATTTAATGTTACAGGATGGGAAGGCGACAAAGCACCTTGTACTTTGCTGCTTCAGCTCCCTCTTGTCAAAATATCCCTGGTCTCAGTGGTGCCACACTGGGAGATCCCCATGACCTAACTCTAGAAGCATGGAATGCCTTTCTAAAGATACTCCCATGTTCCAGTGAATAGCAGGAGCTTGCTGTTAATGTATCTGATTGTTGGCCAGGATTTGCTGCCAGCCACAGGAAATCAAGGCTAAACTTCTATAATTCTCACTAAACTTCTATAATTCTGGTGGTTTAAAGAATTAGGAGGAATAGGTAATTTTAGGGAAGCGTACAAGGGAATCTGTCATTAATATATAATTACTTTAATGTAGAGGATTTCTTACATCACATGTGAAAAGAGGGATAAAAACTCAGTAGGTTTACAATATAGTCACGCTAATAAATACAAATAAACACAGCATTAATTAGTGCCTGTCTGAGCAGTCTATTCAGCCATAATCCCAAAACTCTGCTGTGCTGAGAACTAGAGAAAAACCCTAAGTTTCAAGCAACATTTCCTTTTCATTTTAAAGTTTCCCTGAATGGCATCAAAGCACAAACTCCAGCTTAGAATTGCCATTAATGCCCACTCCTGTTCTCTTTCCTGTTTCTCTTTGAAATATCCCTGAGTCTTCTAATCACTTGGAAAAGCAAAGGAGCACCTTGACTCTTTGGAATTGGATGCTGAAGAAAGATCAAGCACCAGTCTGACTCGTGTAGGGGATGATTCTGGATGGGACTGGAGAGGCTCGGTCTGGCACGCAGGAGAGCTGAGCTCGCTCGCTGCTCCACGGAACGAATCCCTCCGTGACTTCCCTCACAGCTCCAAGTCTCGAGCCCTGCCAAGTCCCCTTTCTATCCCAAGTCTCCCAGACACATGCTACAGGCTTTTCTGGCAGCAGGGAGCTTGGCAGCTGTTTGAACTGTGAGAGCACCTGCTGCGTTAAGCTCATTTTCCATTCTTAGTGCTTCTTCCTTCCTTCCTTATTTCGTTCTCGGGCTGGGGATCTGTCTAAGGGGGAGATCACAGGCCAGGGCTTGCTGGTTTAAATAATGTCATGTCATTAAAAATGTATGTCATTAAAAAATAAACCGAGAAACAAATCCAGTCGTCCTGCGTTGTGGAGGAGAATTCAAATAATTCAAGTTCAAATAATTCAAGTTCAAATAATTCAAATAAGGCAAGAAGCATATCTGATGCAAGAGAGGAAGCCAGGCACAGCAAAACTGGAACAGATCATCATCATCAGCTCAACTGAGAGACACTACTGCCTTTTGTAGCCATCTATAAACAAAGAATTCTTTGCATATTAAAATGTCTTACATATTGAATAACATGGAATAATTGTTTGTTTTAGGAGGACTTAAAGTGACTCTCAGGGGCACCAATCTGGAAGGGGTAAATACAGTGTTGTTTGGATCCCAGCCTTGCCCAGTTTTGGAGGAGGGCAGAAATTCAACAAGAATTCAATGTAAAGTTCCTTCTCGGGTAAGAAACCACACTTTGGGGGAGCAGTGAGAAGCCAATGTGCCTTCTTATGTTTTCCTGGCTTGGGCTACACTAGGGGAAAGGCAAAGAGCAGCTTCTCAGCCAAGTCTTGGCTGTGGGGAAGCTTACTCTGGAATCTTCTGGACCAGCTTAATTAAAAATGGATTAATAGGAGGTTTATGAAAACCAGTGAAGAAAGCAAGCACCTTAATTTAATGAGAATATTGCAAGTTAAAAACTGCATAATTAGTCTGGGATTTTATTTACTAGTTTAATATACTTGTATGGGTATAGCAAATCCAAATCTGCATAGTCTGCGATTGTTTTAAGTTTTCTAAATCTTCACAGATGCTCTTTAAAATCAACATAACTTTTAAATAACATAACTCTTTAAAATAACATAACAAAATAAATATTTTAGTAGAATCTGGTGTGTCTGAAAGTTTCATCAGTGCCATGTGCCTGACTTAAATATGGGAGATGCAGGAGTAGAGGAAATAACTTTAAATTGGTTCATTTTTGTCTCTGACATTTTCTTTCTCTCTCTTCTTAGGGGACAGAAGATGCTGCTGTCCACGTGACACTGATTTCTGGGTATCAGTCAACAACAGTAACCAACTTGTTCCAATATGATCCTTCCTTAAACCCTGCACTTGTATCCCTGAGCAGGAACAGAAGTGGCATAGCAGGTGAAAATGCAGATGTGTATTGGGCATCTTCTGGAGAAGTGTTGTTAGTGCTGATGGTGGTGGGGCAGAGGGAATTTAGGTCTATAAAGTTTGATCTGACACTTTTTCTTTGTTTCCTTTTAAATTTTAATTCCCATATTTCCTGCTAGTCCTGGTCAATCCTGCTTGGTTTTTTACTGGTTTTTCACTAGCATACATGAGGTAATGAGTTGCTTGCCCAAGGCTGGGATGGATGACTTCCACGGGATGTCAGGTTCAGTATAGCCCTGCTTTTGTGTCCAGTTTCTCTAATTCTGCTCTGAAATGATCCCATCCATTCATGCAAAAAAACCTCAAACAAGCAAACTCCCCAGGGAATGATCACAGCCCCAGGGCTGCCAGTGATGCCTTGAGAAGGCTGAGCTAGAACAGAGGCTAGACAGAGTTAAGAATAAAATAGGTATTTATTGAAAGACCTTGAAGGATACACCTTGGGCAAGAGCCTGACCAGGGCTGCACCTAAGATGGACCAAAAATGGTCACAAAATGGACAACTGGTCACGATGTCTCAGATCTTTATAAGTTTTGGTCCATCTGCATACTGTGGTTAATTGTCCAATCACTGCTTCAGGTTATGAAGTCCCATCCTTGTTTTCTCTCTTCAGTCCATCACTGTTTATGCTTTTTGGCCTGAAACTTGTGACAATTGTCCTTGGTATCAAGCTGGAAAAGGAATTGTTTTGTCTGCCTGCTCTGTGAAGAGAGCTCACTAACATTAAATACAAAGCTCAAAGCTAGGCAACACATAATATAAAAAATATAAAAGCTAAAACTTAAGGTATCACCAGAGCTCAAGTAATGTTTGTACAACTTTCTCAGGTATAGGGTGGGATTCTCAGGACTGTCCTGTACAGGGTCAGGAGCTGAACTTTGATGATCCTTGTGGGCCCCTTCCAACTCAGAATATTCCATGATTCCGTATTTCTTGGTAACAGATTCATCCATGACAGGAGAAATGAGCTCTGGAGGGTGCCCTTCTCCAGGATCCCCAGGGGCTGGCCATAAAGAGCATCATGTGCATTTTAGGATTCTGAAAGCAGGGCATAAGTAACATTTCTTTCACCTAGTTCCTGTTTCCAAGTCAAACTGTTCCTTACTTTTTGACCTTCCAATGTGTTACTTTAGAATATGAGCATAGACCTCACAGAATTCATGGGGACAAAACCCTAATTAGATCTCATGGAGAATTTTACATTCCTGTCTTTTGAAAGTTTCTATTTGGGGTCGGTTTTTTTTTTGTTTTGTTTTTCCACATTTCCCTTTTCCCCACCCAGGATTTTGGTTGTGTGTAGAGAATAGAAAGCATAAATGGTGAATGATGTCCGCTTATAAAGAAGCCTCTTAAGAAAGTTTGGCACATTTCTGCATGGCAAACCAGTTATTTGGTATCTGAAATGGTGAGGAAGGAAGATGGAAGACAGAAATATTCCTATTTTCTTACCTACTTCCCACTCCCATTTCACCAAGGATATAATAATCTAACTTTTTTCTCTGTCTTTACAACCTCTCCAGTGAATACCTTAAAGCTACCTGCAGCTCTCAAGTTTGGTTGGACTTGGTGGGGATTACAGGGTTGGGTGACTGCCAGTGCCAAAATTCCTTGTGCACTCCCAGCATTTCTATTCATTTTTTTCTCCAAACGCCCTTGTCATTTTCTATTACTCCAGAATGCATAAATAAGAGAAAACGTCCTTTATCATCTGAATATTATTCAGATACCACAGCACCAAGAGGAGGGTTTTGTAGCCGCGGGCAGTTCAGGTGCAAGGAATTCCTTAATGTTACAGTGTCTCATGAGTTGTGGTGGGGCTGAGTTCAATCTTCTATTCAGAACCTCCACGGCTTCCTCTTTTAATATAATTTTCCTTCTATATAATAAAAAGAATAAATAAATTACACTGGTGCCTTCCAGGCATCTGGGATTAAGCTGACAATTGACCAAGAGTCCAAAGAGTTCATGTTATTAATATATTCAACTTCTCAGGCTTTCAAACTTTGAGTCTTTGTGAGTGCAGAATTGAAAAGTACCAGCTCCAAGACCTGCTTAGAGGAGCAGGTAGTTGAGGGAAACTTTGTACGGGCTCTCCTGCTTCTTAGGAACTCCTTCCTCCCTCCTTCATCCTTTCAGGGGAGGCTGGAGGATGAGATTCACCTCCTAAACACATCCTTGTGCTCAGTGTTAGGTGTTTTGCACGACCTTTGAAGATAAATAGATGGTTTTGCAGTGGGATTTGCCACATCTCCTTCATGTGTCTGACAATAGAATGGATCATGGCATAATCATGGCATAAAGTCTCTTTTCTCTTCACTGACCACAGATAGAGCTATCAGTGAAAATGCCTTTATTTGGACTGATGGATAGCATCTTATTTTTTTAAAGCTATTTTAGAAGAAATTCAGGCTATGAAAATCCCTTGTCCCTTGGCTTTGTCCTTTCCTGTTCCTGCGCTGTTCACAGATAAATGAAAGTGTCCTCTATCATTTGAGCACAGCTTGAACCACAGCAGCTTAAAGAGGAGAGAGAGTCATGATTACTGAAAATCAGGTGCTTTGGTGCAGAGTTGGTTTTCCTTGGAATTTATTTTTTTTTGTAGTGAGTTGTGTGTGGCTGTGTTTTGGGTTCATGCTGAAAAGGATGTGGATAACACAGGGATGTTTTGTTATTGCTGAGCAGGGTTTACACAGAATCAAGGACTTTTCTGTTCCTCACCCCACCAGTGAATGGGCTGGACAAGGATTTGGGAGGGGACACAGCCAGGACAGCTGATCCCAACAGACCCAAGGGATTATCCAGACCATGTTGCTCATGTTCAGTTTACAAAGTTCATGTTCACAAAGACAAGGCAGTGATGGTGTTTTGTCTTCCCAAGTCACCATTCCATGTGATGGAGCCCTTCTGGGGTGGCTGGACACCCACCTGCCCATGGGAAGAGGAGAAAAAAGTCCTTGGTTTGCTTTACACACATAGCTTTTGCTTTACCCATTAAACTGTTTTTATCTCCACCCACAAGTTTTCTCCCTTTTATGCTTCCAATTCTCTCCCCCATCCCACTGCAGGGGAGCAAATGAGCAGCTGTGTGGGGCTGAGATATCATCTGGGGTTAAACCATGATGAGCACATCTGACTTTAGGTACCCAAGGAAATTTTGATTTTACTGCAGAAGGCTCCTGTTACTATAACATGGCTCCACAACTCTGAAAAACAGGCTCTAGATCGTTTATGAGGAATTTAAAAAAAATTCCCAGAACCCCTCAGCTCCAGAGCTTTAAAAAAACTGGATTTGGTTTATATCAGGTTCAGACATTTATAGGACTGACATTTATGGTAAAGGGGACATGGATCCTATCCTGAGTGCTGCTGAGAGTGGCTATTGGTGGCCATAACCAAGTTCACTGTGCTGATGTCTCAAGACAACCCTGATAGCTGGTGACCTTATGCAGGAGAGATTGGGTAAGATACAGAACCTACAGAGCTACAATCTTCAGCATTTTGGGTTTGGGCTGCTGGGCATGGCTGGATCTATTCTTCCTATTCTTCTTCTTCTTCGATGGGACCCTGCTCTTCCTCAGGCAATGGTCATGTGTGCTAAAATAAACATTGCCAGAAACACTGAAAAGCTTCCTTTCTCTGCAGGAGGTGAGGAGCTTCACATTGGAATATCCCAGTTTGCCAACTACCAGGGCTCAGATGTCAAGGTCCAAATTGGGGACTCGTGGCCACAGTTCCAGGCACAGACAGAGCGTGGGGTTAATGTGACACTTCCAGCCCTGCCTGCAGGGAGGTACAACATTTCTGTCCTCATCAATGGCATCGCTGTCGCTTCAAGCAGGTGTGTATTTTCCTTGAGAAACTTCATTCTCCATCCTATTTGGTGTTTTAGGGTTAATCTGAAAAGGAAGGTTTGAGTTTTTCATGAATTCTGTACCTAACGGTGAATTCTGCAGCGTGGTATGAAATTATGAATAATTATCAAGGCATTTGCTTATCTGTGGAGCCCAAGTCAGCAAACTGCTTAATGCTAGTCAATTAACTTCCCTTGGATCAGTAGGAGGCAGGAGAGAAACATTTTAGGAAAAAACAGTTGATTTGATGAAAAATGCATATTCAGGCAATCAAAGGTATTCACAGATCCAGGTCAAATTCAGATAAATCCTGCTGTAGGAAAACAGCAGAAGAAAAGAAACACTTTTCATCAGAAAAACAAAAGCTAGTTTGAACAATACAAAAATGCTTTGTTTGGAGAATTTTTAAATGATGCTATTTCCATCTCCTAAGGTGACACTTCAAGTTCATGCCTGGATAAATGTAGTATAAATGAATTAAAGTGTGGGGGAAAGCTGACCTGAAATTGGGATAGAGGAATGTATTCACAGGCAACACAATTTTGTTCCCCAGCCATGGCAACTGCCAGGAGTGATCCTGAAATGACGATATTGGGGAGAAATGAGGTGTTTTTATTGCTCACAAACTGACTTCAGCTGCTTGTAATGTCAATGAACTGCAGAAAGAGAAAAATTGTGGTTGGTGGGATGGCACACAGGGATTCATCCCACCTGGTACTGGAGTCTGTTAGCAGCACCATCACTTCATCTCCAGGGATAGATTGGAAGGAAATGGATCATCCCAGGAGAAGACTCTGATCTCTGGTGGGCTGGATTGCAGGATTGGGAAGATCCCTTCTCTAGCATGTCTTTTTAGAGAACGGGATGTTTCTGAAAGCAGAGTGATGAAGAAAATAAAGAAAAACAGATGGGACAGAAATAGAGCTATAACTCTATCTGGGTGGGCTTCAGGAGCTCATGCCTGGGATTCCTCTTGTTCAGTTTACTCCACTCTCTGGTAGGAGGGTGTGAGGAGAGAGGGAAGCTGTGATGCCTTTTCAATGCACTTCTCTTGAGCACAGCTGCAGTGGGATCTTCTCACCAAAAAATCCTGATTCTTGCTTCCTTTGATGGGTAAATCAGTTGTACTAAAATTTGGCCCACAAGTTGCCAATTGATAAGAGAGTGTTTGTGATAGATGTAGCTTAAATGTGTCCCTGCCCAGGGGCAGGGGGTTGGAATGGAATGATCTTAATGATCTTCCAACCCAAACCATTCTGTGATTCTAAACCACATGGAAAAATTTGGGGTGTTGGGTGGTCCTCTCACTGTGACATCAAACAAAGGGGATGTTGCAGGTGGGTGTTTGGCTTTCTTGGAGTTGTAATAAAGAAAAGCACTGTGACAGGGAGGAAAAATAAAAGAATACCCCTAACTGCCCCAAATCCTTTCTGTGTTGGTTGTGTTTTGCAGGGTTGAGCCAGTAATCCAGTACCTCTCCGAGATCTTCAGCATCGAGCCGTGTTGTGGCTCCATTCTGGGTAAACACCCTTGATACATCAGCAGCCACTTATGGAGGTTACAGGGATCAAGGGCAGAGTTTTCCTGCAGGAATGGAAAGTGCATCCCATTTCACATCTGTTTAAATTAGGGGGTTTTGAATCTGTGACCCTTTATTTGCAGACATAATTAATATTATGGCAGACAGCAGCGGGCTGGAAACGTGGGATTGTAGTGAGCATCCCTCCATCTGGTTGGCTGGCTCAGGGCTCCCTGTGCTTTGAGTTTGATTTCCCCAAGTGTTTGCTCATGTGTCCTTGCATGTTCTTGTTGGGAAAACAAAGCATTCCCACACCTGGCTCATCTGTGCTGTTTCTTTCAGTCATTTTGCCCCCATCTTTCAAGGTTTTCCATGTTGATGTTAGATGGAAAGCAGAGTACAATTGTGGTTTGAAGCAAACAATAATTTCAAGTGATCCCAAAAGGGATGTTCATTTTTGTTATGTTGAAATGACAAAATAAAAAAGCCCCCTTTTCAGCGTTAATTTTAATCAAAAGGGAAATATTTATTAATCTCATTCTAAGCTTTTAGACACTGGAAATAATTTAAGTGTTTCTGAGCAGAACACTGCTGAATTGAAAAAGAAAAGTTTTACTTTAAATCTTAAAAAGCAGATTTGAGGTGGTTGATTTATTTTGTCACTTGGCTGGTGGTGGAGGAGAGTTGAATCCCTGTAGTGAATTTTACATGAGCCCTTAGAAATGCTTTTATAGAAGACAGAGAAATTCTTGTGCTACAACCTCAGGTCCTCCACAGATTGCTCTCCCAGGCTCACAACACCTTTAAAGACACAAAGATACAGAGGCTTTGTGGTACGTGATTAGTTCAATAGTTTGTGAAGTGCTCAAGCCTTGAAAGATGAGAAAGTGGATAGAGCTTGGAGAGAAATTCCTATCAGTTTTGAAGACTAGGCCATACTACAAAAAATAATAAAAGTTTTATATTTCTTTTTACATTTAAGGGTAAATTGGAAATTAAATAAGAACTGATTAACTCTTTGGTTGTGGTTTTGTGAATGGCTTAAGCTGAATTAAAATCTCCTTGCTGCAAAAAAAGCACCAATCCCTCCCCCCTTACCTGTAATCTTTTGTAATCTCCAACACTTAGGTGTGCATCTGGGTTAAGGATTTGGGCTCACTTAAAAAGAAACCTCATCATAAACAAACTTATTCTTTTCAGCTAGATCATGGGAAAAGGAAGAGAATGGGCTTAATGGATAGAGAGGTTGAAGCAAGGCAGGACACAGGGAGTACCAGTACTACAAACAAAAGGAACATGGACAGAGCCTTTGGGTGAGCTCTTCTTTGTGAGGGTGGGCAGGCCCTGGCACAGGGGGCCCAGAGAAGCTGTGGCTGCCCCTGGATCCCTGCAAGTGTCCAAGGCCAGGCTGGTCTTGGGAGGTGTCCCTGCACATGGCAAGGGGTTAGAAGGAGATGGTTTTTAAGGCTCGTTACAACCCAAACTATTTGATGATTCCATGAAATCTGACAATGCCTGAGTTTAAATTCACAATCACATTCTAATTCCCTGTGGGCATCAAGAACTACCTCCCCACCCACCTGTACAGACAGTCCCATTGCATGAAGAGTTCAGTCTCTGTTTACTCTCAGGGGTCTTTCACAGCAGCTTTCTCAATTTCTGTGGAAGCTTTCTACAGTCATTTACTGCCACAAATGTCACTGGCTACTTGTTACCTTAGCCTCTTGTCCACATAGGATTATCTTGATATATGGCTGCTATTGTCTCTGTCTTGCCCAAAAAACCAGATTTTATTTTTTCTTTCCTTCAGCCTGTCATGCTTATCAGCTTTATCATAACAGGTTTGTGTTGGAAGGGACCTTAAAGATCATGGTTTGATCCTTGAGATCCTGAGAAGGTTCAGAGACAGTCATGAATTCCTCTTCTGAGTATAATACCCTTCTTCCTTATTTTATTTTGCTCCTAGGTGGAACACTGCTCACAATCTCTGGGGTGGGCTTTAGCCAAAATCCTGCCCTGGTTTCTGTGTCAATGGACAGTCAAACCTGTACAGTTACTCAACTGGAAGAAGAGACAATTAAGTGCCTGACCCCACCAGCTGTTAATTGGTCTAATGAAGATTCACGTCACACCTCTGTCAGAGTAAATGTAGTCATCAGCAGTGGGTCACTTCAACAAGCTCTCTTGGCAAATAGGACCATCACTTTTAACTACCAAAGAGCTTTGACTCCCCTCGTTACCTCTGTTGAAACAGAAATCACAGACAGCAGCCTGCTCTTGAGCATTCAGGGAATAAACATCACTGGATCTACGGCTAAGCTTGGACACAGTGCATGTCAACTTGAGTTTCAATGGGACAACCAGTCTGCAATGTCTTATCGGTGTTCTTTGCCACTGAACAGCCTGGAACCTGGGACTTTCCCCATCCAGGTCATCCAGAGGCAGCTGGGATATGCTCAAGTGACAGCGAGGCAGCAGGCCCTCACCATAACTCCACAGATAACCTCCATATTCCCATCTCAAGGATCCATCTGTGGCGGGATGTTGCTCACTATATCTGGTGTTGCTTTGAAATCCAGGAGGAATTTGGTACAGGTCAACCTGGAGAGTAATTATTCCTGTGAGATCCAGAAGTCTGATAATGACTCCATCAGTTGTGTTGTCCTTCCAGGGGCCCACCCTTTGCACCCTCAGTGGCTGGCTGAGGCATCTCGGGCT
The DNA here is from genome assembly GCF_971803275.1 of Cyanistes caeruleus. Classification (NCBI taxonomy): domain Eukaryota; kingdom Metazoa; phylum Chordata; class Aves; order Passeriformes; family Paridae; genus Cyanistes; species Cyanistes caeruleus. Next base: position 4,025,643 of record NC_141702.1, read on the forward strand.
CTCAGTGTCACCGTGCTTGTCAATGGGGTCCGCAGTGTGTGCCTTGGGGACTGTACACTCCACCTTCATGAGCACTGGACCCCCCTGGTCCACCTGGTGACCTGGAAGACCAATGGGACATTCACCTACGTGACAATCAAAGGACAGAGGTTGGCGTGGCAGGGTGACAGCCCCGTGGTACACGTGGATAACGGCACTGCCTGCAAGGTGACTTTCTGGAATGAAACCATCATCAAGTGCCAGACAGCCTGCCTGGCCCCAGGGGAGCACAACGTTTCCATATCCAGCAGGAAAAGTGGTCGTGCTTGTTTCAGAGGGACATCCAGCATTCTCACCATCCTGCCTTGGGTGTACCAGTTCTACCCACGGAATTTCAGCACCAATGGCGGAGGCCTGCTCAGCTTAGCTGGGTTGGCCCTGAAGGGAAAGAGGATGACTTCAGTCCTCATAGAGCATCGTCCTTGCCTTGTTCTCAACATCACCTGTGTGTTCATCCAGTGCACAGTGCCTCCAGGGAAAGGCACGAGGGCTCTGAGTCTGAAAGTAGATGGACACTCCTATTACCTTGGAACAATAAGTTACAATGAGGAATTCACCCCAGCTTTCCTTTCACTTGTTTCCAACGGTCTCCTTTTAACTTTGACAGTATCACAGGTCACAGAGATGGACGTTATCCTTGTGTTTATTGGAGATTTTCCTTGCAGCAACATCACCATCGCTCGCTCTGTGTTGCAGTGCACAGCTCCTCTGCTCCCTGTGGGCGAGTACCCTGTGCTGGGCCTGGATATTCCCAGGGGATGGGCTTCCTCCAACCTGACATTCACTTCTCATCTGACAGTGACAGCTGCACGTCACAACTGGGGTAAGTCATGGTGGGTTGCTGCACTTCCTCACAGGGTTTTCTGTGAGGCATTGCAGTGACAGGGGCTTTTCATCATGAAAGCAAAAATTATGGATTAAAAAAAATACTTTTGTTGACAGCTGGATGTCAGCTTCTGTCTTAAATCCCATTTTCTGTTCTTTTCTAAGGTGGCTTGAATGGAGGACAAGTTTACCTGCATGGAACTGGGTTTTCCCCAGGGAAGACTTTGGTCACAGTCTGTGGCACCAGCTGTGAACTCCTGGGCAACATGACAGTGACTGAGCTGAGCTGCCTTGCCCCACGCCTACGAGGTCAGTTAAAACCCAGAAACTGTCATGGTGTTAAAAATATCCCCTAAAAGCTTGACCCAAAATGGGGAGGCCGAGTGTATCTCATCCCAGGGGAATAAGGAGCAACCCTGGAGAGAGGAGAGGAATTAACATAGCACTGACAAAGTTTGGACTTGATGATCTTGGAGGTCTTTTCCAACAGTAATCATTCCATGAATCTATGACTTCTGGTTTTTTAACTCAGTCTGAGAACAGATGGTGTCAGGGTGGGATTTTGTGTCAGTGGCCATGGACATTGGACTAGATCCATCATGTGCCTGTGGCCACACTTGCATGACATCAATGTTTCCTCACAGCAGTTATTCCTGGGCAGAGCTGCCCCACATTAAACCTGCACGTGGACTGCAGGGTTGGGTACCCCAGCAGCTCTAAGCCATCATGATCACCTTAATGAATTAAGCTCCCTTAAACACCATTTCTTCTGAGGAAAGTATCTCAAATTGCACCAGGGAATTTTAAGCTTAGATATCAGAATTTTTTTTTTGCATAAAGTGTTTTCAAGCTTTGGAGGATGGTACCCACGGAAGTCATGGAGTTGTCATTACTGAAAGAGTGAAAAAAATGTGTGGATGTGACACTTGAGGACATGGTTTAGTGATGTTGGTGAGATGATGCTTGGACATGATGATCTTAAAGGTCTTTTCAAACTTTAAAATTCTTTGATTTTGTGGCCACACACATTTTGTGTTTTGGTTACGTGGTGGGATGGCCTCAGTGAGGTAAAGGTGTAGAAGGTTGAATGACTGGAAGGGTGAACAGATGACAGACCAGGGCCAGTTCATACCTTTGAGAAGCTGGAGGTGAGGGTTTGACTTCCTTGAGAGGAGAATGTGGTCATCCATCATGACCAGAACATCTTCCTTAACTGGGAGAGACATGATGATCTCCATGTCTCTCAAAGAGAGAAGTAACCCTGCCTGAATTTTAGAGCTAACTCTTCAAAATGAGCATTTCCTGGGACAAATTATGTTTCCTCCTTTTCCTACTGAAGGCTCAGAATTAGGCTTCTCAGATCTGCAAAAGGCAGAATTTAAGACTTCTAAGTCTCACCTCTGAGCCTTTCACCAAATTCTAAACATGCAGTATTCACCTTGGTGCTTGACTCCTTGGTGGAGTCTCCATCCCTGGAGTTGCCCAGGGAATGACTGGAGGTGGCACTCAGTGCTCTGGTCTGGGTGACAAGATGAGGATCAGTCAAGTCTTGGACTCTGCAATCTTGGAGATCTTTTCCAACCTAAATTGTGCTGTGATTCAGGGATTCCAGCTTGGAAGATTAACATTTAATTTCATTTAACATTAAGCTTGGAAGCTTAACATTTCAGCCCCTTCATAGCTCTGAAGTTGGAGAACATCTGGAGGTCTGCAGAAATATTTGCTGTTCTGAGGCTGATCAGAACTGTGACCAGGAATCCATGACCTCTTATTCTTTGTGGATGTGAAAGGTGGAAAGTTAGAGTGTCCATCAGGGTAAATTTACAGAGTTTTATTTCAAAGGTGTGTGGAATATCCTCCAAAATAGAAGTTGAATAAATTATTTGCCATGAAACCACCCCAATGTGAAATTTAACATTCTTTTGAGCAAGGGCTGAGACAAGAAGCATCCAGGTGTTCTTTTCAGCCTCACTTATTCCCGAATTCTAAATTTACTCCTGTAATTTTGAACAGTTCCTTTCAAAGAATCCTAGAAAGATTTTGGTTGAAGGAACCTTAAAGATCCTGTAGTTCCACCCGCAGTGTCATGAGGAATACTAAGAAAAATGGGAGAAAAAATTGGGGCTTTAAGACCCAACCACCAGCACTCAAAAAGAGACACCAAGAGGACATAAAGAGCTCAGTTTTCTTTGTTTTAAACAAGGCCTAGGCACAGTCCACAAAACTTGTTATTTTAAATAGAAAAATACATGATGCTGGAGTGCTGGAAAAAAAAAAAAATAAATAAAGGACAAAATAGGGCACCCTGGTTATTGCAGGGAGAATAGTATGCTAAAATTTAATCCCATAGATACAAACTGTGTTCAGAACTCACTGAGTGGTCGGTGGCAGAGGGAGCCTGGGGAAAACAATCTTACTGGCAGGACCACGATGCTCTCTCCTGTCACTAGATGTCAGCAAATGAATGCTGATCGCTGCTTGTGTATCAGGAGAGGAAACGCAAAGGAAGAGTTGCCTCACCCTCTCTCTCCTGCCCCTGCTTTTGAAGCCTTGCCAGCTTCACCAGTCGAGTTGCAAAATATTTGTTAATTAAATATTTACAAATTTATTTATTTATTTATTTATTTCAGTTCTATAAAAAATAAAAATCCTTTTGCAGGCTGCTCAGATCTGTGTTTGTCAGGCTCTCTGTGCTCCCTGGGACAGTTGTATTCAGGTTGTGCACATCTGCATCTGGCATGGCTGAGTCTGTACACAGAGCAAGATGCTTTCCAGACACTCTTCCACCTAATGCTTAATGTTTAAGGACCTTTTTTTTTAAAAAAAAAAATAAATTAAGGTTTTAAACCTGCCCCTCACCAAATTTAGGGTGCTTTAAGTGCAGTAACTCCAGTCTCACCTCATGGTTTACATCGTGCCACTTGGTGCTAGCACATCCAGTGCTCAGGCCTTTCTTGCACTGCCTGGTCCACGTGGGTGGCAAAGACACTCCAGGGATACAGGACTGTGAAGGAAAGGGAAGGGGAGGTCTGTGGTGCCCCAGGCTCCTCTCTTGTGTCCAAGCTGGGTATTTGTCTGACTTTTCCCAGCTCAGCTCACTGAACTGGCTGACGTGGAGTTTAAGCTGCATTTCTCCTGTTACTGAGGGCCGTGGAGCAGAACCCCCTCTCCTCTGGCACTGTGGGATGTCAGGTGGCAGCAGCTGCCCCAGGGCCCAGTGCTGGGTCATGTTGTGTCTGCCTTGCTTGAGATTAGAGATGTCCACGTGGGAATCCCCAACCAGTCCATGTAGCTCTCTCATGTGATCCAATCCATAGGGCAAGGCTCTGCAGGTAGGAAATGTGACTTCTTTCCTTCTTTCCCTTTGAGCAGGAAGTTTTCTAAGAGATGAGGACTTGCCAGGCTCAGCAGGATCCATCCATAAGCCTTCCCCATGGAGCTTTCCTTAGGAACGGGCGTTGAGCAGGGTCACTGTGAGGTTTTGGTTTGATCACTGGCAAGAGCTGGGCATGTTACTGAGATATGCTCAAGCCAGAGCACAAGAAATGGGAATGCAGGACTAAACTTCTTTATGAAAACTGCTGTCTTTTGCAAGATGCACAAAAATCAAATCAGAACAGAGCTAAAATTTGATTTTCAGCCTTAAAGCTTAAAAAAAAAAAATTAACAAAATTAAATAAAATTAACAAAACCTCACTGCCTTCAAGGAAAAACAAAACCAAAAGAAAATGTCCAGACTAACCCATGAGTCTTTAAAGCTAAAGATATAACTGGCTTGATCACCATGCCTAGAAGGGTTCAAAAGCCATGTAGATGTGGCTTTTGGGGACATGATTTAGTGGTGGGTTTGACAGTGCTGGGGGAATGGTTGGGCTCAATCTTAGAAGGCTTTTCCAAACAAAATTATTCTATGAATATGAATTATTCTGAAAGTTCTCCCCTTCTCTGGTTCTTGCTTTGTTGCTTGTGCCACTGCACGAGTGAAAATGCAGTTGTAGATTCTGTTCAATTTGGGTTAAATTTACAGAACACCTGGTTAGTGTTTGTGGGACTGAGTTGTGCTCCTGTGAAAGATGAGAAAACTGGTAGGAAGCTTGAGACAGGTGAGGAAATAACTGATTATTCCTTTAAGGTGATATTAGGGTAAATACCACATATAATTTTGCCAGCAAGCCTGTCCCTGAGATTTCTTGTTTTCCATTATGGTGAAGGTAAGGAAGGCACCTTTAAAAGGAGATAAATTGACAAGAGGATGCATCAAGGTAAAAGCTGAGCCTGATGTTCCTGGTTGCATCAGCATGCTTGGAATAACAGGTTTGACTTTAGAAGTTTGATGTAACAGTTCTTGGGATCTTTGTTGGAGGGTGCTGGCCCTGCCCTTAACCAGACTCCACTGGTAAAAGTGGATGTTTAGGGCAGAGGATTTAGATTAGAGCCTAGAAATGAGGCTGGTTTAAAAGGATGAGATATGTGGTTCGATGAAGCTCTTTGAATGGGGCAAGAGGAGAGGGAGAAATGAGTTTTGTTTCTAACAAGAAGATCCAGTGAGCCAGGACAATGGGGACTAGAGCCAGGGAAACCTGGGGATTTGTATGAGTAGATGCAGAAGATATAAGGAGGGTCTGCTGTGGTGTTGTGGCAATTGGGATCTCATTAGAAACCAGGGCCTCTGATGTTTATTGTGGAGACCAAACCAAGGGATCAAAATGGTTCCTTCTACCTTTCAAATCCAGAAATGAATTTTAGAGGGGGAAATAAAGCATATTAATTACATGGCAGGAATGTTCTGACAGTGAGATCTATCAGGCAGTAGAATAGATGTTTGAAAACCATCTCTTGGGACTTCTGAAACCTGTCTGTGTGAAATGAATTTCTCACAGGGAACAATTCTTCACAGGCAGAGGTTGGACTCCATGACCTTAAAAGGTCTCCTTCTCCTCCCCCTTTTATTAACTTTGTTTTTAAAATTCTTTGTCTCCCCTGCTAAGCACATCTTGATGCTCCACAGTCCATTTTGTGAGGGGTGGATAATCAGGGATGTGAGTTTTGGCACTGGGACTCCTTGGGCAGTTCTTCAATCAATCCCCAGCTGCCCTTGGAGCCTCCTGCAGGTTTGAGCCTCATCACACGTCCAGCAGTTGTTATTAAACAGTGACCCAGAACAAAGCCCTTGTGCTGAGCATCCCGATATCCTGGATTAAGCCAGAGTATCCCTCAAAGCCAGGGCTGGGGGTAGTCAGTCCCTAAGCCATTGCCACCACACAGAGATTTGGCTGCCGTAGTGTCTGATCTCAAAAGAGAAGCTGTAATGAGCTGAGTGCATTCATCCCAGCGATGGGATTGCAAGGTTTGATCTTTATCGGGAGGATAAAGCCTAAAGCAGCTTCGTTCTGGGGTTTGAACACTAACCAATTAAGCAGGGAGAAGAATTGTGCCCCAGAACAGCCAGAATATCCTTTTAGGATGTGCCAAAAGTGTGTTGAAATCTTTAGTTGGTTTTTTTTTGCTGCTGTTGTGGTAGGAGATAATGGCACCAACAATACCAATTTGTGTTTCATGGTCAGAGGAATGGGAAGGGAAAGGCCAAGATGTCCTCCTAAATGAATAAAGATATTAAACCTCTGGGAGGAGGGAAATAGGAGTACCTTAGGAACCCAAGGAAGGAATGGGAAAAGAACATCTCCTCTAAAAGTGGTATCTCCATCAGATGGACTGGAGATGTGGAGTGGGGAGGTGAGATTTTTCCTTCCTTCCACCTGAGAGAGAGAAAGCAATTCTAAGTTTGATTCTGGGGTGTACAGATTAAGTAGTGTTTGCTTGGATTTTGCTTCCTCTGATCTCTTGGCAGCCTTTTGTAGCCATATTTTAAAACTTAGGTTATATAAATTAATACCTTTGTTTGCCTGGTTTGAGTTAAATATTATTTCAGCTGTTGGTGGGATGCAAGGCCTCCTGTTCCTACTGGCATGATAACTTTGGCATGAGGGCACTGGAGCACAACAGAAATGCCCAGTTTCCACATTTTGGGGTTCAAAAAGTGCCAGACTGTTCTTGTGCTGAGCTCTCAGGGCTGTGTGGGAAACACCTTCTGGTGACCTACATGAGCCAGGCAAGTTCCTTGACAGCAGCAAAATGTCGAGGAAAGCAGTCCTGAGATTCTGTGAGTAATTTCCAACATTCATCCCAAAATAGAGTTCAAGTGGTTTTCCACATAGGAAAACCCTGCCAGGCTCTTTTCAAGACCACAAAAGAAAACCAAAGCCCTCCTGTAATGAATTGGTTCTGCTGTGGGTTGTTGCAAATGCAAGATCTTTGCAGCATTTAGTCCTCTTGGATGCTATTTATTTGTCAAAACACAGATATTTAATGATGTTTAAGATGTCCTTGGAATATCAGAAAAGACATAAGGCTTTTGTTGTAGTCACAGAATACTTGAAGTAGCTCTAGACAGAATTTATAGACAATAAAAGCAAAATCTAGCTATCATTCTTTTAGGTTTCTCTGCCTATTACTTGTCTTAGATGTCTTCAAGGCAGGGATTTTATTTGGCTCTGTTTGGATGCCAAGCAAGAAAATTCCCCTTGGATTTTGGGAAGGAAAGGGGTTTAGCATATTGCAAAATTTGTGAAGCATGTGGGTAACTTTACTTTCTCATTCTAAATCCAGAGAAGAAAAATAGAGATAAACTCTCTCTCTCTAAAGTTCAGAGCAGATGAACTGATAGGTTTTAATATTTCAAAAATACCTGAAATATTAAAGAGTTATAAACTCTTCAGAAGTACCCCATATGAAATAATAAGTTTTAACAAATTGTGCTAAATATTTTAATTTAGGAAATAGAACATTTTCATATTTTTTAAAATTCAAACCACATTTTTTTAGGATTGCTTAGGAGACAAGGTATTCATTGACAATGACACTTCTCCAGCAAACAAGGTACCTTTTAAACAAATTGGAACTTATAAAAGCAAATAGAAAAAAACCCTTTCTTGTTAAATTCCCATTGATTTGATTTCTGATGCTTAAGGACTCCTCTTGTGTGCTACAGTGCAGTGTGTTATACTGTCCACAGACCTTTTCAGGAGTTCATTACAACTATTTGGTTAGTTCAGGATTAATGAATATTCTCCAAAAGTCAGGGCTTTGAGAGAAACAGATTTAATGTCTGTCATGATTTAATGCTTAAAGGACTCCTTTCTAAAACTGTTAAACCTAAATATTTCAGTGAATCTGAACTTCAGTGACAGTTCATAATACTTCTTTTTTTGCACATTTTGTCTGGATTTAGAATAAGAAAATCTAATTTCTTCCCACAGAGTCACACTGAATCACTTAGGTTGGTAAAAAACCTCCAAGGCCACCGAGTCCAACCTGTGACTGACCCCTACCTGGTCACCCAGCCCAGAGCACTGAGTGACATGTCCAGGCATTCCCTGAACACCTCCAGGGCTGGTGGCTCTACCACCCCCCAGGGCATTGCATTCCAGTGCTGAGCAACCCTTTGCATGGAAAAAATTCTCCCAGGTGTTCACACCACTTGTTTTTTAAATAAACCTCAAACAGCAGCTCCCACTGCAATTTTTATCTCATCCATGGAGGCAAACTTGGACCACATCTCAAGTCATACTCAGCTATAAAATAAGGTGGGAGATCCCAGTTCCCACCAGCTCCCCAGTGGCCCTCCAAGCTGTGTCAAACTTTCCTCAAAAACTGTTTCTGGATTTCAAACTTCTGATATGTGTTGTCACGTCTCCTTGGAAGAAAAATTTCTGCCATATTCTTGAACTGTAAACCATGTTCTGTCTCTCCCAGAAAAAATGTCCATGCTTGTATTTAATCCCTAATGTCATCTCCTTCTGGACAGAGCAGTTTGATCCCAAGGACCATCCCGATGCTCAGGGCACAGAGGAGATTTCATTTTGCTCACGCAAAACAAATGGGGCTGAAGGAGCTGCATGGACACCTAATTTTCCTCAAAGAGGATGCACCTAAAGGGAGGCTGGGTGCACATCAGGAGCCAAAGGATCCTGGAATGGTTTGGGCTGGAAAGGACCTTCAAGTTCATTCAGTTCCATGGGCAGGGACACCTCCTGCAATGGCACCTCTCAGTAGTTAAAGCATGCTCAGTGTCAGTGGTATTTAGGCTGCTTTGGGTTATTTTTTCATCTCCTGTCTTGCAGCCTCTTTGGCCATGCTCTGTGGCCTGACACATTCTTCTGCCAGCTGCCAAGAGGACAGAGCCACCTTCATTGAATGTGACATCCGAGTCACGGTGGGCACCTCCCAGCAGAGAAGATCTGTGTCCTACCTCTACGTCTGCGGGGACACGCGGCCCCAGGGGAGTTTGGCTGGACTCTTTGCCAGGTTAGTGCCGTGTCTCTCCATCAGCCCAGCTGCTCCATCCACAAATAACATCCCCCCGTGGTTTCCCACCTTTTGCAGAGCTGTTCCAAATGATGGGCTGAAGGAACAAATCCTTAATCCTCACACTGATGCCAGTAGAGCAGTTTAGCCTTGAGACCACTAGAGAGCTCCGCTGGGTTGTGGAATTCATTTCCTGTGCCTATCAAAGCATCTCCAGTTCCCCCTCCTTCCCTCCTGCCTTTTGAAAGTGTTTGAGAGACATCAGAAAATCCATCTTGCAAACAGCCTGCTTTGTTCCTTCTTAGGTTTTAATATTTATCTTCTGATCCTAAGCAACATCTGGTGGATGCCAATGGGAAAAAAGATTAGGCATTATGAAAAGCAGAAGTCTTTTTATTTTTTCTTCTCTTTTTCTCCTCTCTGCCTTTCTCCAAACATTTTCATGAGTAAAAAGGAGAGAATTCAGCAGGGTGTGCAAGGGTTCCTTACACTTTGCAAATCCATGGTCAAGCTGTCCAGGATTGTAACTTGGAACTGTTGTCTTTGATGGAGAAGTGAGGATTTATTCCTGCAGAGCATTTACTTCTAGGGGTAAGAGGGATGTCTGAATTAAGGAATAAACAGGTGAATAATTGAAGGATTTTATTTGGAAGGGACTTAAAGGTTATCTTGTTCCAACCCATGGGCAGGGACACCTTCCACTATCCCAGGTTACTCCAAGCCTTCTCCAACCTGGCCTTGGACACTTCCAGGGATCCAGGGGCAGCCACAGCTTCTCTGGGTACAGGGAATCATCTGATATCCCTGTGCTGGGTCCTCACCACCCTCACAGAGAAGAATTTCTTCCTAATCTCTAATCAAAATCTCCCCTCCTTCAATTTGGAGCCACTCCCCCTCATCCTATCACTCCATGCCCTTGTGAAAAGCTCCTCTCCAGGCTTCTTGTAACTCCCCTTTAGATCCTGGAACAGGTTGAATAAAACTTTTCAGCAGTTATTTAGTAAATAGAGAATCAGAATAGCATTGAAATGCATTGCCCATGATCTGCTGTACATGGTGAACCCTCTTCTGACTGCTGCCTCTTGCCACAGCCCAGGTATTTCAGTGGGGTTGCAGATTTGATCCTCATCCTGACCTGATCCATACATCATACCTGGTATTGATTCACCAGAGAGAGTTCTGGATACCCTGAATTGAGGAGGGGGGAAAATCCTCAACTGGCATTTACTGTACAAAGACAACAAGACGTGAATGGCACGATTTTTTAAACTTGTTAAAAAATATAAAAATAGAAGTTTCCAACTAAAATTAATTAAAAAAAAAAAAGTTAACACAGTTGCAATACCTCTCTGTGGGTCTGTCACTTCTTCCTCATCAGTATTTTTAATTTGATCTAGATTTCATCAGGCCTAGACTTTTTAAGAAAATTCTTCCCAGTTTTTGAGTGAAAAGAGAAATAATTACTAATTAAATTAAATTAAACTAATTTAATCAGTTCTGCTGCTCCCAGAATGACTTGTTTCAAATCAAGAAACTCCAGGAGCCTTGCCTTGTCTGGTTGAACTTTGCTTTGCTTCTCCTCACATCAGTATAACCCAAATCCAGAGAACCAATAAACCTGAGAGGGACAGGACAACCCCATGTGTGTTTCTTTCATGCTTCTTTTTCCCTGAGTATCCAAACTGTGCTCAGCTCTTCACTGATAAAAATTGCATCTTCAATGATATACTACTGCTACTATTATAAAACTATGACTACTTTTTTCTTTTTCCTCTTCTTGGTTTGGGCTGCCACTGTGGAGGGAGTCACAAAGTCCTTTTACTGACTGTTTCCTTATTGTTTTAGTCCAATTTAACTGTGAATGCCCCAGAGATGGGGTTCATTATTTCTCCTGGGAAACTTGTCAGGGAAAGATTTCTGCATCAAATCAATCAACATTTTTTACCTACTATTTTTCCATTTTTCTGACTTCTTCAATGTCTTTTTTATTGTCTTAACTTTTCATCCAATCGTGCTCATGCTTGCCTTTTAGTCAAAAATTAAAACTTGGACAGATCTTTTTTTCTAGTGCGTTTATTTCTAAATTAAAGGGAAGTTTACTTCTTGCTAAAGGGAAGTAGGGGAAAAGATTGTTTGTTTTCAAAAAAGTTTCCTGATTTGAGAAATCTGAGAAGAAATAAAAGGAAAAAAATTAAGAGGTTTGAATCGTACAAAGTAATTTATTTCAGAACTTCTGAAAACCGTTTTCCACATTTCAGTTTAGAAAAATATTTAATTTTAAAGTATTAATGGAATTTGCAGAGTGGTCTTAGAAAATGTAAATGTTTCCACCAGAAAAGAACTGTTTTGAGGATTCTTGAAATACATATTGATTGCTTTAATTAGTAATTAAATTTTAGTTCTGTGCAAATGCACAAGAGTTAAGACAGGACGGGGAAAAAACCACTGCAGTAACTCCTGGCTTAGGTGCAGATTGGATCTGTCCTGTTTTTCTTACTGATTTTATAGAATCACAGAATAGTTTGGGTTTGAAAGGACCTTAAATCTCACCTCATTCCACCCCCTGCCATGGCAGGGACACCTTCCACTACCCCAGGTTGCTCCAAGTCCCATCCAACCTGGCCTTGAGCATTCCAGGGCTGGGGCAGCCACCTGGATCAATGCTTTTCAGTGGTTTAAATAAATATTTTCTTTACATAATCTGTAGCAGAGCCCATCCTTTATCAGCTCATAATAGCAAAAGCATAAAACATATTCCTTAAATGAATTGTAAGTTTTGCCATTAACAACATTTGTATCAAGATACACTCCTGAATTCCATTTAATAATTCATTCCTTTTCTTGCACTACCTTTAAACATTGCAATTTGTTAACAGTGTTTCAGAATGTGCTTGCATGGGGACAGAAAGGAACTGGCTCTTCTAAAAACCAAAGCAAATTTACTTTTTTGCAAAAAAACCCCTGTGAAAACCACTCAAAGGTCCTTGTACTGACTTGAATATTTAGCAAATTGTGTCCATGCCCTGCATCCAGCTGACCACCACCTCCTTCTGCCTTTCAAATTGTTGCTTATTTAAAAGATGAAGTTTTTTTTTTTCTTGGAGCTTTAAAAAGCACTCTGCAGTCTTGAAAGATAGCTCAGTCCACTGAATTATTGTACAGAACAAGATTAATTCTCAAAGTGCTGCTATTGAAAGCAAGCAGTTTCCCAAGGTTGGCTTTTGATTATCAGTACAGGAGAGGGAAAAGTTCATTCAAATATAAAAATAAAAATTTGCTGTTAAAAGAGTTCAGCAACTTGCAAAGGCTTATTTATTTGTTTGTTTGTTTGTTTTTAGTATTTCTGTGATTTTTAATGTGGCTGATTTCTTTAGTTTGACCCTGAAAAAGGGCAGCAAAACAAACAGCCCCTAAATGCAGGTCAGAGCAGGGCTTTGTTTGCAGAGTGAGCTGCTGCATCCAGCAGAGAGGTTTTTAATCTTCAGGGTCATCAAACCACTCTGATGATCACCCTCCCAACAAAGCTCTGAGTCCTGGCTTTCCACTTGGGTCAGTTTTGGGAGAGCTTTGGGCAAGGGAGGTGCTTCAACCCCTCTACCCCACACTCATGAGACCCCACCTGGAACAGTGTCCAGCTTTGGGGTCCCCAGCACAGGAAGGATGTGGAGATGTTGGAGCGAGTCCAGAGGAAGCAGGATGATGATCAGGGGGATGGAACAGCTCAGCTGTGAGGAAAGGCTGGGAAAATTTGGATTGTTCAGCCTGGAGAAGAGGAGGCTGCAGGGAGAACTTAGAAAACCTTTCAGTGCCTTAAGAGATTCCATGAGATTTGGAGAGGCACTTTGGACAAGGGTCTGGAGTGACAGGGGAACAGCTTCAAACTGACAGAAGGTAGATTTTTGTGAGTTCTTAGGAAGGAATTCTTCCCTGTGAGGGTGGGGAGGCCCTGGCACAGGGTGCCCAGAGAAGCTGTGGCTGCCCCTGGATCCCTGGCAGTGTTCCAGGCCAGGTTGGATGGGGCTTGGAGCAGCCTGGGATAGTGGAAAGTGCCCCTGCCCATGGTATTATGGGGTGACTCTAGGTGTTCTTTAAAGTCCTTCCAGTCCAAACCATTCTGGGATTCTAATCCCAAAGACACTTTACTAAAATCCTGTTGCACAGGATTTTCAGGAGCCTGAAGGCCTCTTAAAATCCTGATCCTGCCTATCTGATCCTGTGTTTTATTAAGTAAATCACACTGTGAACTCTGTCCTTTCTCAGCTCTTCAGAAAAGCTGTGTAATTTCTGGGCTGTGTTGGTGGTGCTGTAACTCCTTTCTCCTCACTTTCCTACGACTTGTCTGTGTGAATCTGATGGTGGGATGGGGAGGAGAGGAAGAAGTAGCAATGGCCAAGAGCCACAGAATCAATTAGGTTGGAAAAGACCTCTGGGATCAAGTCCAGCCATTAACCCTGCACCACACTTTGCTCACCACTAAACCATATGTTGAAACCTACAGCTCCCCACAATGAAACACTACCAAAATCAGCAATTGTCAGCAGCAAAACCAAGGAAAAAGGATGTTTCTCTCCCACCATGTTTTCTATTACTTCTTCCCCCTATGCAAGGGGAGGCTTTAGAGCAAATGTCTGCTAGTATAACTGGCACATATATCGAATCTGCTTAGTCTGGGCTGTTAAGTAAGTTTAATTAATTTACTAAGTTAATGTTCCAATGTTAGCAACAAAGCATCACTGCAATCAGCTGGGTAGCAGGAATTGGAACCCCTAAATGAGCTCATTTTTTCACAGTTGGAATTAGGGACCAGTTAGCCAGTTGTGTGGTTTTTCCAATTTCTCCCCTTGCCCTAGGGGAGCTGCAAGTTATTCATTCCCCATTGCTAAGTGTGAGTAAGATGGGGAGGGGGGAGACACAAACAAACCCTACTCCTTGTAGGAGTCCATCTTTGCTCCCAACACTGCTGATTCCCCCCCTGCTGTCTGCACTTGTCTGCCTGCCTTGGTCCTAGAATGGCACTCGTTCCTGTTTGTGATGGTTTGGGGAAGGAGAAAAGCATCACTGAGAGATATTTACTGCATGTATTTTCATCCTGAGTGTGTGCAGATAAAGGGGGGAAAAGCAAATAAACAATAAAAGAATGGAAACAAAATTACCGAAATTTGCAAAGTTTGACAAATGGTGGCCAGGAGTTGCCACAAGCTAATGGCTTGCAATGATTAATAAGAGTAAAAATAATTGCATTTCATTAAGATTGATGACACCCCATTTAACCTCCCTTCTCGTTTCAGCCCTAAAGTGGAAAGAGATGAAGTTCTCATCTATAATAGCTCCTGTAACATTACCATGGAAACTGAGGCAGAGATGGAGTGTGAGGGAGCTAATCAGCCAATTACTGCCAAGATTACTGAGATATGGAAAAACTGGGGCCAGAACACTCAGGTATAATCAAATCTTTTTTACAGACTGATTCAAACAGCTTAAAATTAAATTTGTAATATTGTGTACATTTAAAGGGGGGCAAGAAAAAAAACAATTTAGGCTGAGCAGCAGCAATATATAATATTAAATGCTTTCCAACTTTGAATAGCAGTTCTAATGCAGCACAGCTGAATTAATGGTTAACTATGGCTAATCATGTATTTTATGAGACATAAATGAACTTTACCTTATTTTCTGAGCAATGTATATATCTTTTAACACTCTCTCTTTTTTTTTTTTAATATAAATTCAATTCTGTTCTAAAAATGTTCTTTTCTATTGAGCAGAAATCTTAGCCATGAGGTACAGTTTCAGCTCTCTGGCAGAGACTTAACACTCAGTGCAGCCCTGGTTACATTTGATTTTTGCTGCTTTTCAGTAGCTGAAGGAAAATGGGACAGTCTTCCCAGTGCTATCCATGGGTATAGCAAGAAAAGAAGATTTATGCCAAGACTTCATGACAAAAAAGCTATAATTCTGAACCACCATAAATTTTAAGTCTTGATACGTAAAAGTGTCACTGCTAACCTGCAATATCCTGTTCGATCCCTCACAGTTTTGCAGAGGGGGTGTTTAGCCACCTGTAAGAAGAAATTTAGAGGGGCTGGATATTTTTTTGAACACAAATTTTCCCTTTTTCACTATGCTTTCCCAAAGGAGCAGCTCCTGAGATGTGGTGGAGCCCTCCTGAATACAGGGATGTGTGAGTGGGGATTGTAACACACCTGACTTAGGAAAAAAAATCAAATGCTATTTTTAATCTATTAAATAAAAATTTCACACAGTCTTTTAGCATAGTTTAGGAAAATTAAGTTAATTTGCTCAGCATCAATGTTAAAGCTACCACAGTAATTTTTAACTCTATCTGTGAAGAGATTTCCTGTGTTTAAGGACTTTAAATTTACTTTGCCACCCCAAAAAGTTGCTGCAGTGTACTGGCACAGTAATTTTGATGCATTTCTACTGTTGAATTCTATATTTAGTCTTATATATCTGATCTATTCTATATTTTGGAGTCTGAATACTTGCAAAACTACCTTACATGAATATTACTATGGCAGTGGAGTATCCTAAATTGCAATTCCTTGCTTCTGTTAAGCCTGTCCTTGGTCTGTGGAGGAATGTCAGATGTAGAATGTTATCTATTAAGGTTTATTGCTCATCAATCTTGTTAGTTATGGTACCTAAAACATGCCCAGCTAAGGAGAACAACAACCCTCAAAAATTTCTGGATGGTTACTGCAGGAGTGAAGTGCCCAGGCAAGTATGAGACCAAATGGTAACTCCTCCTTACAGGAACGTTCCTGTTGTCCTTCCCAAATGGGGTGAGGGCATCTCTAGAGCCCCAGAGCTGGGCTGCAGCTTGGAGGGATGTTCCCTGCTGCTGTCGGTGGTCTGGGCAGCTCAGCTGTGTCACAGGACCTGCAGCCTCAGTGGCAGCAGGATGACAGGTTGTCTTGACACAGGTGGGAGGAAGAGGAGGCAGAAGCTGTGAGGTTTGCCCCTGCTGTGGTTTTTCTGCTCAGAGTAGGGAAAAGCAATGAAGTCCTAAGTGTCCTGAATGAACAAATTCATTCAGAGCAGGATGAAAACAGCAGCACTTTAGAGCTGGGATTTGCTGCTGCTTAATGAACCCAGTGGGCATTCGGAATCATTTTATCCCTCTTCCCAAAACTGGCTTGGGTGAGCAGAGGTGGATGGGTGGGGAGTTCAGATAAATGGCTTCAATTTTGGTCCCTTTCTGGCTGACAGCACCCCGTTAAGATTTACGAGCTGGTGCAGCGCATGCATGCTTCACTGTGGAGGTTTAAATCATGTCGTGTGAACTGGCCTTACCTTTCCAGTGGAAAAAATGGTCCCCAGGTTCAGCACTAAGCAGTGAAATGCATTAATAGCACCACGTGCCTTAGGATAATGGTGCTATTAGCAGGCAGCACAACTCTGTGTGCAAGTAATGGGGCTGCATCTCTTTATAATAACATCTGGCACTTCTCTTGCATGCTCATGCAAGGATCTCAAAGCGCTCCATAAAAAAGGGGCATGATCCTGTTTTCTGCACAGCTGCACTGCTCAGTGGTTTGTTTTTCTGCTTCCTCTGCTGCCAGCTGAAGGATGCCCAGGCAGGCCAAGGACTCAGCTCAGCTGGGTGCTGTGGGAGGGTTGGCTCAGAGGTGATTTGCTGCTGATGGTGGAGCAGGATTAGCTCCAGGAGGGTGCTGGAAGTGAAAAGATGTAATGCAGAATGGCTGATAGAGGCTTGTGGCATGGAATGAATGGGCACTGGCAAGAGGAGACAACAGACTTGGTTGAGAGCAGAAAAAAAAAAGGTAAAATGTTGGTACTGAGAAATTGAGCCTGAGAGGTACAAATGGTGACATCACCAAACCTGCCAAAGTTCAAGCAGCATTTGGATAGCATTCTTAGGCACAGGTTTGGGCTCTTAGGGTTGTTCTCTGCAGAGCCAGGAGTTGGCCTTGACGATCCTTTTGGGTTCCCTGCAACTCAGGATTTTCTGTGATATGCCCATTATTCTATGATACAGTTTTTAGGGTATTTTTTCATCAGTTTTATTATTTAAACAGCTGCATTTTCTGGTAGGTGCTGCAAAATCCATCACTCAGTTTGTGTCCTTTCAGCTCTGGTCTCTGAGCTGTTGCTTGCATGAATCACAGAATCCTAAAGAAGGATCTCCAGGAACATCAGGTGCATGGTTACAGTCAGGGATAGGCTCAGATCTGAATCTAGAGGACTCCCAGAATTTCATGGAGTTTCAAGGTGCTACCTCGAGATCTGTGATTTTCATGGCAGATTTCATGAAATTTCAGTTCAACTTGGATTTTTCCTGGGGTCTGGTCTGTGTCCCCCTGTTGTCCCCCCCCCAAGAATATTTTCTATGGTTTTCTTTAGAAACTGTTTTAATCTCTTGCCACACTTTGTGTTTGAATGTTTTTGCCCTGTATGACTTAATTAGGTCACAAGAAGTAAGCAGCAGGCTTCTGCCCCACTGTTGCATTCAGCATCATTAGTGTTGGTAACTTGCTCTGTTATTATCTAAGAAGAGTTG
Source organism: Cyanistes caeruleus (assembly GCF_971803275.1). Lineage (NCBI taxonomy): Eukaryota > Metazoa > Chordata > Aves > Passeriformes > Paridae > Cyanistes > Cyanistes caeruleus. Next base: position 4,043,413 of record NC_141702.1, read on the forward strand.
CACAATTATTTTTATTTCAATATATAATGCAATTTAGCCTACTGAAAAGAGAGGGAGGGGAAAAGAAACCCCCAGCGCTGATTGTGTATCCCACAGGACTTAATTAGTTCACAGCTTCAAGAATACACTGGATAATGGGGAGATATGAATTAAATAATGAAAGGGAAAAGTTCTAATGCTCACTCAGTACCTGTCCACTTCCACCTTGGCTGCATAATGAGATGTCAGCTCTGGTGACACTGATGAGATGTGCAGAACCCCCCGAAAACACAAGGTGGGGATGCTCATGGGAGGGTTTGGCCAGGCTCGGATGGCTCTGAACCCATTATGCTTAGTGAGCCTTCCAATTATTATTCTGGATCGCTGGACCAGACCTAATCATGATGCAAACATGCTGCTGGAGCAGCGCTTCCCTGCTCCCACTCCTCCTCCTCTGCTGGCCCACATGGGTGATGGAACATTTGGCACAGGGCCGATGCCACGTACTGAGTCAGCCTTAGGGAAGCTGAGCTGGTGTCCCAGTGAATTCCCTGCAACCCAACTCCCAAGGGGTCCCTGCTGAGGGATAGGAGGTTACTAAAATAACCAGATATGCCAGATAAAAATGCCATCCTGGATTATGGCTCCACCTGGGTGTGCTGAGCTGCCTTGAGTTCGTTTTTAACAGGGTGTCAAGGGAAGGTCTTGAGATTTAAGGGGTGGCTCAGAGAATTGAGGGTCTGTGAATTCTTAGCTTGGTGGCTGACACAGGGATAACTGCTTTGTTCACTTCTCATGAAAGGAAAGAATATAAACCCCCCCACAAAGGCTGTGTCTGAGACATGTACAGTCACCTCAGAAATCCTTTCTGTTCAACTTCCACTCAATATAATCAGGACTAGCTCTTCAAATCCCTTGTATTCCTCTGCAGATCTTTTGAATAATTCCTTTCCTTATTTTTCAGCCTTTTTTTTTTTCCCTACTTACCATCTCTCTTGATGCCAAAGTATTTGGAGGTGAAGGAAGCAATGAAATGGTTTCAACCAGTGGAGATGTTTGGTGATTTACAAAGCTGGCAAAACCTTTCAGGGAGCATGGAAGGGTCTCTGGAAGCCCAGGGCACTCTGGGCATAAAGGGCTGCTCCTTTATTACTCACAGCAGGACTGATGCAAGGTCAGAGATTGGTTTGGGATGGAAGGGACCCTTGAGATCATCTCATTCCAACCCCCTGCCATGGACAGGGTCAAACCTTGAGCATGTTCTTCATCTGTGAGTGTTACTAGTGATGGGAAGTTGTTCTTTTTTAATCTCATTTTAGGGCTGTCCTCATGCTGTGTGGATGTTTGATGGGTGCATTTTTCAGGGTGAAGGGCTCCTCCTTGGGAGTCCATGAGGAAAACCACTACAACAGGCTGAGAGTAGTTAGGCAGGGTAGGGGTCATAGAATCACAGAATTGGATTGGAAAAGATCTTAAAAAGATCAGCTAGTCCAAATTCCCCTACCATGGACAGGGACACCTTCCACCAAACCAGGTTGCTCCAAGCCCCATCCAGCCTGGCCTTGGACACTGCCAGGAATGGGGAAGGAACAGAGGAGGTTCCAGTTTCATGTGGAATTTGTTTGAAGCTGCCCATCTCTCCACTTGAAGAAGAACCAGGGTACAATAAGATATTTAATTCCTGTGTATCCATTTAGAGAGTGCAAAAGCAGAACCTTTTATCTGGCCATGGGGATCACAACTTGCTGAGGTTTGGGAATAGTTTCATAGGATTTATTAGCAAGTAGCCTGGTAGAACCTGACTTTGTTGTCTTGGGCTGTGAGTAGAGTTTCTGGGTCCTTTGGCAGTGCCACCAGCCAAAAATAGCCCTGTCACGCAGAGGACATCAAGAGTAGGACTAGATGAAACTCTTCTACAATATTTTGTGTGTATTTTCATAAATATGCACTTTTAACAGCCCAGCAAGCCCACCCTTGCATCTCCAAATTCTGTTTTCTTAACTTGATATCTTGGTCCCAGCGTTATTTTCAGAAGGAGATGGGGAGTGCAATAAAACCCACCAGACCCTCACAGAAAAGAAGCGGAACAGTCCATAAAAAAACCTAATAAAAATAAAGCCACAAACCCATTCTTGGGGTGCAGAGGCTGCTGGAGCAGAGAGGTACCATCTGCAAGGTTGTTAAGATGTAGAGAACCAAGATGGGCTCCCCAGTAACCACAGGCAATGCGAAGAGATAAATGGTTGACCCGAGCCCGTGTCAGGCAAGGATTGATGCCACTATCAGCCCCAGTGCCTTTGCAATGATTTTTTAAAAAATCTCTGATAGAGTGTGTTATCTAGTTACTGGCACGAGGGCAATGGCCTGGAGGCAGCAGGGAGGAGGGGGGAGGAAGAAGGAGAGGAGGAGAGAGAGAAAGGGGAAAAAAAAAGGTCATTCCAGGAGGACAATCTCTGTTGGACTAAATGAGAAAATAAGGGCCTTGCTCTGGAAGGGGGAGCTAAATAAATAAATAAATAAATATTAGGAAAAAGGGGCTGCTAGGTGTGTGAGGAGAGGATAAGCAAAATTGCTTCTCTTCTCTGTTTTTCTTTTTTTTTTTCTTTTTTTTTTTTCTTTTAATGGGTTCGGCCTTGGGCTGCAATGGGAAATTTAGGAGATGTACTTGTGGTGTGGTTTTATTTTCCTTTAACTGTTGGCTTCCCCATTTGAGGTTTAACTCTTTCCTCTCCTGCTGTCAGATAAAAAAATCAAGGCCTGAACTGAAACTTTCTCTTTTCCCCCCAGCATTGTGAAATTTCTTTTTTATGTTCAACCCCACTATCTTTTTAATGTCTTTGAGCAGATTATTTCCTGAACTGTAAGTGGCTTTCCAGGGAACACTCTTGTCCTGACCACTCAAGTGGCTGCACTGAGAGGTCATTGGGAGCTGTCCCCAGGATATCCCAGGATGGAATGCCACAATCCCCAGGATGGGATGCCAGCCCCTGTAATCCAAAGCACCTCAAAGCTTTTCTATAGGCATTTAAACAAACCTGTGTGAAATCAGAACTGAACGTGGCATAATTTAATGAGAGCTGTTTTCCTTTCCCCCAGTTCATTCATGCCTGCTCCCAACCCTTAAGAGAAACAGATTAGGAGTGAAAAGTGCCATTTTGGAAGTGCTGCTCCAGGGAACAGAAAGCAAATATTTCCCTTTCTGTACAAAAGGAAGGCCCCAGTACAGGTCAGAAGGACACGGGGAAGCTCCCTGTGTGACTGTGGGCTCGTGTCCTCTCCACTTGCTCCCAGGTGCTTGCACAGAGTGTTGCTGCCACTTTTCTATTTCATTATGACAGAAACTCTGATTGACTAATTCAACATTTTGGAGGGGGAAGGACTGTGCTTGAAACCACGGCTTTGGTTCTCCATCTGTGGGATGTGGTCTCACAGAATGGTTTGGGTTGGAAAGGTCCTTGAAAGATGTAGATTCTTCCACCAAATAGGGCGTCTCAAAACCCCGTTCAGCCTGGCTTTGTCTCAGTCTGGGGGGAAGGGGTGGGAATGTTGGATGCCTGGGACTGTGCTGGGGTGTCCAGCCTTGGGCTCTGGGTGAAGTTGGAGGAAGCCTTGTGCCTTCTCCAGCTGCCCATCTTGAATTTGATGGGAAAAGGGCTGAGCAACCTGGAGACACACCTAGCCCAGGTTTGTTCTGCATTGGAACATGGCTTGACAAGTCTGATGGTCTTGTCCTTCATGTGGATGTGGGATAGAGATGTGGCCTTTTGGTCCCTTGAGTCACCAGCACAGGACTGCATCACCCTCTGACTTGTGTCCTCTCCCCAGTCCCAAACAGAGCAGCACTGTGGGCTGGATGTATAAACACAGTGTTTTTACAACCCCTTCCCAAATATTTCTGAGATCTGGCTCAGCACCCAGCAAGGACTGGGCATGTGGTCACCCTCTACTGAAATCTGGAAGATTTCAGCAACACAGTCCCAGCCAGAGTGGGATCATTTTGGGGATTCTTGATGTGTCTGGGCCATGGATGTAGCTCTGAAGTTCTGATTCTGGTGCCTGGTCTGTCTTCTTACCATGAGGGCAAGATCAGGTGTCCCACTCCATCCACAAGAAGTGAGAAGTGTGTGGGAGGGGAGCACAGTTATGTTTTATTTCTTTGGAAAAAAAAAAATAAATCAATCTTGAGGATAAAATGTCTGAAAATTTGGTCCTGTAGCAAACTGCTGGTAGTGATGGAGAAAAAATCATCTTATGTCATGATTTCTTCTGTGCACAGAGTTTAGAGTGAGGAATAGAGAAAGGATAAATAATATTTGTTGTTTAGGGTTTTTAAAGTTTGTTTTTTTTCCCTGTTTTTGTTACTGTTGGTGCTATCACAACGTTTAGCACAGACTGAAAATGTGATCTAGGTGTACAACCAGAGGAAAAACAAATTTAAAGTAGGAAGATTTCAGTTCAGAGAATGTTTGTTAATAACTTAAATAATTGCTGTAGCAGGAGGGAAAACCAGAGCTCTTTGCAGCAATGAATCTACTCGAGGCTTCCCCCTGTCTCTAAGGAAAGGGTTAATTCGATGTGGTTGCCAGTAAAAGCAAGCTGTTTTCATGATGAGCCTGTAATAGCCGGTGATAGACTGGCTTAACAACTGCTCCCTAATGCTGGGTACCACCCCCTGATTGGCAGCTCCCTAAGTGGAAGCCCCTCGTGTCCAATCTGTCCTCCTGAATTGCTGCAGAGCAAAGGACTTCATTAAGGGATCGTAAGGGGACCTCGTAAAAATCAGCAAATAATTACACTGTGGAGGAGAGGAGGGGACTGAGAGCTCTGTGGTCCCCGTGAGGAAAAGCAGACGTGCCAGGGCAGGGAAGCGTCAGGTGAAGTGGGTGTTATAAACACCCCTGAACTCTGGGTCTTCTCAATAAAGCTCAGTTTAGCCCCATTTATGACTTTAACAAAATATTCCCAGTCAGCTCGCTGGGTGGTGGAGGGCTGGGAGCTGTTAGCCCATATTCAGCTAAATTTCAAATGTCAGAGCTCGTTAGGGGTGATTTTAGCCAAAGACAGTTTGAGATGAGCTGTGTAAATTTGAACTTCCTCAAATAAAATTGAGGAAAGAGATTGCTGTTTTGCTTATTGATTTATTTTCCTGCTTTCACACATCTTCTCTGGCTCTGGGATTCTGATCAAGGGTCAGGCTCAGCTTCACCCACTTAGGGGTGGCAGTGCTCCCTCTTCCACACGCACTCTCTTGCTCTTTCATTCTCTAATTCACCTCTATTTGCAGTTTTTCCTGCTGCCTTCACCTGTGTTTGGTGAGAAGAAGATGTGATTTTTGATTTCAGTGTTGAGGGGAGCTTTTCCCTGAGCTCACCAGCAAACCCAGGAGGGCAGGCACAGCGAGCAGGCACAGTGAGGCAGCACAGCCCATTCTGTGGTAGATTTAGGTAAGATATCTGGGAGAAATCCTTCCCTGTGTGGGTGGGAAGACCCTGGCACAGGTTGCTAGAGAAGCTTTGGCCATCCCTTGAAATGTTCAACACCAGATTGAATAGGGCTTGGGGCAACCTGCTCTAGTGGAAGGTGTCCCTTCCTCTGCCAGAGAGTTAGATCTAAATGGTCTTTAAGGTCCTTTTTTGCCCAAACCAGTCTGTGATTGCATGGTTCTCTGAAATGGATTGGTTCAGAAGAAGTTGGACAGCCAGGTGTTGTTCTGCAGTGACTTTTTGGGAGCCCTATTGGGGTAAGTCACAGGATGGAGCCACTGAGCTAAAAAAATGTGCCTTCAAAGCTGAGATGGCCGAGACAGTGTTGCAGAAATGGAGTTTTTTCCATGCTGAAAGGACGGAAGATGCTGGTCACTGGCATGGCCCCAAAGCAATGTTCAATTTCAGGTCTGGAAGAGAGAGTTTCTGGGTGGTCAGACACATGAAGGATTTGAATACAGGTATCATGGGTAACAATTCTGGGTGAGTTTCTCCAGGTGGTGATAGCTGGCATCTCCACTTTTACCTTCATCCCCTTTTGTGTGTGTGCACTAGGATGGTACCCAACTCTCCAAAACCTTCACCCTTGGAATATTACTCAGCACACATCTGCATCCTTTATCACTTGAATCCATCCAGATACTGGGGTCAGGATGTGCCAGCAGGATCCTTGGGTAGAAGGACTCTGGGTTTTCCATCCTGCCAAATGATTAACAGGCAGACAAGCGTGTGTGTGGGGGGCAGAGAGTGAAGGCCATGGAGTGTTTATTGCAGGGCATCTGCATCCCCAACAAAGATGAGCTGTTACAGCCATGTTACAGACAGAGGGATGTCTTTACAGCTCAAACAGCAGCAGTTTGTGCTTTCAGCTCAAAGGCTTCTCAGTTCAGAGGGCGGTGTGTTGGTGGAGAGGTTCTCTCTCACCATAGGCTCTCATCTTGTCTGATTTGAATGAGGCTTGGGCTAAGATCTCCTGAAATGACAAGAGTGGTTACTGTCCTATGACATGTGTGATGCTCTCTTCAGTGGAGGCATTGTCATTCAGGGCAAGTGGCTCAAAGTGCACTAAATTAACTTCAGCTGCCTTCTGGCTTCTGTTGTGGGGCTGTCTGCACCCCTGAAATCATCTATCATGTGCCACTGTGAGCTCAAACTACTGAAAAAAGTTAAAATTAAGTAGATGGAAGCTCTGTTCCATCGAGAATGAGTTGTAATTTTTGCTACATAAAATAAATGCATTAAAGTGAACATATCTGCTGCAGACATGTTCTCATTTCAAAGGTGTCTTGTGCTGGGAATGTTCTCCCCTCTTTGTGCAGATCCTTGCAGAGTAGGGTGGGAGGCTTTACCTGGATTTATCACAGTTTAAGAGACACCCCTGACTGCAGGAAAATGGCATGGATGTTCCCAGTGTTCTAAATGCCACTCAGTGCTCAGATTCCCATTAGGAACTGGCAAATTCAGCTTGGAGTGACGGGGCAAAGGCGGCCTTTGCTGGGGTGTGACATCTTCCTAGCCCCAAAAACCTGGTGACACCCTGTTGCTTCTGTGACCTGTGTGAGCCCCATCTTCACCTTTTTACCTCTGTGGCAGATAAGTGTTTTTGATGATGACAATAAAGATACCACGAAGCATTTTTATTCTCGGTTGCCCCATCTGGGCTGCGCGCTTGATGCGAAGGGCCGGCGTTCCAGTCAGATTGCACTATCAGATGGAGCTGGCTCTATTTCCTGCATAATTCTTCCTGGCTGTACCACATTATGCAATTATGTTTGCATTTAAACCTGAGCACTTACCTGTAATGATGCTGTGGTTCAGCAGACGATACATTAGGGCGGCAGATAATGCACACAGATAGGCTGAGGGCAGCATGTCGTGGATGTGCTAAAGCTGAGCAGGACACCGGGTTTGGGAGCGGGCTCTGAAAGCTCACAGCTTGGGAGGAGCTGCTCCAAAAGCTCACATTACTGAAATATCAGCTGTGCAGGGTGAGATTCCCTACCTGAGGGGCAGGTGCAGGATTGTCCCTGTTGCAGAAGTCAGATGCCAGCACAAGACGCTGCTGCTCACTTCTCCAGGAGCAGGACAGTCTTGGTGGCTGCTGGGAGTCCCAAATGCTGCATCCCTGTAGCACAGCCTGAGAGGAAATGATTTTTTCAAGACTTAAAGGGGGCTTAGAGGAAGGCTGGAGAGGGACTTTTCACAAAGGCATGGAGTAATAGGACAAGGGTTAATTAAACCTGTGCCTTATGATAAAAATATTTTTACATCAAATACTGTGAATAAATTCTTCACTAAAGGGTGATGAAGCACAGGTTTCCCGGAGTATCTGTCACTGTCCAGTCCCTGGAAGTGACCAAGGCCAGGTTGGATGGAGCTTGGAGCAACCTGGGATAGTGGAAAGTGTCTCTGCCCATGGCAAGGGGTGGAACAGGATGCACTTTAAGGACTCTTCCAACACAAACCATTCCCATTCTGTGATGCACCTTAGAGAAGTGACTGTGCCTCTCCTGCTGGCCAAACCCTTTACACCTCATTCCCCCTGCAATTATCCCTGTGATGCAGTGATAATTATGAAAGCTGCTGCTCTGCATCAGATCCTACCCCGGGTAGGTGGTTGTGCCACTCATAACCAATGGCCCTGACGTTTGGCTGAGGAGATGTGGACGCAGTTAAGGCAGCATCAGTGTCTGTCCTTGGATTGTGTGGCTTTGCTGTCTGGTTGCTGTATTTTATGCATAGGGCAGACCAAGCTGTAACCTACACACAGTTTGCCCTCTTCCAAGCACTTTTCAGTCTGCCTGGGAAATCCCTGCAAGCCCCCTGCGAGCCAGGTTTGCAGAGGAGATGGTTTGTGTAGCTCATCTGTGTTCCCCATGCTTCCATGGAAGCTGTAGGAAAGTCAGCTGGATCCCACACCGGTGCTCTGACCTTCACAGCTGACTTGGGACTCTTGCAAGGGGTTCTGAAGCACAAGGAGTTCCACCTCAGATTGAGGAAGAACTTGTTTACACTGAGGGTGGCAGAGCACTGGAACAGCTGCTGAGGGAGGGTGTGGAGTTCCCTCTCTGGAGACATTCCAAACCCACCTGGAGGTGTTCCTGTGCCACCTGCTCTGGGTGACCCTGCCTTGGCAGGGGTAGGACTAGACAATCTCCAGAGGTCCCTTCCATCCCAAACTGCTCTGTGATTCTGTTTATCTTCCTGACTGATAAAAAATAACCATCATCAGCTCTCTCTGGCACTGTTAGGGTGGATGAGCCTCACTCCTCCCACCCCATTTACTATAGCACCCATTCAGAAATCCTGCTCGCTGACACATAAGGACATCATTTGGTTACTTTTCCTGCAGTTGGTAAGCAAATTATTGAGCTAATCTTTGCATTTGCAATATTTGCTCTCAGATTAGTTAGTGTAACTCAAGATCATTCAATTGGGAGACAATATTTGCACAGTGCAAAGGCTGCTACAGTCACCAGGCTTGGTTATCCTGCTTGTGTAAACAACTTGATGCTGTAATTTTCTCATTACCATTAAATTGCTGGTTTTAATTTGTCTCAGAAGCCTCTGTACTTTGTGAAATGGCTGGTTTAGAGAGATGTGTAAATTATGTGTGCCCTCTAACAGTGCTCTGGAAAGGAGAACTAGTCCTGCTGTATCTAAACTGGAAGGTTGCACTGAATTCCTTAATGTGTTTACACTCACAGGATTTTCAGCAAGTTGGGCTTAAAACTCTGCACTAGGATAATTTCCACTGCAGTAAATAATCTGTCTCTGGATATCATGCTGTAAATGAACTTTGGGGAGGAGTTACCAGGCAGAAATACACATTCCATGAAAAAAACCTCTTCATGTGCTTCAAGACAGCACCTCTGCTTCCCGGGGTGTTTTCTTTAATATTTGAAACTGAGATTTCTGATTTTAGGCTCATTTTCCCACCATGACCCTGAGAGACCCAAGAACAACACTTTGGTCCTTGTGTGAGTGTGGCAAAGAGACCTTCCCAGAGGTCTCATGGTTTGTTTAATTATGGAGTGGATTGATGGCTCATATCCCTCCATTACCTGGTATTTTACATGGAGTTTGGGTGAGTTTTGTTTTCTGTGTGTGCAAAGATGGCTCATCTATATCTGGGATAAGCCCCCCTGACAACAGTGATGCCTTTTCAGTACCCTCCCTATAAAAGCACCATTAGATTTAACTAATCCTCCGTGTCCTTAATTAAATACTTCTGGAGCAAGGAGCCTTACCTTCTGTGCTTCAAAACTGCAGTGATTACTCCCCTGCTGAACATGCCTTTTTTTTTTTTTTTTGTGGTTATTTTCTAAGTGGCTTTGCTGGTTTTTTTTAGTTATTTATTTTTTTTTAAACAGGCATTAAGCTGTTTCTCATGCCATTGTCCAGTTACAGACTGGCTTGAGACTGACTTTTGCCATGGCCTTTGACCTCCAAAAATGGCCACTCATTTTTTTCCTGAACTAATCAGCTCTATGAACTATTTACAGTTGGCTTTTGGGTCTTCTCACTGCTTCTGCAGCTGCCCCTGTCTGAGTAATTAATGATGTTGTGGCTTGTTTATGGTCTTGAGTTACTAATGCTCTTGGCTGCAAATGTATTTTTACCTCTGGGACATGCCAGTTTCCTGGTTCTAGTCCCACCTCACCAGCCCAGGTCAATTTTTTGTGTGTAAACAGATTTATCCTCTAATAGTTTGGTAGAGACTAGAGTCATTCATCAGTCCCATAGAGAAAATGCCCAGCCAGATTCTTCCCTTCTTGTGCCTGTGCAACTCAACAGAAGTCAGAGAGATTTCTGCAGGACAGCTAAAATTAAATAAGAAAAAGGGAAAAATACTACTTTCTTTTTAACTAGGGATACAAGCTAAGTCTCAGTTAGAAATAAAGATATTGGACAGTGCATCACATGTCCAGCCATGAACCCAGCCCTGATCCTTGCTGCATCAATGCTTTTGGGAGTAATTGAAGATGGAATAATCCCACCTGCATTTTAAAGCTGGAAGAGTGGGTAATGAGAAGTTACACAGCAGTAGATGATGCAGATTGTGATAAAAATATCACCTTGTGGCCTTGGAAATGGTTTGTTGGGTTGTGTTCCTGGCTTGTTCTGTCCCAGGCAGTCATGTCAGGAATGCTAAGTCATACAGGAAAACTGAACTTGCTCTCTCTACTATTTCTGTTCCAGTCTCTCCACACAGGTATATTCAGAATTGTTCTGCTTGTTTCCATCCTTGGTTTATTCATAGCTACAGTTCCTTCCAGTCTTCCTGGGGATAATGTTATCTTTTGTCATAAATGATTAATTTTTTCACAGTGTATAGTTCTCTACATACCTTGCCTTCTCCTGCTTTTGTTTTTGTTGCTTTTGTTGGTTTTGTTTATTTGTTTTTGTTCTGGAGGGTTGTTATTTATTTGTTTGTTTTTTGAGTGTGTCTAAGGCTACTTCCTTAGTGATTTGTGAGTTGAGCACCACAATTTCTGCAGTTTATTTCAGAACTTTTACATTTATTTATATATACATTATATAAATATATATATATATATATATATATATATATATATATATATATATAATATATGCATTTATTTCAGAAACCTGAATAAGATAGTCCCGTTGTCTCTCTACATTTGTTTCCCAGTTTTGTTACCAGTGTCTGATCAGGTTACCCAGGGATGAGATTTTTGGGGTGTCCTGAGCAGGTCCAGAAATTGGACTCAGTGATCTTTGTGGCACCCTTCCAACTCTGGATATTCCATGCTTCTATGGAATCGAAGTGATGAAGTTGAATGTGATGCTTTCATTGAGAGGATGAGAGATTTTCCATTTCAAACTTTTCCAGGGGTTCTCCTTTCTCTCTCACTTTCTTCTCCCTCACATCCAGCTTGGAAATGCCTCAATCAATGAAAAATTTGGAACACTGAAGGGATGTGCACATGAATAAAAGTCTTTTATGGTGTTGCTGAACACATTTTAGGATATACTAGGCTACTTTGGCACTGTGATTTCCTAAGAAACTCAGTACAGGCTACTTAAATATTTGAAGACAGCTTCTCTGGAATTGCTGGATTGTCAGGAGAAACCCTACAAATAATGACAATTATTAATTTCTGGTTTGTCTTTTTTATTTTTTTATATTTTTAAAAAATTTTTTTAATGGCTTTTTTGGAAAGGAGGTGGGTCAGGGTTTGCCTAAAGAAGTGTTCCCAGTGTGCTGGTTTGCAGCTCTTTCCTGGTTGGTGTTTGCACCTGTAATGAGCATTAGGTGACACCTTCTGTCCTGAGACTTCCTGAAGAATCCTTGGGAAATTCAGCCTTAAAAATCATAGAATAATTTTCCATTAGAAAAGATCTCCAAGATCATCAGGTCCAACCATTCCCCCAGCACTGCCAGCTCCAGCACTAAGCCATGCCCCCAAGTGTCACATCTTTGTGTTTTTTGAACACTTCCAGGGATGATCCCACCACTTCCCTGATCAGCAGCTTCAGTCTGGCCATTCATTGATTTCATAGCACATAGAATTAAATTTTACTAATTTCTTTCTGGAAGTCAAAATTCATATATTTGTCTAAAAAATGAGGCATTGTGTTTTTTCTCTTAGTGGAGAGAATTCTTTTAATTTTGTTTTATTATTTTCTTTTTTTTTTTGCTGCTTTACACTTGTTTTTTCCACAGCATAAGATATTTTCTGTTCTCTTTGGGATGGCCCCATTCCATCTTTCCCACAAAGCTGTATATATGCCTTCATTCTCTCAGTGAGAAAAATCCTTATACACTGCAGGGAGTGAAAAGACAGTTGCAAAAGTGCTCTGGTTTTGGTTTATAGAGTAAAAGCACTTTTACACTGAGTGGTGCAGTGCAGGCAGGAGGCTGCTCTTAACCACCAGGATGAATGAGAATGCTGTAATTGTCTTGGGGATGCTGTTACACAGAGGAAGACCTCCCCATGCCAATTGAAATTCCATAGCTTTACAGTTGTGGTGAGTGTATTTCAGTTACTTTGGCAAAAGGTTAGAGGTGTGAAAAGCAGGAGAGGCAGGGAATGATGCCAAGAGACAGGTTCAGCTTCTTTGGGCACTGGGCAGCATTTTGCTTGTTAATTCTACTGACTGTAGCAAATAACTTGCATTTGCATCCCTTTCAAGTATGTGTAGGAGGGAGGAGCCTGCACCAATTTGTCTGGTTTAATTATAGATGTTCTACCCACCTTCCTAATTGCTCCTTCATTAAGAAGTAGCTTGTTTCTTTTTTTCCCTAGGAGCTAAAGATAATCAACTTTTGTTTGTTTCTGTAAATATTTTTTTTCTGCCCTTGAGGAGATAATTATTTCTATTGTTGCATGAAGATGGTGGCCAATACAGGAGGAATAATTAGAGCAGATGGCTGAAAATACTTCCCTTGTAAAAGACATCTAGTATAATAAAATACCCCCCTTCCTCTTTTGTCTCCTCCAAATGTATGTTTTTCTTCCCTTCAGGTGGATGGGAGTTGGGTGAGGGGGCGTAAATCTTTTCATGATGTATTAAACTGAGGAGCTGCTAAGAGTTCACAGCCTGGAAAGCGAGCTCCCCTGTATCCATCACTGAAATTAAAGTGTTTTCAAATGTGGTGTGGAGTCCTGGGTCTGTGGCGTGGGGAAATCTGCGCTGCACTCCATCACTTGGAATGTTAACCTTGTCTCTCTGTGGTGACTGAGGACAGGAACACTTGCTCTCTGTACTTGCTGGTTAAATGGCAATCTGTCAGCTCCAAGGAAAGGCTGCTCTCGTGGGTGTCAGTCTCTGCTGCGTGGGCAGCACTCCAAACCTTTGTTCATTCATGGATGTGCTCGCTGATGGCACAGGGGAAACTTCAGGATTGCAGGAACCACACTGTGATCCCTGTCCCGTCAGCTGGGTCTGGGGGAAAGGATAAAACTGGGGGTGGGGAAACCCTCCTACCCTCAGGTTTCTCCCTGTGCCCATGTCACAGGTAACCCTCAGCTGGAACCCACAGCCTGCAGTCATGGGATGGTGTGGGTTGGGAGTGACATCAAAGAACATATTCTTTCAAAACCCTTTCCAAGGGCAGGGACACCTTCCACTGTCCCAGGCTGCTCCAAGCCCTGTCCAGCCTGGCCTTGGACATGTCCATGGATGGGGCAGCCACAGCTCCTCTAGGAAACCTGAGCCAGTGCCTCACAGTAAAGAATTTCTCCTTAAAATCTAGGGAAGAAGGGAGAATAGTGAGCACAGCAGGAAGCAGGGTCTGTGTTTAACTACCTCACTGCTTCTTGGTTTTAAAATTTGTTTTCTGATGAGAGGATGAAAGCTCTTATCTTTCTGCCTGTACTTGCTGTTGCAGTCTTTTTTTGGGGACTGTACTCTAAACAAACCCCACTTAACTAGAGAAATTGTTAAGTTATCCCAAAGAGTGATCAAATTATCTATTGTGTGTCTAAACAGGAGTTTGTCAACTCTTTAAAGCCTTAATACTGCATTTTGGTATCCGTCTTGTTTGTGAATTGTTTACCAGCCTGGGTGGAAATGAAAGTTTTTCACAGTTATTTATTCAGTTGTTGCAGTCACTGCTGCTGTTTCTGAGCCCTGGTAGTCATGGGCACAAGCTGACAAACTGATTCTGAGACTGTGTCCCCAAAGTCTGACAGAAAGGCAGTGCCAGTCTGGCTGACAACAGCAGCATCTAAAACACATAAAATGGAAAGAAATCTGCCTGGAAAAAAAAAAAAAAAAGAGGAAAAGTGCAGTAGGCAGGAAAGGGGGTGAGATGCTGAATTGCAAAGAGATTGTGTGTCTTTTATTGTATGCTACAAAAATGTTATTTTACTTTTACATAATTCAATTAATTATTTTGAGGATATGATTGGGAAGGAGTTGATGCCCCCCAAAATTAACCTGTGTTATAACAAGCTATGGGCCTGGTACACAAGGTTTGGGCTTGATGTGAGTTGTGCACAGAATCCCAGAATATTCTGAGTTGGAAGGGACCCACAAGAATCATTGAGGTGTCCTCACAGGACACCCCAAAAATCCCATTATGTGGCCTGAGAGCTTTGTCCAAATGCTTTTGAACGTGGGGCTCTTACCTGGGGTGCCTATTCCAGTGCCCAAATTCCCTCTGGAATAACAAACCTTTCCCTAGCAAATAAAATTTGCTCTGTGCATGACACTTTCCAAATGGATGTCAGAGCTGGAAATCACTTGCAGGACTGTATTCATTGAATTTTCGGGTCAGATCCCTTCCCAGCTCTTTCTGCTCTTTGGTGCCCCAGGAAAAACAACTGGGGTTTTTTAGGGTACTTGTGATTTCCCACCCACAGGAGGTTTCTGCCCCTATTTTGCAGGTTTGGCTCCCTACTGGGTTAATGCTGTTTGCTGTCTGGATTCAAAATGTGAAATGTTGCCAGTGTGGGTTTCCTATGGATATATGATGTGAGGGCACATCCTGCAATAGACTGGGAGATGATTTTACATGTTCAGTTCAGGTTATAATTGTTTATTTAACTCAATACCTTGTATAAAATATACAACCAGAAGAGACTCATGCTCCAATTTACCAGTTGATTGTCACCAACCTTTCAGGATTGCAGCATCTTTGTTGTCTTGCCTCTCCTGTTAAACCTCATTGAAACTGGCCACGTTCAAGTGTGAGCTCTGACAGTGACACAGATGGCTGCAGAGATGTTATGGTCTCATAAGCTCTGTTTCCTCCAAATCATCTTTCCAGCTCTGGTACACACTGAAGCCAGAGCATGGAGCTGCCATCTCACTGCAGCAGCTGCTGCCAGCCAGCTTCAGCTTCACAGCTCAGGGCTCGTTTTATGCCAGCTTCTCTCTCTCCCAGCCTGACTTTCCAGCTCCCTGCCATTCCTCCTGAAGCTGGAAAAAGCACAGGAGAAAAATGCCCAGCACCAGTGGCTGAGACACAGCTTTCCTTGGCTCTGCAGGTTCCTTCTGGTTCATCCAACAAGCACACGTGGGGTGGGCACTCAGCCACCACCCTGGCACCTGCAGCTGCTGCTGCTCTTCAGGCTTACTGAGAAGTATTTCAATTAAACTCCAGAGGCCAAATACAGGGTGTCAGGTAGGGGAAAAATGAGAAAAAGGAAGAGTTTTGCTTGTCTGAAAAGGACTAGTGAGAGTGGTGTTGTGGCACTGCCACCTTCCCCGTGTAATCAGTGATGTGCAGTTTGTGTATTAGTTCATGACATTCTACCATGGACTGTTTAAATGGAACTGGATATAAACACCACCAGCCTTCAGCGGAGGAACTTAAGAATTCTGTTGCAGATGGAGATTGCACAGTACTTTTCTCCCAGAAATCAGGGAGGATAATCATATGGGATTCACTAAGTCGAGGAAAATCGTACTGCTGGTTCAGGGCAGGTGTCCCTTTCACAAAACTTGCATTAGACCACCCCCTCTTCTCTCAAAGATCTTAAGGAGGTGCTCTTTCATCTTCAGGAAGGTGCAGGACTGCAAGAGGAGAGTCACAACAAAATTGTTTGATGTCTTTCCTCAATCCCTACAGAGCTGCCTTCCCTCTAACCCCGCAGTACATTCCTCTGTGCTGCGGTAATTTAAAGTATGTTCCTTTAGCAAACCCCCTTTTCTCCTCCTAAAACAGATTTTTTTGGATTTATTCTCCCTGTGGTAATGCAAAGATAGTACCAGTGATTAAAAACAGCTCTTGGTCTTATGTTATTAGCTAATTAAACAATTAATTTTATTTATAAAGAAGAAGTACAAATCAGAAATCACTTGGAAGACACACAGGCAGGTGGTGCACATGACAGTGCACTAAGCCAGGCATTTGTCACTGGAAACTTTTAGGTATGGACTGTGTGGGAAACCAGAGAATTTTATGGCCATGATTAACAGATTTTCTCCCTCTGTGAGGATGGGGAGGCCCTGGCACAGGGTCCCCAGAGAAGCTGTGGCTGCCCCTGGATCCCTGGAAGTGTCCAAGGCCAGGCTGGACGGGGCTTGGAGCAGCCTGGGGTAGTGGAAGGTGTCCCTGCCCATGGCAGGGGATGGAACGAGGTGATCTTTAACTTCCAACCCAAACCATCCTGTGATTCTGTGATTCCACTGTCACAGATGAACACTGAGATTTTTGTGCCAAGTGGTTTTGGTAGAACTGAACAGATATTTGAGTCCTCTAAGAGGCGACAGCACCAATCAAGCTCAAGCACTGATGCTAGGTAGAGAGAAGCTTTAATTGAGAGCTAGAGTGTTTTCTAGCTAGAAATCCTTATTTACCATCTTAAAAGAAAAATAAAAAGGTCAATTTCAGACAAGGCATTTATTCTTCTTAACTCTTGCAGGGCTTCTATCAACAGCTCACTAAGTGCTAGCAAGGTCTGGTACATTCCTTACAGCCTTGCTTGCCCATTAGAGGTGCTGGGAAGGTTCTAGGTGATTTCAGAGGGTCAGAGTGACTCAAAGGCATTCAGCAAACCTCCTCAACCAAATGTTCCTCTGGATCCCACCATTTCACAGCTGCCTCCCCCAGTGCTGTGCTGGTGGCATTGGCAGCATTTGTGCCAGACAGGAATTCATGGAATTTGTAATTTTATGCTACAGTTGGCTTGATAATCAATGTATGCAGTTTTCTATGAACTGTACCCTCCTCTGAGATAAAAACAAGTTTAATTAGCTGTTTTTCAGTGGATCTGTTGTATATTTTATACAACCTGCTTCATAGCATTGTCAATGAAGAGTAATTCACAGCCTCTCTGGGAAGATAGTGGTAAAGGCATCTATCCTTTCAGCTGGAAATTTGTCTGAAATCTCTGAAATATATATATATATATATATATATATATATATATATGTTTACAACTAATGAAAATTAAACTTGTCCTACTACACTTAGCAACTATGTAATAATTTTACTTTTTTGATGATGAAGTGATTCACTTCCTCTGACACCAGAGTTTTATCTCCCAAGAATTTTTCACTGCCTGTGTGTTAATGCAGTCCCAGGCTTCAGTCTGAACTGAACCAAGTTAATTCCCTTTGTAGAGAAATCATGGAATGGATTGTAGAAAATCCCAGCATCCAGCCAGGGTGGATATCAACCAGTTGTTTCATTTATTCTGGGAACCATCACTCGTTCCCTGGTGTAAATAATTCGAATTGAACAATGACAGAGGGGTTTGGGTTGGAAAGACCTTAAAGCTCATCTGAAGGTCCATGGGCAGGGACACCTTCCACTGGAGCAGGTGGCTCAGCTACAGAGCTATGGGAAATACTCTATAAAACATCAGACACATAAAACTAAACCTGAGAACAGCGCAGTAAAAGAGAACAACGATCATAACACTCCCATTATTGACTCACCTCAACTGCAGCTCCCTAGCAAAAGCTTTAATGCACCCGATGTGCTCTGCTTGAAAATGGAGTAACTCTGTTTTGCTTTTGTCTTGAGGTTTTTCTTTCCACTGCTGTTTTGGATTAGCACAGCCCAGTGAGGACCACAAACATTTCCATGTCTGGTTCCCCCCCAGCCTCAGATGGATTGAGGATGTTCTTGCTGGTTCACATATGAGACCAAATAATATATTTTGGATTTCTATATCCACGCTTGTGCACACATGTCCAGGCAAAAATATTCACACCTTCTTCAAGAAATTCACCCTCAGGGCCCTAAACAACCTGGTCTAGTGGGAGGTGTCACTGCCCATGGCAGGGGGATGAAATGAAACAGTTCCAACCCAAACAATTTTGTGATTCTATAAAACCTTCACTACAAAGTACGTGCTTGAAGTTTAGAGGTGAGGAGGAACCTTTAAACTCTGGCATCGTTTTGCTACTGCATGTCATGAGTCAGTCTAATAGCAGTTTCCAAGTTATTCAGGGCTTTATTTGGAATTGCTGTGCTCACCCTCAAAGAAGAGACAATAATAACACCAGATAAGCTGAGGAAGCTAAAAGGTATTTGAGAGAAGGAATGTCTGTCTAAATGAGGATGAGCAACAGGAGAGCCCTTGGAAAAAAAAAAAAAAAACCAAAAAAAAACCCTCTAAAGCAAACTACTGCCCATCCAGCAGGGTGTTTTAATTCTAAGCTCTTCAGGCTATTTTCTATGACATTGCCAGGAAACAGCAGTGCAGTTCTGCTTCTCAGGAGGCAGAGAGAGACACACACCAGGAAACCTGGGGTCGCTCTGCAGCCAGACCTGCAGCAAATCCCTCGATCCCCAGACCAGAACGAGACAAGGGGCAACCCCCAAACTGTGACAGGCACTCCTGAAGGCCAAGAGCCTCTCCAATGCCAAAATCCTTCTATTCCTTTGCCTTACACAGGGTCCCTGTGGAAGTCAGATTGCCCAGAGCACAGCGGAGGAGATGCCAGTGCCACACTGGACACCTCACTGGCATCTCCTCCGCTGTGCTCTGAGCTACCTGGGCTCCTGAAAGGTGGGAAGGAGAGAGCTTTGAACTTCTCTGGATCTTTCTCTTTCCAGCTTGCCCTCCAGTTGTGTGGCCGGTGGGACGAGGACTCCAGCTGGCCTGCTGGCCACCAGCCGCGAGATGGCGATAACGTCACGATAGAAGAAGGTCGGACCCTGCTCTTGGGGACCACCACGAGCATCCTCAACCTGCTGCAAGTCAAAGGTCTGCAGGAGGGGGGGTTCGGTGCCCTTCCTCCTCCAGGGATGGGGCTTTTCATGGCTCTGATCTCTCCTTCCGCTCCCCAGCTCCAGCAGGAGACACCTGGTTGTGCAGGCTGAGCCTGCTCCCAGCAGATGCAAGGGGGCAGTGATGTGGGACAGGGCAAGAATTTAAATATTCTGTGTGTGGAAGGAATTGTTTATGCTGTTTGAGGCATAATGAAAACATAAGCAAAAAGACCTTTTTTTTTTCCTTTTTTTTTCCCCCAACCTATAAAAATTTCTGCTGTCCTGAGCAGTGTTCAGTGATAATGGCATCACTAGTAACAAAAATCTGCTCTGTTCTGTTTGGCATCTTTGGGGCAGGTGTGTCGCAAACACCTTTACAAAATTATTGGCATTATAGAATTTCAGGTCACAACTATCAAATGCAATAGATAATCCCAAATCCTAGAGTACAGCTGATGGACAGTAAGTAAAAAACTGAGGACAGTTCTGGTGGGAAATCCTGGATTTGCTGGGTTTATGTACCTGTACATAGACCCAGAATAAGACTGAGACACACATGTCTCTGTGGGTGAGGGTTCAAAGTAAGAATTTAAAGGACTTGTAATTTCATGCCAGAAATCTTCCCCCCTGGAAGTTAGGTCTTGATTGTGGAAACTGCTGTATGCATGCCTGGTATTGAGGGAATGAGTTGTGCTGGTGAAGTTGCTTGCTCAAAGTTAAGCCACCACTGAAATAGAGCTCAAAAAATGAATAAGGATATTTTTTATAATGAAAAAGGATATTTTATATGTTTAAAGACCAGGATTGTTGCTGGTAAAATTGCTTCCATACTAAAATGATATTAAAGGTACTAGTTTTTCATTGAGATGATGGTAAAACTCATGCATTTGACAATTATATTTTATTTTAAATTTGAATGGTAGTTATATAAAGAAAAAAGTTTGTAAATTTATCCCTATCATGAGAACATTTCCAGAAATGATTGAACTTGCTCAGTCTAGGCTCTGAGGTTTTCAAGAACTGCTACAAAAGACTTCATTCCTATTTAAAAACAAGATTAAAAATCAACTTTGATTAAAAAAAAGGTGAAACACTTTGGTACAATTTTTTTCCCCAGTGAAAATTCTAAATCAGTGATTCAAGAGTCTTTTTAATCTCATTGTGATTATGCCATACTTTAGAGGAGACAAGTCAGAACACCAGATTTCTTTTGCCTGCAAATCTGGATGAAGATTTTGGAACTTATTTGCTGACTTTGTGAAGAATTGGGGCAAAATATTGGAGCAGGAACCCTCTGAACTTTGGACCTATTCAAAGGCTCATTTGATCTATGAGTCAGCCCTCATGAAGCTACCAGAGCTCTGATTGAATTTCATGAAGTCTGGAGTAGTATCTTTATGGCTTTGGCTCATCTGACATTCAAATCATTCCTCCTCTTTATTGTGTTTTCCAAGAAGCCTGGTTTATAATGTCAATTCAGTTAGAAAAGCAGCATTAGAATATTCTAGATGTGATTATGTTCTCCATTGTTACATGCCAAACAAAGGGACAAAACATTTTAGAATTATAACCTGCAGGAATTTTTTATCTGAGCTTTGTGAAGTTGCCTGTTGCATCCACCAGCACTACCACAAGTTCTCTGGCTGTGTAACCTTGGTTAGATTTGGAATCAAGACATGCTGAGATCTACTTTGAAATGAGGCTGAGATTTATCTTTCCTTCCCCTTTTTTAAGCTGTCCTGCTCAGGGGAGTTGTTTAGGCTCCTGTGTTGATAGAAACACACATCAACAAAGACCTGTTCATCTCAGGAATTACAGACACCCAAGTCAAACAGAATCACAGGTGATCCCTCAGAGCAGTAACTACCAACTCCATGAGCACATCAAATAATCCACCACTTTCCCCAGGTGCAAGATGGGCATGGCAGTAAACCCTTAACCCCTAAGGTCGGTGTAAATATCTGCTTCAATTGAAACGTCCCATTCCCATTCTACCTGGAGAGCTTTTCTTAGTTGGAGCTGGAGAATGGGATTAAATTGTAGCTCTGCTCCCTTTGACTTTCATGACTCAGCATCAGGCTGGCTGTGCACTCTAAAGCTGAAAATACAAGGTTTTGTGGATGGAAAAATGCTGTGACACCACTGAATCCACTGCTGCTACACTGTCCATTTTCTGGGGCTGTATCCAACAAACCCAGCACGTTTACAGGCCCATTTCTTGAAATCCTCCCTTTTTTGAGACACCATGAGGATTTTGAATACTGCCCCTGTGTTGTCTCCTTTTGGTGATTTTAACATTGCAGGAATTACTTAAAGAGTGTTAGAACAAGGACATCAACCTCACGTTCAGCTTTAAACTGACCCTTCTTTGGTCATATTTACAGCCCCAAACATACAGTGATTCTGGGAATGACCAGACTGTCTGGGCAGAAGATATGGAGGCCAAAAAAATAGAAAGATAGGATTAGGCAGCTGTGTTCTGCTCAGTTCCACAAGGGCTCAGCAGTTTATTTGTCCTCCTCAACAAGCAGAGCATGAACATGTGGCTATCGAGAGTGGAAAGTTTAATAGCCAGGCTGTGGAGCAGCTCAGACAAGACTGATTGG
This sequence comes from Cyanistes caeruleus, assembly GCF_971803275.1. Lineage (NCBI taxonomy): Eukaryota > Metazoa > Chordata > Aves > Passeriformes > Paridae > Cyanistes > Cyanistes caeruleus. The sequence goes on from NC_141702.1 coordinate 4,065,123, forward strand.
GGAAGAGATACAAGATAGACAGACTGGATAATTCTGTATGTTCAGCAGATTGCAGTTGTTTTTGTAATCCCAGCATCACAAGTATGGAAATATTTATGCTAACCCAGGACAGATGGAAATTTCCTTTGCACAGGGCTTACAATGGAGGAACTTTGTGTTCGATGAGTGGATACCTCAGACATGTGTTGTTGCCTTTGAAATTATGGTGGTCTAGGGAGGTCTGGAGACAAAAAAAAACAACAAAACAAACAAAAATGTGTCTGGTCTTTCAGGAGTTCCTTGGAGATGAATTTTGGGGTGGCACTCCGAGTACACCTCAGTGGAATTGAAGATCCCCACCGTTGCAGTTGCCCTTGCAAAGGCAGTTTTGAGGAAGCCTTGCAGGCATAAGGGGGAAGATTGCTTTGATCTTTGCCCTGTAAAATATTCATTTTCACTTAAAGAATCATTTAAGTTGGAAAAGACCTCCAAGATCATGGAGTCCAGCCTTTGACCAAATACCACCACATCACCTATACCAGAGCACTGAGTGCCATGTGCAGTTTTCCTTTGATTCTCTGATTCTGTGAATATCTTAAGTTTCTTGTAATCCACATTTTGACTTTGGCCAGAATGGATCCTGTGAGTAAATCTAGGAGTGGGGAGAACAAAGATATTGATTTTGCTTGTTTTCTCCTCCTCTTTGATGCTATTAGCAACAAGCATCAAATATTCACTGATACACTATTTCAATAGTTGTCAAATAAACTGTGCTTCAGTTACTGCTGATAAAGATTGGGTTTTAATTCACTGAAAGAATGAAAAAGTGTTTCCCTGTGTTTTCTTCTCTATGGCATCAACCAGTCTTTAAACTAATTTTTAAATCCCTTGTCAGTAGGCACAGTTGGAACTTGTACTTGTTATGGTGTTTTCTGTGCCATTTTGATCAATCCATATGGGATATGCATTGTGATACTTTTTTTCTTTTTTTTTTTTTTAAGCAGTTTCCAGTTCATATTTTCTTTTTTTAATCAGGCAGAGACATTACAATTAAAATACCGTAAAAGTGATTCTGGCAGTATTGCAATAAGCATGTTTTTTAATTAAAGAAAGAACATGGGATGTACAAATAGTACCAGCTAATGGGAAATTTCATCCAATGTATTTTTTAATTGAGATTTAAAAGGAAGAAAAGTCGGCTCTATTTCTCTCTGTCACTGCATGATATTTTCCTACATTGTTACGGTGAGCCTTCAATAATTAGTCTCAGAGCTTTAAAATCCTCTCTGTTTTAATGAAAAACTCTGAAAGGCATCAGTTCTTTATTTTTCAGTGTATTTTTCTGCAGGGATCCAGTGTTATTCAGTAGAGTGCAACTCACAGATGTGGACATTCCTGGAGGAAGGGTTTTAAGGCCCTGAATTTGTAGCATGTCTTTTCAGATCCTCCCCAAGCTGCTAACCCTGGTTCATGTTTGGGTGTGAGCTGCATTTTTCTTTTGTCTTCGTGTTTCACATGGGCTTACAGGATGTACTTTGGACTCCCAGGACTCTCACTTGCCAATTAAATTGATTTGCTGCAACTCCAGCAGCTCCTGGGACCCCTGTGGGATGTTTCAGAGTGAGCAGATCTGTGGAAGCCAATCCTGGCCAGGGAACTGAGCACAGCTTTGGCAAAGACTGAGAAGAAAGCCCAGGCAGCACCATCTCTTTCCTCTAATCACTGTCATGGAAGGAGGGAGTCACAGAATCACAGGATGGTTTGGGTTGGAATGGACCCTAAACCTCATCCTATTCCACCCCCTGCCATGGACAGGGACATCCCAGGCTGCTCCAAGCCCTGTCCAACCTGCCCTTGGACACTTCCAGGGATCCAGGGGCAGCCCCAGCTTCTCTGGACACCCTGTGCCAGGGCCTGCCCACCCTCACAGGGGAGAACTTCCAAATGTGAACCTAAGGAATGTCTGTCACCTGGGGACTTGAAATGACTGCCCAAGGACCTTTGTTCTCATTACACTTCTCTGGGTGGTGTGGTGGATGCCACCACGAGGAAGGTGAAGCTGGAAGCTCCTCAGTTAGATGATGTCAGATGTGCTAGAAGACACCCTGGAGTGTCTGCACCTCTTCCCCACCCAGTCAGCTCTCCTTTTCCAAATCCATCCAGGTGTTGCTAAGTATCTCAGGGGCCCCTTAAGAGCTGAAGAAACAGAAAGATTTCTTTGAAGAAGATACATCTATGGCAGCACCTCCTGGGATGCTGATTGGAATTGCCTTTTACTTGTCTCCTGAGTTCTAAGGGAAGAGGCTGATCAGTTTCCAAGGGAGCACGTGCCATCTGAACAGATGGCTGTGAGCACAGCAAGCCAAAAAACAAAGGCTTGTCAGGCTGGGGAGATGAATTTTGTCTGAGAGTAGTGAAGCAGCTGCTGATTCCTCTCCCAGGGAGGGATTAAGGCCTCCATCCAAAAAAATGCTGGAATACAAGCTTAACTTTTGAGTGTGTTAGTGATGTCCTGGTGGAAACACGGAGCTAATCTGTACCTGTGTGCTTTGAATGTGGAGGAACATTTTAAGGGAGGTGCAGGATGGATTTTGGACTCTTGGTTTGAGCAGCCTTTTGGATGGGGCCAATACAACACAATTCCCCTTTGCATTTCATTCATCCATGGTCCAAGGTGCAAACAACTTTCATGGCTCATTGGAATGTCCTGTGAGCATGTCAACAGGCTGCAGGTGACTGATCTACGAAATAATTAATTGTCTTTTCTAAAGCACATTAATTCTATATTTTTCTTTCTGTGCTCAGCAAGATTTTAGATGCTTTGGGTTTTTTTTTCCTTGTTTGGAGGCCCTACCAGGGACACCCTTGGAGCAGGAGAATGAGCAGGAAGGGGGCTGCCAGCACACTAAAGCCTTCTTTACAGGGTCAGGCAAAGCAGTTCCAGCTCTGGTGGAGGCATCCTGCTGTTTGCCACTCAGGGATGCTGGCCAGGAACTTCTGAGCCTGAGGCTGTCTGATGGGGAATTCTGTGGCTTTGTTGAGAAACAGCAAGTGAGAGGAGCTGGTAAGAGCAAGCTGGACCTGTGGGGCTGAGTTACTCCTGGTCATGGAGCCACCAGAGCAGATCTTCCCTGCACTGTGATGGGAAGAGGCAGCCCAGGTGAGAGGATAAAATTTCAATCTGCAGATCCCCTTCCACAGAGAGGAAGTTTCCTGCTAGCTGAAGGTTATGACACAGTAGTGATATATAAGAACATTTTGTTGATACTCTTCTACCACCTGATTATTAAAAAAAAATAAAAAAACGTCTTGAGACTATCCAGCACTCCTCTTGTAGTTTGCTGGCTTTTCAGCTTTACATAAAGAATAAAATCAAATTTAAAGTGGAACTGAATATCTGAAGTTGAACTAAATATAAATATGTTACTTTTATCCCATCTCCCTAGTGAACTGTCCATTATGAAATATATTATTATATAAGATATACTTATATTGACAGTGAATGCAAAGTGTGGCCTCAAAAGGTGATAATAGAAAATGTCTCCATGCAAAAGGTGTACTTTGTAATGGGGACTTTGCTTCCCTCAGATTTCAGGAAATATCTAAAACAATCTACATCACAACCTAGAGGAAGATAGTAATATTGCTTTTGTTTATTATGAGTATATCTGTTTTAGATTTTTTTTTTAAATTTAAAATGATGTTTTTGAAAAGGGATATAAACTGTTATATCTGCAAGTATGAATCTTCTTGACAGAGGCAAGGAGAAACTCCAGTCTTCCCAATCTTCTACTTCATTGTTCTTTTTTTAAAATTTTTTTCTTATTTTTCAGAAGTGCATGATGCAGGCTCTTTTCATAGTTAATGTTTTGGATACCTGGGCTGTGGCATTACATGAGTCCAGGACACATGAAAGAGAGAATTGTTAATATATTCCCTTTCCAAATCCTTTACTTTTGAGCAGGTCCTCCACCATTTCCCAGGGACTTCAGGAGGTAAATCTCTTTTAACAAAACCAGTGGTGTTGTAATTATTCTTTCAGCAGATTTAACCTCCCTCCTTATTATTAAGTTTGTTTTCTTTAATATTCCTTTTTTTTTTTTTAATTATTTGGTCTGGCTGCTTCTCCCTCCTGTGGGACATGTGGAGTTGCCTTGTTGTTTTTATTCTTTCTTTTCCTCCTTTTTTTTCCCCCTTTGTAAAGACAGATAAAGAAAGATTTCTTTTCTGTTCATGCAGAGGTGGAGGCTAATTGCTGGGTTAATTGAGAAGAATAGTGCTTCTGATGTTCTCACAAAGTATCAAATAGCCTCAACATATTTCTCCCCTCTCTCCCTCACTCCACCTAAAGAGACCCATTGAATTTGCACATTACTGTACAGAAGTGATTATGGGCTTAATTGTATTTATTTTTCTTGGTGGGGAGGCCATCATAACAGTGGTTGATTGATTTTTATAAAATCACCCTCAAGGTCATGTGTAGGACTTTGCTTTCCTGTGCAGCCATAACAAACAATTTGAGGGTCACAGCCAAAGGCTCCGTTGAGCAATATTCCTGCTTTCTGCTTTCAGAGAAGGGGTCAAGTGCAATAAAAGAAGGAAGCATAACTTTTATTTTCTTTTTTTAAAAAAAAGAGAAGACAACCTTGTAAAGCAGCAGCTGTATATTTATTCTGACCCAACAAAAACCACAGAGGTGTAGAGGGACAATATGCAATTTTTGGCCAGAAGAATTTGTAAGTTTGGCCAGAGTTTGTTTTACACATAGACTTGATAAATGGTTAAATGAGTCCTTCCTAATGTTTTCTGTTCTGAAATACAGTTCTGTGGTGCTGCTCTTCTTTTATCCTCAGCAGTTGAACTTTACTTTTCCACTGTATTTTCTCCCAAAGACTGAACACCATTTGGATTTGTCCTGGGAGGTTTTCAGAAGCTTTGCAAAGATCCAGGGGACAGCAGCGTTGTGGAGTGCCCATGGGTGTAGCTGATCTGCCCCTTTCCCAGGGTTAAATTTTGTGTCTGACTGCTGCTTCTAAGAGAAAGAAAAAGAGTCACATACGGCAAATCCCACGCTCATAGAATGGTTTGGTTGGAAGGAACTTTAAAAACCATCTTGTTCCAACCTCCCTGCTGTGGACTGGACACCTTAAACTAGACCAGGGTGCTTAAAGCCCCTCCAAGCTGGCCTTGAACAATTCCAGGGATGGGGCAGCCACAGCTTTTCTGGACAACCTGTTCTAATTTCTCACCACTCTCACAGGGAAGAATTCCTTCCTAAAATAAGGGCTTCTCTTGTTCATGTTGCACCAGGGGAGGTTTAAATTGGGCGTTAGGAAGAACTCCATTACTGAAAGAAAGGTCAAGAAGTGTAACAAACTTCTCAGGACATCCCTGGAAGTGTTCCAAAAATGTGTGGACCTGATGCTTGGAGACATGGTTTAGTGGTGGACTTGGCAGTGCTGAGCAAATGGTCTGTGATCTTAGAGGTCTTTTTCAACCTCAGTGACTCAGATTTCTCTCTGGAATGCTCAAAATTTCAGGCCAGGTGTTCACTGATCCTGCTGGAAATCCTGCTGCTCCTGGGATGTGGTGGGACTGTTGCTTGTACATGTACACAGAGCAGTCAGCAGCATCCAAGCTTCTCAGACACTCTGAAATCCACAAAAGAGATGGAAAATCTTTGATCAACAGCTTGAAAATTTTGAATGGGAAATACGTGACTGAAAATTGGGAAATCTTGTATGAGACAGAATTGTGATTTTGCAATCAAAGGATAGGACAACTGTCTACCAGCCCTCCTGCTTCAGTGGTACAGCATGGCAGCAATTAAAATACTCATTAAAAATTGTATGAAGAGAAGTGGAAATAGAAATGACTGTATTTCACTGAGAACAGAGCATAGGAAGTCAATAAAGACCTTAGGGAAGATGTCTTTTTTTATGTTAGGAGTGAAATAAATCACAGTGATTTACAGTTCCATTTATAGATTGTGGTGATAAAATTATTAACACTGCTGCTATAAGGCAAAAGTATTTAATAAATATTTCTTTTCTCAGTATGGGAAGGAACAGAATGGTAAATTATATCACAAGAGGAAGATGGACCAGCAGTCCATTTATTGCCAAATAATGTTAATAGAATGAAAACATTAAATATTCTTTCAGAGTACATTCTTAAAATCAGCAGGTCCAGTCTCATTCAAGAGCTTTAAAACTGCTGCTGGAATCAGATATCTTGTGTTTTTTTACATGAAACATGTTGAAATTTGTTCTGGTTCATCACAATCCATGCAGTATAATTTGCAAAACTCTATACAAAGGCTCAACACTAAAACATTTGCATATAGAAAAGTATGTCTAGGGAAAGAGACAATTTACACATGGAAGAGTTGGTGTTTGTGAGAGCAAACCTGTGGTTCCCAGTGGTTATAAGAAAGACAATGTGAGATTTATCTCTTTCTTCTATTAAGCATATTCTGTAAAAAGTTATGTAAAAAGCTGGGGAAAGCAATGAAATCTGGAAAGAAAATATTTAATGGGTGGTCCCTGTTCAAATACTGCTTTTTTAATAAGCCTAAGAAATGAGGACTAAGTTATAAGACTTTGTTATAAGCTCAAGAAATCAATGAAACAAGGAAAGCCCCTCCATGTGAGAATAAAAAAGGAAATCAGGATAAGCAGAATATGAGCAATGGTGAGCAATGATCAAAATAGTACTTAATCAGCTTTATATTAGAAGTTTTCTCTTTTTTTTTTTTCTTTTTTTGCCTAAATACTGCAATTAACCCAGATGTCTGATCTCCCTTCTTGCTAAGGATTGGTAGTGTTATCATGGAATCATGGAATGGTTTGGGTTGGAAGGGACCTTAAAGATCATCTGAACATCTTGCACCACCCCCTGCCACAGGCACAGACACTTTCCTCTATCCCACATTGCTCCCAGCCCCATCCAGCCTGGTCTTTAGCACTTTCTGAGTGGAGCAGCCACAGCTTGTCTGGGAAACCTATGTCAGGACCTCCCCACCCTCAGAGGGAAGAATTTGTGAGGCAGGAGAGCCCACTGGGTGGTAGGTAGAGAGACCACCCTTAAAAAGCTGCTTCCACCAGCAGCAAACTGGCCATGGAGAGCTGGTGCAGTTATCAGCTACTTCACACAAACCCAGCGTGGCAGACCCTTTGAAACAGGTGTGAAGGTTCCAGACTTTGGGAATTTCCCTACTCTCTCCTGGGAAACACTGGATTGCCCTAGGAAGGCATGTCCCATGTGCAGTGTGACAAAAGGAATGAGAGCCCACTCTGTCCACATCCATTATGAGGAAAGTGACAGCGTCCTTCACAGGAGAGGAAATATGGAAGGAGATATGGAATAAACCATCCTGAGGTGACAGACTGGGATTTCCAGCTCACCAGAACAAGGGAGGCATTTGACAGAACTGAAGAGCTTGAGTAAAAAACAAAAGGGTGGGAATGGTTTTTCATGCACTGTGCATTTCACCCACAGAATTCGTTGCTTCAAGAAGTTGTTGAGACCAAATATCACAAGGATTCCAAAGACCAGTTCTTTATTACTGGCAAATCTTATCCAGTTATACTAATAACTGTGTGTGTGATTCTCTGTGTAATAGTCAGTAGGAGGAAAATGTTGGCAAGGAGTGGAAACCTTATGCTTTGAGGTGAAGCTAACCTCTAATTAGGGATTAAAATTAGGTTTTTATGGGATGGGGAGATCAACCCACAGGCAGCTAAGAGGGGGATGCGTCTCACACTGTATTTGGAAGCATCTGGTTTTGAACAACAGCTGGAAGAGTTTGCAGGAATAAATCAACCACTGATCTAAACAAGTTGCCAGTTCTTATGTTCCAAAGCAGTTTTCCTCTCCCCTTTGCCAGTCACAAGTAGTTTGTAACCTAAAAAGTAACATAATACAAATTAAGTAGGAATATCCCTTTTCAACATTAAGTGACTTAGTCAGTTAGAACTGGGATTTTCCAAACACAGCTTCCTTCAGCTGTGGTTGGCGTGTCTGCCCAGGCTGACTGGCCTTGCTCAAGTTCAGGAATGCAGACTGTTGTAGAATCAAAAAATGGACTGGATTAACCAGGTCTGTAAAGTGTTGATAAATCCATACAGAGAAATAAAAAACAAGGTGGAAATTTCACAGAATGCAATAACATTTTAGACTTAATTTCGTAATTTTATTGCAAATCCCTTTGTTTACCTACTTCTTACCGTTCCTTTGACTGTGAGAGAATGACTGAGTGAATACATGATCATATTTTGTTCTTCTCTTATCTTCAGGTGGCAAACTCCTGTTTACTGGACCAGGACCTGTAGAACTGCATGCTCATTACATCCTGGTGTCTGATGGAGGAGAGCTCAGGGTGGGATCCTCTGAGGCCCCTTTCCATCACACAGCACACATCTATCTCTATGGAAGCCTCCATTCTCCACCTTTATTTCCATATGGAGTCAAATTCCTGGCAGTCAGGAATGGGACCCTTTCCATTCATGGTGAGTACATTTCTTTTGTTGTCAAAAGCAAAGGACAAATGAAAAACAGAAAAAAAAAACAAACAAAAAAAACCTCCAAAAAATGTTTTTAGAAGAAAAATAAGTTGTCAAAACTTTGGTCATGGTTCTCATAGAATGCACTGGGTTGAAAGAGACCGTAAAGGCCATCTAGTTCCAGCCCCCTGTCCATGGACAGTGACACCTTCCACTAGCCCAGGTTGCTCCAAGGCTCATCCAACCTGGCCTTGGGCACTCCCAGGGATCCAGGGGCAGCCACAGCTTCTCTGGGCACCCTGTGCCAGGGCCTCCCCACCCTCACAGCCAAGAATTCCTTCCCAATATCCCATCCATCCCTGTCCTCTGGCAGTGGGAAGCCATTCCTTGTGTCCTGTCCCTCCATCCCTTGTCCCCAGTCCCTCTCCAGCTCTCCTGGAGCCCCTTTAGGCCCTGCAAGGGGCTCTGAGCTCTCCCTGGATCCTTCTCTTCTCCAGGTGAGCACCCCCAGCTCTCCCAGCCTGGCTCCAGAGCAGAGGGGCTCCAGCCCCATCTTCATGGCCTCCTCTGGACCCATTCCAACAACTCCACAACATTCTCATCTTGTGGGATAGGAGAATTTAGATATGGAGCTTTTCTTGAATACTATGAAATATGGGTATAAAATGGCCATTTCTTGGTGCAGGAGTTTGGACTGTGGAATTTAAATCCAAACTCAGCATGATTAAAAACATTGGTGCAACGCACATTTCTCAAGTTCTTCTCTACTGGGCTGTTTTTAAAAGCTCTAAATCTCATAGAGGAGGAGAAAAAGGAAAAAAAAAGAGAAAAAACCCACCTGAATGTCTCATCTCCCTTCCTCCTATTTGTGTGTTGACAGCTTTCCTGTTGGAAGGCGTTCACACCCTCCAGCAGGTCTTGAACTTCCACCCCGTGCCCTACAGGAAATGTTGCTGTCTGAGCACAGGGACCTGTGGCTCTGGGTCAAAAATGATGTCAGGCACCGAGGGCACCATCTGAGCACAGGCAGGGAGTGAGCTGTGCCTCTGTGCCATCATCCTGCCAGCTCACAGGAGCTGAGCAAGGTCAGGAGAGGTCGGCTTTGGAGAGGAGTCAGTGAACAGAGGCTTTTCTGACTCAGGAGAGACGAGCAGGGACGGGGAAGGAGCTCCTGGCAGGGGCAGGAGAGGTGGGGCTGCACCTCAGCACCATGCCATGTGCTCTTGACCCCTTCATTGAGACACAGCAAGGCTCAATTATTTACTGCCTGTAAAAGGCTTCAATAATTTCAGTAAAATGGCTTTGCAGAGCGTTTCTAGCCCATTTCCTGGAGGATCTCTGTGAAGGAGGACTATTAGAGCATCTTGGCTGAATTGACTGTTACTGGCCATTGAGTTTCACACAGTTATCCCAGCCCTGAGCTCAGTAATTCCCCTTAGATTAAAGCTTGCCTTCCAGAAAGGCTTGGTCTTTGAGGATGTCAAGGGAGACAGAAACCAGCTTTTTCCTTAAAGGCTTTTTCCAGGGGATTAATTTGGTTAATAATCCTTTATTTTGTTGTTTTCTTTTTAAAGAAAAGTATTGAGATTTGAATTTGCCTCATAAAAGACTTTTCTGCTTCACTTTCTGAGTCTTCTGCCACTTTAAAGTGTCCTTCTATTCTTGTTTTGACCCCTGTAAGCCAGGATTTTTTCCTTAGATTGTCAGCATTTTACAGCATGAGCCTTCACTTTTCTGCACTTTTTATTTTCTATCAATGTAGGAAAAGCCAGTAGCAACTCCTGGCAGCTGTGCCCCCTGAGCTGCTTCTGCTTTCCATTCCAAGCCTACATCAACTCTGCCTTGGTGACTCCATCACCCACAAAATTGAAGACAAACAGGGCAGAGCACATTTTGCAGTCTGACCTTGACAATGTGAACACAGGCGTCCACATCAGTACCTTTGAGTCTTTTCTCAATGATAATTCATCCATTTTACTCAGTGCTATAGCTCTCAGTGAGTCTTCATTCCCTAGAAAGACAAGAGGATGAGGTCTACAATCCAAGTATTACCTGGATGGAGATACACAGAGTCAAAAGGGGCTTGACCCTTAGTGGAAAAAACTTATGGTTTCAATTTTTTATAAATTATTGGATTACTGGAAGGCTTGTGTCGGAAGGAATGTTAAAGACAATTTAGTCCACCCCCATTCCATGGGCATTCCACTCTCCCAGGTTGCTCAGGGTCTCATCCAAACTGTCCTTGGACAATTCCAGGGTGGGGAAGCTTCAACTTCTCTGGGCACCCTGTGCAGGGCCTCACAACCCTCACAGGGAAGAAATTCTTCCCAATATCCCATCTAACTCTGCCCTCTGTCAGTTTGAAACCATTTTCCTGGTCCTGTTCCTCCAGGCCCTTGTCCAAAGTCCCTCTTCAACTTTCCTGGAGCCTTTTTAGGCACTGGAAGGGGGTCTGAGGTCTCCCTGGATCCTTCAATTCTTCAGGCTGAACAACACCCACTTTTATTCTTTTATTATTATTCAAAACCAATTCTTACTCAAGAATTACCAATTTTTTATTCAACAGATCCAGAGTAGCTATGAAGTCACTTTTAAGCTCTGCAAACACGCAGCCCCAGTGCATGGCTGCAATTATTGTTCATTCAAACCATGTAATCCACAATTTAACGTCGAAGCAGTAGAAGCCTGCTAGAAAACATGACAGAAAGAAGTGGGGTCTTTTACTGGGTTCATATTGCTCACAGGGAAAAAAAGAATCTGCTGTTCTGTCTTCAATTTAGCATCAGTCTGGTCTGTGGTATAGAACAAATTGTGGAGCATGACAGCCCCTTTCATATATATATTTATATGTGTGAAGGAAGCTGACATGCTCTGCAATACACACTTGTGAGATACATTTATATACACGAGTATATATGTTATCTCAGATCAAAATCATTAAATAAGCAGGTTTCCAAATTCTTGGCTGTCTTGGCAAAGACAGGACCGAGCACATTTTAATTCCTTTTCTCTTTCGGGCTGGGAATGTTGGGGGGATGCTCTGCAGCTCTGGTTGAGTTGAGATTGTTTAGTAAGCGCTGTCAGCTCCTCACTTTGATATGTTAATATGACTAAGGGTTTCCCACAATTCCCTCATGAGTGGCAGTCCTTTGCTCCGGTAGTTGTAGCAGACTGGGAAATTTCAGCGTTGCCTTTGGCTTTAGCCAAGTCCCCTGCCAGTCAGAGCGTGCCACCCATAAACTGCCTGTCAATCACCCGTCACTTTGAGAGGGGCTTTCAGTCAGCCAGGGCAACTCCACTTTTTGACAATGTAATTATGGCCCTTGCATCTGCAGTAGGGGCCTGAGAGGGGCTGAGAGTTTTATTGATTGTTCAGAAGGGAAATTTATCACTGTCTCCAGCTCCATTCGCGCTCTATTCCCTGAGAAACTCTCTTGACAAGCTTCGGGAGAGAAGTTCAGCGTGGTGGCCTTGGCTGTTCTTGTGCCTTTGTCCTTCCCAGGGAAAGTGGAGAAAGCAGTTTTTGTTCTGGATGTTGAGTGGGGCAGGAACTGGTGCAGAGTGGGGATGCTGCATCAGAAGAAAGAACACCCAGCCTGTCCTTGTGACAGCTGATCTTATGGTCCTAACACTCTTATCACCAAATCCCAAAATGGTTTGGGTTGGAAGAGACCTTGAAAATCATCCAGTTCCACCCCTTGCCATGGGCAGGGACATCTTTCACTATCCCAGGTTTCTCTAAGCCCTGTCCAACCTGGCCTTGGACACTTCCAGGGATCCAGGGGCAGCCACAGCTTCTCTGGGCACCCTGTGCCAGGGCCTCCCTAACCACATAGGGAAGAGTTTCTTCCCCATATCCCATCTAAATCCACCCTCCTTCAGCTAAAGACTGTTTATTCTTGTTCTGTCCTTCCAAGCCCTTGTTTAAAGTCCCTCTCCAGCTCTCCTGGAGCCCCTATAGGCACTGGAAGGGTCTCTAAGTTCTCCCTAGAGCTTTCTCTTCTCAAGAACACCCCCAGCTCTCCCAGCCTGGCTCCAGAGCAGAGATGTTGCCACACACTGAAAAAATTTAAAGCTCTTTTCCATTTTCAACAGTCCTGAGTAACTGATCTCATTATTCCATTGTGTCCTCTTGAAACAAACTTTGTCTCTTCCCATAAAAGACCAGCAGTTGTGTCTGGCATTTATATAAAACTTTGTGTCAGCACTCTGGTGGGAAAGAACATGAGCTGTGAGCAACCTATTCTAGTGGAAGATGTCCCTCCCATGGCAGGGGGACGGTACTGAATGATTTTTAAGGTCTCTTCCAACACAAAACCTCCTGTGATTCTGTAATTCTGTGAGCCTGCCCCTGAATTTTGACTAATAATATATATCCCCTCAGTTGGATGAAAGATGTTACACTTGAGATTCAAAACAATCACCTTGTCCAAACTATGAAAGGTGTGTGGTGAATAAAAAACAATGTCCTGATAATTTTGGTTTATTAACTTATTTATTTATAACCAGGATAATTCAGAGATGTCAGCAGTCACTTCAATGCTCTAAAATCATGGCTAGTCCTGCTACAAAGAATGTCCCTGCATTTGCAATTACATTGAAAATTACATTTTAGAGGGAAATCTGCATGACTTCTATCCCAGATTTCTCTGCAGCCAAAGCAATCTGATACTTTTTCAGGGTTAGCTCAGGAAAAAAAAAAAAAAAAAGTATTTTTTATCAGTTGAACCAATTATTAATTTTAATTGCTTTTAATCAATAATAAAACACAAAATATTTGTGAGCTGTGCACTGTGCTCTACAGAGCCTGTGAATTCCTCCAGAGATCAAACATTTAATCAAACGCCTCTTGCTTTGCCTCCATTAGGCAGTGTTATGTATCTGTGCTGAGCTTGAGATTGAGATCATAGACAACATGAGAGAATTTGTTCTGCTTTACTCACATATTAAAAAGAAAAGCTTCCCAGGGGAAAAAAATAGGGAAAAAAAAAAATCTGTAGCAGAGGGATTCAAGATAGGGTGCAGAGATCTGTTAGAGAAAAGATGTTTTTTTACTCTACTGAAATGTATCTATTCAGTAAATGTTATTTTTCACTACCTGAAATTCCTGATTTCCTGAGCTTGCTTCCATAGGTTGGTTTTCCTTCGGTGCCAGCTATTCTGTGTGGGGGTTGCAGGAGTCTTTTTGCCTCCTGTGACAGTGTTTTTCCTTTCCAAGACCTTGACTTTAACATGATGCATTAAAGCAGATGGCTCTGGAACAGAAGGCTGAGCTGCCTTGAATCCCCTCGTGTTCACCAGGGGTAAGAAACTGCACTTAGGCACTTCCCATGGAGTAACTAATGTACAATGACTTGTGCCTTCACTTTCTTATTCACAAATATAAGATGACCATTAGATTTTAAAGACCTAGCAGATGGGGGACAAAAAAAAAGAGCTGGGTTCAGGGCAGGCTGCTGTGTCTTTCACAGTTTGCCCTTCTTTCTAACAGAAATGCATCTACTATCTTTGATTTAAGTTTAAATCAGTTGATTTGCTGGTGCTGATCTTAATAAGAAAAACATGCTGCAAAGGGGATAGAGCGATGGATGCTAATATACATTATATAATAAAGATAAATATAATATAGGTAGTAAAGATAATAATACAATATAATACAATATACACTATACACTAGAATAGAATAGAATAGAATAGAATAGAATAGAATAGAATAGAATAGAATAGAATAGAATATATAAATAGACCATAACTAATATATTATCTTATGATTCCTGACAGGGGGCAGGTCTGTGGGTTGTTACAAATGTGGAGGCATATTATATATTAAATAATTTCCTCCTTCAAGCTTTCAAATATAACGTCAAAATGCTACTTCCAATTCTGGTGCCAACCAAGCCCAGGTTGTTGGCTGGAGGAAGAGAACACCCAACAGCAAATTCAGGGTTAATTTAGACCCTAAACAGGAGAAAGGCTGAGAAGTTTGGGCCTCCCAGGAAGGTGGTGGAGGTGTTCAAGATACAACTGGACATGGCACTCAGTGCTCCTGTTTACTTGACAAGGCAGGGATTGGTCACAGGCTGGATTCAGCCTTGAAGGTCTTTTCCAACCTGAGTGATTCTGTGGTTCTGTGAAGTTTGGCAAACTGAGAGATCTGCACCCAGCCCTGGCTTCCCACAGAGCTGCAGGCCGAGCCAGGCAGGGACCCTCCCTTTGGGCTCACCCTCTCTTTTCCTCTCTTCCATCACATTTTGGGGATGCAGGAAGCTGATCTTAGCCTGGCAATGGTTGTGCTGCCCACATTCCCACTCCTGCAGGGAGGTGTTCCCTGTCTCGTTCCACAGCAGCACTGGAGATGAACTGGCAATGGCACAAAGTGTCACCAGCAGTCTGCAGCTCCCTGCAGGACCCCTGTCCTTGGCTGCCAGGGCTGCAGCTCTTTGCTCCTGGGCTCTGTCTAAAGGCCTTTTCCTCCCTGGCATCTCTGGTTGTGAGCTCGTCCCAGGTGTGGAGCGTGGATTTTGGTTTATGCAATGACATTACAGGAATTTCTTTCCCCTGGTTTTCGGGACTCATGTGACTTAGCAAAGTGACTCCAGGATCTCTGATTAAAGGGAAATCTGTGCTTTTAAGGGGCAGCATGCAGGGAAGGTACATTTTCTGCAATGTAAATTGTCAGAAATGGCCAATAATGAGAGTTTCTATAGATCTGTTTAATCACAAAGCCCGTCCCACCCTCAGTAAGATCCTAGAACCACAGGATGGTTTGTGTTGGAAGGGTCCTTAAACTCATTTCATTCCAAAACCCTGACATGGCAGAGACATTTTCCACCAGATCAGGTTGCTCCAAGCTCCATCCAACCTCACCTGGAACACTTCCAGGAAAAGACATGATAATCCTTGCTTTCTCCAGGGTGCTGTTGAGAGATACTGAGGCAGAAATTCTTCAAGTGAAAACTGCAGTTTCATGAATAGGAACTTTCAGCAGGACTAGGTTACTTTCAAGGATGTTTCCTATTGGAGAAAATGCAAATTATTCAGTTTGTCCTCTTGTCCAGATGAGGTCAGACTTTTTATTTTTGATCACTGAGAGAAGATTTGAGATCAGGTTGGACGGGGCTCTGAGCAACCTGATCCTGCTGGTGCTCCTGCTCCTTCAACAGGAGGAGGGAGCTGGAGTAGATCACTTTAGAGGTCCCCTCCAGCCCAAACCATTCTCTGATTCCAAACTAGGATTTGAGCCCACCTGAAATACCCAGTGTGGTCCTGCTGCAGCTTCTTGTCATGGAGCTGATAAACTCTTGGGTGTCCTAAGGGTTTAGTTATAAATCAGGAAGGACCTTCTGTTCCACCTCGGGGCGGGGATGAAGAGCTCAGTGCAGTGGCTGTGGCAGGAGGTGGCAGGAAAGCTGCTCTGCATCTCCCCAGGAGCTGCCCACACACAGCACTGAGTCCTGCAGGACTGCACGGGGGTGGGAAGGCAGCTCCCAGCTTCAGGCAGAGATATCCCTGTCTTTCTAAGATGTGCAGCTGGTAAAAAATCAACAACAAAAAACCCCTAACAAACTCCTCTCGCTGCAAAACAAGCTAAAACATGCAAATGCTTAGGGAATATACCTAGGACTGGAATTAACAGAGAGCAAAAATAGCTGGAATTGTTCAAGTCCAGAGGGTTGACAGCTCACAGTTCAAGCAAATGTTTTTTAACACATTTGAAAGCAGCTTTTAGTCTCCTTTTTTTATTCCCTACCCTTTATGGTCAGTGACTGGACTAGTCACTGCAAGATCTGAGATAACTGTGACATTTCCAAAAAAAAAAATTATAAAATCCAGGTTCATAAAATATTTTTCCTAGTCCTTAATTAAGGATCTGTCACTTGAAGATCCATTTGGCCACAGAGAGCTGTAGCAGAACATCTCTGTGCTATCCTGACTAAAGAGGATTTCTGGAAAAGATTTTCTCTTCCTTTTCACTTAAAGAATTTTATCCATTATTATTTTTATGGTTTGTTTTATTAACTGAAGCAACATCTTTGTCATGGATCTAAAAACATATTTTAAAAAACTCATGTTTTTCCTGAAGCACCAGTTTCCAATGGCTGTACTGCCAGTTATCACTTGGAAATTTGAAAATGTTAGGAATGGCCAAGCTAAATTTGATTAGAAAGTGCATTTTGGGCCAGGAAAAGGGAATAATAATAAGGGAGTATGACAAAGGAGAGGAAACTATATTCCTAAAATAGTCTGACACCTAAAATTCTGCAGGAAAGTGTGTTGTATTTTATTACCAGAGACAATCATAGAGTCACAGAATGGTTGGGGCTGGAAGAGACCTTAAGGGTCTTCCAGTTTCAACTCTCTACCATAGGTGGGAGGTTTTTCTATATTCTTTAAAAAAATAAAAACAGTTCTAATCCATTGAATTATATTATTATGTTATTAACTTTTCTTGAAAAGTTTTTGCAGGGAAGGGTATTCTGTTTTGTTTTGTTTTTCCTTTCTTTTTTTTTTTTTTTTTTTTTTTATTTGTAGGGTAGGAAAGCAGCTTTCTTTTCACTTTGTTCCTGGAAATTGAAAGCTCTTATTCCCATTTACACTAAAGATTTACAGTATAGCTACAACAGATTGACAGATTATCTGCAGTGTAATTTGTACATTCCCAGTAAGTAGATTTTGTGTCTGAGCCCTGCAGTTCTCATAAATTCCTTTTGTGGAATAAAGGGATCTCATTACCTCAACTTTAAAATGCCAATAAACAGTCAGAAGGGGTAAAAGAGCTTTACAGTTTGTCAACACCACAAACAACTGCGTGTTCACAAGTGAGTTAATTAATTTGTAGTAAATAGGAGCGAAGATGAGATTCAGCAGGGTCCTGGGTGTCAGAGAAGGGTTCAAAGCCTGCTGCCCCATGACAAATAAGGAAGTTTTTAAGAAACATTTGAACAGCTTTTGGGAGAAAGACACACAGACCCATGGCAGGCTTAGGACTGGAATCAATTCCCTTAAAACCCATTAAAAGAATCCTTTTGTACCAACAGTGCTGTGAGTAAACCCTGTTCTCCATCTCTTCCTGACTCTGGATGTGACTCACACTGCTTGCTGTCAGGCTTGGTTAGGAGGTTCCCAGGGTTTCTAAAGTTAGGTAACAACATCTACTCCAAAAAGTCTGGTTTTCAGGTCAGGGACATCTGTCTTGCATGAAAGGAACTTTTCATCTTGTCACATAAACTCTTAGACCCCCCTTAGATTTAAGGTGGAATTCATGTAACCAAATAGAAATGTATGAAAGGCAGAAGTTCCTTTCAGCAGGAAGAGAAGTGGGGAGGCTGTGATTGTTGAAGGCTGAAGACAGGCTGGAATTTAATGGATCAGTCTCAGTTAAAAGGAGAGTCATTTTCTGGAAAGTTGTTCCCTGGAGAGGGGGACTGGTAATAAAAATAACAGAGATATCAGTACCTCAAGGTGTCCTGGCAGAGAGCTGGGGGTGACTCAGGTGACACCTTCCACTATCCCAGGTTGCTTCAAGCCCTGTCCAACCTGTTCTTGGACACTTCCAGAGATGGGGCAGCCACAGCTTCTCTGGGCAACCTGTGCAGGGCCTCCCCACCCTCTGACTTGAGAATTTCTTCCTAACATCTAATCTAAACCACTCCTCTCATGGTTTAAAGCCATTTCTTTTAGTCCATCTGTAGCTGTTGGTATCCTAACACTGCTTTAGGACTGGGTGAAACCAGATAGATAAGTGAAATATCATCCCACATAGATTCATGAAATGTTTTGTGTTGGAAGCCATAAGAAATAAAATTTATGTTGTTTTTTCTCAAGAGTGGCATTGGACACATCAGAATTGTCTCAGTCTTAATAATTTTACTGAGTCCATACAAGACTGCAACTTCACATTAGGCTTCTAACAGAATGCATAACCAGAGTCCTGATGCCAAGATGTTAATGATTTTAAGATCTGTGATTAATTCATTTGGAATTAATTTTTAAGTCCCTTGCATTTCTAGACTGCACCATTTTGCTCTGCTCCATATTTAAGGGTGTTCTGTTAAGTCATTTAGAAAAGTGTTTTAATAAAGTGTTCAATTCTTGTATGGCCTGAAACAGCTTTTTTTGTCTGAAGGTTCTGTCCTGTACCTTGGACATGAAGTCACTTCTGCTTTAGTTTTCAAGATGTGGGTTTGTTGGTTTTTTTCCAACTCGTGGTTAGTTAATTATTAAAAATGAGTTCAATAATTGAGGAGTTATACAGATTCATCTATTTTTCAGCATTTGGAGTGTTTCTTCTCGCAGTACATTTTGGGGGAAGAAATAATTTAAATACACCACAGCTGTTGGTCTTTGAAACATTTTCCCCTCAAACAGGTAATTTATTTACCTGTTGCACAGCCCAAAACCAGGCATTGAAGGTTATTTTATGAACTTTGCATGTTTTATCCAAGCTAGAGTTTGTTTTCAAGAGGAATATATTAAAATTAGGGCAAAGAAGCTTCAGTTATGGTCCCTCATTGACACCAGAAAGGTGTCACTGACCATATCTTGTGTGTTATTTGTGCTGCTGGAAATAGAGAAGATTCTGACCTGGAGGTGTTGTATGTGGGAATATAAATGGAAAGAAAGGAAATGGATAAATGTGTTGCTTAGGGACATGGTTTGGTGGTAGACATGGAAGAGCTGAGTTAATGGTTGGACCTGATGTTTTCACAGGTCTTTTTTAAATTTTAATGATTTTATGATTCTAGGAAAGTGGAATCTACTAGACCTGTTTGGTTGGTTGGTTTGGTTTTCCCTAACAAAAATATACTGAATATATTGTAAAATGGAAGTAAATTTTGAACATGCAGAAAAATATCCCACCCCACCTAGATCAGGTGCAACAAACTGTGGAATGGGAGGCAGGTAGCTGAACACAGTAAGAGGTGAAAACAAGAAAAAGGAAATAAAGGAAATGAAGGAATGTTTGGATGCCTTGAATATATTCTTTTAGAAGAAAAAGCACACAAACAATTGAGAACATTTTCCTTAAAAAAATTTGAGTCAGAGCTTGAAAAAAGCCAGTAAAAAGCCTTTTTCTTTGGAGCATGTTTTGAATGCAGAATGGTGTTTCCCACTCCTTAGTGACAAGAGCTGCTGCCCAGCAGTGCTGCTGCAGAGTGTGTGTGACAGATGAACTCCACAGGGGTCACTTGTGTGTCTGGACACAGATGCACGAGAACACACATTAGCACAGGCACACAAATCAACACTGTAAACAAAATGTCCAGAGCTGGAGAGAGATTGTGCTGTGCTCCACATGCAGATGGCTGCTGGCAGTCGTTGGCTTTTATGTCAGTCCTAGAAATTCATGAGAATGGCTCAGTGGAAGAAGGTAAATGAGTAAAGATGAAGAGAGTGCTGCTGGTAAAAGGATGCACATAGGATGATATTAAGAGGGGTTTTTGAGTTGTGTGGAGGATGTGGTTTTTGATGTCTGTGCCTGTGAAGGGTGGAAGGTGGCTTTTGGCTGTGCCTGCATTAGAAAACAGTGTGGCCCTATAGAAGCAGAACTGTGGGGTGAGTGATGTATGTGCTGAGGATACAGGGTCCACATGTTCTGGGGGATACTACAGAGTCATTCCAGTCTGGACCCTTTAGCATCCACAGTGTCCTGTGTGTCCAACTGCATTTCAGCTTCTGCATTGGCTTCACAGAGTCCCAGCATGGGTCAGGCTGGAAGGAAGCACACCTAGTCCAACTTGTCTGCTCCATCAGGGCCATCCCAGAGCACAGGGATTGTGCCCAGACAGTTCTGGAATATCCCCAGTGAGGAGACTCCACTCCCTCTCTGGACAATCTGCTCAGGGCTCGGTCACTGCACTGGGAAGAAGTTGTGCCTCCTGTTCAGGTGGAACTTGCTGGGATCAATCCCTGCCCGTTCCTCTGGTGCCATTGCTGGATCCCCATGGAGCAGAGCCTGGGCCCTGCTCTGAGCCCTCCCTGCTCACAGGGACAGCCAGGGATGAGGTTCCCTCTCAGCTGGGGCTCCCCTCGAGGCTGAACAGCCCCAGCCCCCTCAGCCTTTCCTGGGCAGGGAGATGCTCCAGTCCCTCCATCATCTTTGTCACTTGGGGACCCATTCCAGGAGCTCCAGGTCTCTCCTGTCCTGAGGAGCCCAGAACTGGACACAACACTCCAGATGTGCCTCACAGGGCAGAGCTGAACAGGAGGAGATCTGTTGGATTCCTTACAAAACCATTTGTAACATGAACTGAAATACCTTAAATGAAGGATGTCTGGGAGATTGTCATAACTAGAAGTGGAAAAATTTCGAGTTTGATTTAAGAAAATATAATAATACAGAAGTATGTCAGGTTTAGATGCCCATCATTGACACACAGAGTGGGTACTCACATGTACTTCAAGATAAAAGAGTATAAAGATTTGATCTTTCTGTGATTCTGCTGTGAATTCATTGCCTTGGAGGTGCTACTTCTTATTTCCATCTTCATTAAGGAAATAGTTGGGTCACAAGAATATAAGTAATGAAGACACTGGAGTATAAGGAGTGAGAAAGTGAAACAGGATATGGACAGAGAAGTTTGCTTAATTTGAAAATGATTTATTGGGTGTAACCTCTACACTCAGTGATTTCTGCTATTATTACTGTCCTGCAGTGTGACCAGGGAGGACAGGAACTTGCTGTGGGCTAAAGGTAAATGATGATCTATTGCAAGGGAGGGAAGGAAAAGTATTCTAAAGGTGGGTGTGTGATGTACACACTCTCCATTGATGGCGTTCAGTGTTGGACCTCACTGGACCAATCTGTTCCAAAGCCTGAGAGGGATAAGGAAATGTCAAAAGTTAAAGCAAACTTTGTTAAGTGAAGAAAGGAGGGTTACAGGGCAAGATTTTTCATTGTTGGGGCTTGTTATACACAGGTTTCATAGAATTATGGAATTATTGGATGGTTTTTGTTGGAAGGAACCTTAAAAACCAGCTCATTTTGACCCCTGTGATTGACAGGGACACCTTCCCTGTCCAACCTGGCCTTGAACCAGGAGCATACTGCTACTCTTTGTTTGTTTGATTGTTTTAAGTTGACTGTCTTGCTTTTCAACTTTTTTTGCTTGTTCTTTTCAGGCTGGATGCCCAAAGTAGTTTTCACACACTTGAAATCATCAGCTAACGCTAGTGACACACGATTAGTGCTCCAGGAACCTGTTGATTGGCAACCTGGTGATGAAATCCTGGTGGGAAGTTCAGGTCTTGGAGATGCAGAGCAGCAGGAGGAAGTGGCTGTTATCCAGTCTGTGAACAGCATGGAGCTGCACCTTAGATCACCCCTCAGGTATCCTTTCGGGAGCCAAGGAGATCTTTATAGAGCAGAGAGCTAAACAAGGAGAAAATTTGATCAAAGTCAGGATTTGCTGTTCTCTGTGGGACATAATAACTATATAAATCCCTTTAACAGAGGTGGCCAGTGATATTTCTGTTCCTCACTCCCCCTAAAGGTAGTAGATGTTCAGTCCTGAATGCTTAAATTCTGTATCACGCCCTTGAACTCAGAAAACCTTTGAAGCAGAAAACACTGGTGGCCAGTAAAGTCCAGTGGAATCAGTAAAGGAATGACAAAGAAATTTCCTGCCTAGTCAATTTCTTGAGAAAGTGCATTTTTTTCCACAAGAAATGTATGATTTGTGTCAAAAAATATCCTCTCTTCTTGACTGATTTTCTTAAGTAATAACTCAAAGTGAATTTTTTCACTATGGAAATCTGCTTCCATATTTCCAGCGAGTGTTCATTTCACTGCCTTACACCCTCCTCATCTACTGTGCTTGGAGATCTTGAACTGTCTGAAAACAACTTCTTATCATCTCCAGTCTTATTATCTGTCTAGAGGCAACCTAATTCCAATGTCCAGGAAGTTTAAGGGTATTATTTCCAGAAATAATTTGGGCTTGAGAAAAAAGGTCCTGATGGTTCACCCAAACATGTTTTGGGAAGAGAATTCAAAAAAATTCAAAAGCTGAAATATATTGCTGTAAATATCATAGAATCATAGACCATCCTAATTTGGAAGGGACACACAAGGATCATTGAATCCAGTTCTTGGCCCTGCGTAGGGAAATTCCAAAATCTTCACCATGTGCCTGGAAGTGTTGTCTAAGTCTTCCTTTGAGCTCTGTCAGCCTTGGAGCTGTAACAACTTCCCTGGGGGGCCTGTTCTAGTGCCCAACCACTCTCTGGATGAAAATCCTTTTCTTAATAACACAACACAATATAATATTATGTACATAATCTAAGGAAGGTTTGAGCCCTTGTGAAACAAAAAGATGAAAGCAAACATCAGACAAGGAAAAGCCTATCTAGCACTGGATGTGCCACTGTCCCGTCTGAGAAAAAGACTAAAACCAGCTCTGAATTTGGGAGGTTATGGTCATAAACATAATAACAAGAAATCATAAATGTAATTCTCTCAGTCTGGCAGGTGTAGATGCTAATTTTTTTCTTTTGTTAGGTACCCCCACAGTGTTGGAGAGGGATGGGGCAATGGCCAAGGTCTGCCTCCAAGTGCTGTGGTGGCACTGATCAGCAGAAGGGTTGTTGTTCAAGGAAATGTCACACTGGAGAGGATGTCCCACCTCAGGCAATGTGCAAATGCAGGTGAGGAGGTGTCAACTCACAGAAATGTACTGAGGAGGAAAACTGCTCCGTTAAACTCCCATCGTGGCAGCATAGCTGTGTGTTGGAACTCCTTCTTCCCAGGATAACTTAGAGACATTCCAGTGCCAGGAAAGAGAGTTTGTCTTTCCAAACATTGTTTGACATTGAAGTGTGAAGTCTTGGGAGTTGAACTGCACTTCATTGTAATATCTCAGATGTATTATTTTCACACTGTTGTTTCAAGCCATCTTGGGAAAGACCCTTTAGTTTTGCCTGAGCCTAAGGGTGTAGAAAAGAAAGTATCTTCTGAAAACATGTTTCAGTGTACATAATATATTAAATTTTTAATTGTGTTTACTATTTAGTCACTTTAAGGAGAAGGAAAAACAAAACAGCTCAACGCTGTTTGTACGCTTTAGTGTAAAATATTGAGACATTGTTTAGTGTTTAGGGTTGCCAAGGAAAAAATAACAGGTGATGCATAGTGTATCACTGGTGAAAAAATGTTAAATACATCAGCTCTCCTTTAGTTTCACCCGTATGAAATGCCATGGAGTTTGACAGGTGGATTCCTGATTTACACCATCTCTTCAGGAAGCAGAATCAGACGCAGTGATTATAATGTGAGGAGAGTTAAGTTATCTGGCTACCCAGGTGTAAGGTTTCCTTTAAAAAAAAGTGCCTTGGGCTTTCAGACTGTGACACAAGACTTCATTTGATATCCAGCAGCCAACTGCTTATATTACTCATGGATTTATGGTCCATTTGGTGTGGAACTCATAAATACAGGCTCTGAAACGCACTAACCATTTGAGGTTTTTATTTGCGTTAAAGGATAGGAGGATTTCTCAGAGGAGTCACCAGAAGAGGAGTGAGCAGTGTTTTTTTTGTGGTTAATTTACCTTTTTTAAAAGAAAAATGAGCATTACTGGGCATCAGCAGGCAGTGCTGGAATTTGAGATCCCCTCTGCTCTTCCACTGAACAAGCCCAAGTAACACATTCATAGTCTGAATCTCTCACACCAGTGGAAAGGTCTTTCAGGAATTTTACCCAGCCCTATGATTTAATTTTTTGTCATAGCATGGAATCCAAGAATGGTTGGATTGGAAGGGAAGTTAAAGCTCATCTTATTCCACCCTCCTGCCCTGGGCAGGGATACCTTCCACTATCCCAAGCCCCATACAGCCTGGCCTTGGACACTTCCAGGGATCCAGGGGCAGCCACTGCTTCTCTGGGCACCCTGTGCCAGGGTGTCCCCACTTCCTCACAAGGAAGAATTTCTCTCTAATCTCTATTCTTGTCTCAAAACTGTGGGTAGTAACAGTTCCCCATCCATCTGCAGGGAGATTCAGGAGAGCAGAGTTTAAAAAAAACAACAAAATGCTTCTTTTCAGTTTAGTTCTGTACATTCATGCCCAATCTCCTTTTCCAGAACCTCACCTAAGTGAAATCAATTTCAAATCCCTCTTCCTCATGCATACAATTATACAATTACCTACAATTAACTCCAAGGAGCTGTCCAAGACATAAAACTACAGCTTCTTGCTTGTTTTGATACATTTCCCTCCAAAATGTCCAGACTTTTAGGGAGAGAACCATGACAGTATTTTGAGAGAGCATCAAAAATGTTTGCCTGCGTTGTCTTTGGCCCATGTTTCAGATCCTGGCTGGAGGTGGTATCTCTGGGTCAGTGGGGCTGATCTCCCTCTGCACACCCCACCCCATGGGGAGGGTGGCACTCACAGCTCTGGCTGGGTCCTGTCCTAGGTGGCTCTGGGTGTTTGTACAAGAGAAGTGAGAGGCAGCTGGGCTCTCGGGACCTGGGAGCCGTCGTGGTTGTGGAGGCCTTCCAGGGACAGGCGAGTCGGCTCCAGCTGGAGGGGGTCCAGTTCCGCCACGTGGGCCAAGCGTTCCGGCCCCACCGCAGCGCCCTGACTGTCACTGGCAACACCTGGATGGCAGGTGAGTGCCTGAACTCCAGACACCCACCTTCTCCTGCCCAAAGCTGGGCCAGGCACCCTCAGAATCTGCTAGGCTCTTGAGTCACTTGACAAAATGGATTACTAAATGTGGAAAATGTCATCTCTAGTCCATTTCCAAGTGACAGAGTGGTTTCACCTGCTTCACTTCCTTTGTATTTCTGCTTCCTCCTAAAATAATTTTTTTTTTTTTTATGCTACGCTTCTCTTTTGATGTAGAAGAGAGTATCTCTGGAAGTGAATGCACTCATATACTATGAGGGAGCCCAAAAATGGCTCAGGACTGGCTAGTTGCAGAGACCAACATTTAATTTTATCACCCAGAGGTTAAGGAACATATTAAGTTCTTCTGAATTTGTCACTGTTAAGTGCCAAATCAATCTCAGTGGAAGTAGCAGTGAGGTCTCCAAAGACTGGTGGTGGTAGAGGCAAGTTAGGTAGGCTCAGAAAGTGTTTCAAGGGTGTTGGACGGATTTTCCCTTCCAGATAAGCTATATTTGCACCTCTCACAGAATCATAGGATGGTTTGGTTTGGTTTGGTTTGGTTTGGTTTGGTTTGGTTTGGTTTGGTTTGGTTTGGTTTGGTTTGGTTTGGAAGAGAATCATCCAAAGATCATCAAGGTGCAACCCTTCTGCCATGGACAGGGACAATTATTTCCTGTGCCATCTTCATGACTGAGTGAGGGTCAGAACATCCTGGGGCAGATGGCAGCACTGTCCAGGATCTGGATGATGGGAAACTCACCATGCCTGCCTAGAGAAGGGGTACAAAATATCTGCCCTCAATCTGCAGAGTGATTTTTGCTCCCACCACTCACTTCTTTCCAGACTCTTACATCCATGGTTGCTGTGTTCTGGACTCCTTTGGCCAAGGCCTCCGTCTGACCGGGATCTCCAACCTCAGTGTGGACAGCAATGTTTTCTACAACATTTCAGGCCATGGGATTCTCCTGGGTAAGTGAAGCAGGCAAATGTCTACACTGCATGCAACAGCAGCTTGTGCTGCTTCCCATTTGCATGAAAATGCCTTTGAAGGAAAGAATGGCAGATCATTAACTGCACTCTGAGAACTTTAATCACATCTTCTGCAATTTCTGGTGTCAGTGGGTTTGGAATAAAGCTCCCACATTTCCACACACAGCTCCTAGCAGCTACTTCCATTTGACCAGCTCTCTTCCTTCAGGTCAGTCTTCACTTGATTGGGATCAATTATTTTTCCATGAAAAAGTAATAGATTTATTTTTAGGGGATTGATTCATCTGTCTTTGGAGAAGTGTCATTATGCAATATTTAAGACCAGAGCTCAGTGAAGCATTTAGGAGCATATTACCTTTAACTTCAGTCATTTGATGTTACAGATAATAGAATGAAAGCATATGTTAAAAGATAACCAGAGGATTTAGCACTTAAATAAATCAGAGCTTGGAGCATCAAAAATGTTAAACAACAAAATATTTCTCCTAACTAACCATCAGGAGACTGACTTGAAGCATCTTCTGCTGGGATCTCATGTTGCCTGAATACCTAAAGATATAGCTCGATTTTTGTTTTCCATAAGAGATGGGATAAAAATGACCAATTATGAGATAAACAGAAGGGAAAAAAAGAAAGCCTTCAGTTCTGATCCTGCAGTTCCCCACTGCTGGTGCTGTGTATAAACATAATGAGGAGTGATATATCATGATTTAAATGGGGAAGTTTATAAACGCAGTGTGATATACACACCTTGCTGATGAGGAGAGCTGGCTCAGAGAGATGCAGGACTGGCCCAAGCTGATGTGCAGAACCCTTGCAGCCATGGGGAAGCAGAGCAGGACCTCCAAGCTGCTGGCATTCCTTGGCTCACTCATGTTGGGATCTATGTCTGAATTAAAACTCTGAGCTGAGCTGAAGTTTCAGCCTGAATGCACCTTATCCTCAAGATGCTTTTAATGGCTTCACTGTCAGCAGCTCCAGAGGATCTGATGGATTCATTTATGTATAATTTTGTTACCTGTGAAGGAATATTTTTTGTAGCTGGCTCTTTGCAGCTCTGGAATTGGATTCTCTCAGTGATTTCACCTAAAATCCTTATTTTCAGAGGGTTTGAAAGGCCATCACAAAATGTCATTCTGGGCTTAAAATTATTGACACATGAGGTCTAAGTTTGAAAGCCAAAACCTCAAAATCCTGTACAGCTGTCAAAAGGACTTCTTTAGGATCCTGTTCATGCTCTGGCAGTAGCATTGTTTGTAGTACATACAGACTGGAAAAAATTGAGAAAGCTGATTCCCTCAAAAGACTGAGAAAAGCCTAAAAGTATTTATTGCAGTCCCAAAAACCAAAGGCATGGCTTTTCTTGTGAAGTGGCTTCTATTTGGGATAGGAGTGATTTGGGAAGGGATCTGTATTATGAATAGAACTTGAGCAGGTGTATTTGAACATAACGACTTCTGTTGGACAGAGAAAATTAAATGGATGTGATTTGCTCCTAAATAGGCCAGAGAGAGTGGCCTGTGCATACATTCCACAGAAGATTCCACTTTGTATTCTGCTTCCAAAAGAGCAGCAGTGCTGATCATAGAGTCATGGAGTCACTGAGGTTGGAAAAGGCCTCCAGGGTGTTCCTTGTTCTGGAAGTTCACCCGTTAAACTGGGCTGGCCCAGCCCACCACTGAACCACGCCCCAGGTGCCGTGTCTCCATGGCTGCAAACACTTCCAGGGATGGTGACTCCACCACTTCCCTGGGCAGCCTGTTCCAATGCCTGACCACCCTTCAGGTGAAGAAATCTTTCCTAATATCCAACCTAAACCTCCCCCAGAGCAACCTGAGGCCGTTTCCCCTTGTCCTATCAATGTCTCCTTATTCAGACTTGGTTTGTATGGGAATGTCCACTCCTTGCCATTGGGTGGCCCCCATCTCTTTATGAACTTAGAAATATTTATTTTGTTTTTTTCTTCCTACTTCTATACTGTAACTAGATCTGGGGCACCCCAAGAGTCTTGTGTTTTCTGATCAATTGGCTGATTGATTTTTTCCCTTTCTCTTCTCCTACTCCATTGCTTAGGGGTGAAACCCCCACTTTTGTGCAGAGGTGCACCAGGTGTTTTTCAGCATGTTTAGAAATTTTCTTCCATGTAAGTAGGGCACTAAACAGAGACAGGAGATAAAGAAGACTTTGAATTCTAATACTGCCAGGAGCATGCCTGTGTGTGCATAAGTGAGCCTCTTTCCCACTCTGAACCACTCTGAATCTATTTTCCCAACTGCAAACCAGCTTTATAATACACATTTTATTTATTTTCACCATAAGCTTGCAGTCCAGAACATATATGTGGTGTAGTCACATATAATACCTCATACAGGGGAGTATATGTGAATATAATACCTGGACTTGTGTATATTGAAATGAGAATCATGATAATAGAGGGTTTCCAGCTATATGTACATTTAGGTTTATTTTTCTTTTTTTCTTCCTCTTGCTTTTTTACATTTTTATCTTTTTTTTTTTTTTTTTTTTACCTTCATATTGTTTTCTTTTGAAGGTGAGGGGCTAGAAGAGGAGAACAAAATCATTAACAACATAGTGATTGGACTTTCTGTAAGTGATGGTTTATCCAATATTGAAACACTGTCACCAGCAGGGATCTACATCAGGGCTCCTGCCAGCCACATCAGGGTAAGTTCTGGTATAAGACATAACATTTCCTTTCTAATCAAAGGTATCAGAAAGACACAGAGCTTCATTTATCTGGGAAACAAAAAACACAGTATTTGTTTCTTGGCTGAGCTGTCAGAACCTATGCTTGTGATGGGATATTGAAACAAGTGCATATTACAAAATAAATTATGTTCCTGGGTAAATTTATTACTGGGAATTTTGCTGTGTTCGAGTGGAATGGAATATTACAGTGAGATAATTCATCCTGAGGTACTTTAAAAATTTGTTTTATTTTGTAATGCTCACAGATTCAGAAAAAATTGAAAAAGTTTAGTCGCAGTTTCTCTAGAATTTCTGCCATTATTAAAAAAAAACCCTCAATTTTAATGGACTGACTACAGAAACACTAAAATTCAGCAGCATCAATTACACTTCTGTCTGGATTTAAAACCACATTGAACATACAGCTAAAGATTTGCATTCCAGGGTGAGAAAGAGAATGTGTTTCCTGTCCTATGAAAATGACATTGATTTTGAAAGAAACAAAGCTTCCCTATTCTAAATAGCAATAAAACATCAGGTTTTTAAAGAGCTAATAGCTTAACAGCCACACATCACAAAGCTGAGCTCAGAAAAAAATACTTTTATTCACTAATTCTCTGATGCTTTCTCTTAGTTCTCTTTTTTGGTCTTACATTTCAGAATAAAGAGTCACATTCATGTGTTTCGTGGAAAAATGATTTTCATCAACTTCAAACCACTTTTCCTTCCCAACTATTTTAAGGAATTACATTGAAACTGACCTTTCTTAAGACACTTTCAGTAGTGAAAAATGCATATTTTCATTTAAAAAATAATCCTAACCTGTTCAATTGTTAACCTCCAGTAACCAAACCAATTACTGTTTGTGAAGACCTAATCACCCCCGGGGCTTCTGCTCCGTGAGGAAAGATTTGCACCTGAATTTGAAGGTGAAAAAGAGACCAACGCATTTCCTATGTTTTTATGAAGACAGGACCACCAAGGAAGGAGGAGAGAATTTTTCTGCAATTCCCTAGAGGCCATATTTATCGTTTTTAAGGCCATCAAATGCGGTTTAAAAATACAGCAACTAGGCAGGATCATGAGAATTTCAGCTGCACTAAACACAGAGTTTTGTACTGTCATGCACTGACTTACCCTGGAGCTGCTGACTCCATTGCCAGTGGCTCAGCTTTTGAAAAGGTTTGCTGCAATTACCTCCACGGGTTCCTGGGAGCTGGCTGTGCTGGCTTTTCAGCACATTTATTTATCCCTCTCTGCTCACGTGAGTTTACAGATATAAAGCTACAGCTGTGGCTGTGTACCCCAAAATCAGGGGGTCTTTCTGCTCTCCGGAGATGTGCTGCTCCAGGCAGGGTAGCAGATGGCCCTCAGATGGTTGCTGATAACCATCATCATCTTGAGAACTGAAATATTTGAGGTGTTGCAGCAGCAAAAGGAAAACTCGGAGAAGTTGACCAGCTTAAAACTGTTATTAACTGCACTTACTGTACAACAGGACCAAACAGGACCTCTTTGCTCAGGAAGAGAGCAAAGCACAGGGATATTGAGAGAAAAAAAATCACATTTCTCCCAAGCAAAAGAACTGTGGACTTTTTCTTAGTGCAATAATAATCACTAAATTCCAGGGGTGCTGGTCCAGCACCAGCATTATGATGTTGTAGTCTTAGCACATTTTCGCTCATGACAATTCTCAGGTCAAATGACTCAAGCTTTTTAGGTATTTATAATCCTAGTTTATTGGGAAAGCTTGAAGAATGTATTAGGAAAGGCTCATCTTCCACCTGCCTGGTTCCTAGGCCAGAACAGGTAATAGAAATTTTCCCAGTTTAGAATTTTATTTTAGGTGTCTGTCAGTATTTTTGTTTATTGGTTTTAATTTAATTTTATTATTTTATTTTATTTTATTTTATTTTATTTTATTTTATTTTATTTTATTTTATTTTATTTTATTTTATTATTTTATTATATTATATTTTATTATATTTTATTATATTTTATTATATTTTATTATATTTTATTTTTATTTTCAGATTTCCATCTTTTGATTGCTGGTTTTAAATTTATTTGCTGCAATCTTTAAGGCAGGGGCTGCAGAGAGCTCTGGGTCCAAACTGTGTAATATCTTCTGTGCATGATGGCTTAAGCCTTTCCACAGTGAGACCTGCAATAATATTTTCATTAACTACTCAATTTACTTGGGAGCCTAAATTTGCATTGGTGGCTGAAGAGCTTAAATTTCCTTGAAATTCAGTGGTGGCCTAAACGGTGTGGAAATTGGGACAGAGCAGTCACTCAAACCTACAAAGGTTTGAGCCTACAAAGACATTTGGAGACCCAGTTCCCACCGATTTCTATTTGACTTAAGCTCTTAAGTGCACTTAAGTGCTCTTAAGTGAATCAGGCTGTTAGATGAAATTTTATACTTGGACAGTATGAGTGCAAACTGATTATTACAAGGTTAGTACAATTTTTTTTTAAACACAGTGTGTAAGCCCAGGTTATCACTTTTTACAGTCACAGACAATCTCATTAGCAGGCTGGTTTCTTGCCTTTTAAGTGTTATCAGTGCAAGGAACAGAAGATGCTCCTCTGTGATACTGGCTTTTTTCTCACTGAAACATCCACCCCCTGTCCTTGGTTTTCTTTATGCATGCAGGAGAAATACTTTAAAAAGTAGGTTTTTATCTTTTTTCCCTTGGCTCTCTCAGGGCCTAGTGAGTTTCGGCCTTTTTGTTGTTCCAATCCATAAACATTCAATGGCCTGAAATCCCAGAGCCAGCAGTGCTCGTGCATAGCAACATATGGACTGGGTTTAAGAAATCCAGCAAGAACCTCCCTTTCCTTTCTTGCCGTGGTGTTGAGGACTGGGAAACAGCTCTGCTGAATGAGCAGGGTGGAGCTCAGCCGGTGTCTCCGTGTCACAGGGGTGACTGATGGTCACACTGCTGGTAAATGCGTTTGTTCCCTAGTGTCACCCCATCCAGCCATTCTCCACAGCGCCAAAGAGGTGGGGCTGCATCTGTTTGGAACTGTTTTCCCACCGTTTCATCCCTCCTGAGATCTTTTCCAAACCCTTTCCTGCAAATTGGGCCCACACCAAAACAGGCACCGTGTGGGTACTACTCACATCCTGCCAGATCTGAAACTGTGGGAATGGTTCTGAGAACACAGTCCAGAACTTTTATGTTGTCTTTAAGGTCAACAGTTGGAGTGCCACCTATCTAAAGGAAATTCATGAAACATTTACACCAGCAGAGTTGTGCGGTTAAGAGACACTTAAACCGTCAGCCATTTGATTTTACTGACTCGCAGTGCATACCTCCAGGTATTTGGCATGCTCAGGGAGGTAATTTCTCTCTGGAATTTTGGTTGCACGGACATTCGTAATATACTGACTTCCACAAAGAATTGATTTCCACACAAAATTCCCTGCTTGCCTAAAACCCCTGCCCTCCAGCCACGAGCTGGCTGAATAAATATGCAGGGTTTTTTTTTCCTTATGAATCATCTGTAGAACGCACGGTTGGAGTCGCAAGTAAAATATCCTGGAAATGATGTGACCGGACTGCAGAAGTGTTTTGTTAAAGAAAAAGGGTCTGAAAGTGGCTGCACTTTCAGAAAAAGCAGCAGTTTTACCAGGGGATAGAGAAAGCAGAGCTTTGGGTCTCGGTACTTTATTCCTTGACAGATGTCAGAGATCAGGACTGCAGGGAGCACACTTGGATGGGTCAGAAGAAAGTAATTGGTATATGGAGGGTTTCACCTCGAGGTCACCAGGCTCAGCTTTGATTTGGACCATCAGGGACCAAAAAGTCATTAGTAT
The DNA here is from genome assembly GCF_971803275.1 of Cyanistes caeruleus. NCBI lineage: Eukaryota > Metazoa > Chordata > Aves > Passeriformes > Paridae > Cyanistes > Cyanistes caeruleus. The sequence continues at coordinate 4,097,742 of NC_141702.1, forward strand.
TTTAACACTGTCCAGTGACCTATGAATGGGAGTGATGGCGTCAGACCTGATCTTAGAGAACAAGCCCTCCTTAGAGCTGCAAGAAAGGTCAGCTTAGACCCCCCTTAGAGAGCCACATACCTCCAGAGAGCAATTAATTTTGTCTAAGGACAGACCAAAAGCATTGCCTTCTGCACATGCCTATGTCTTATTTTTTTTCCCTAGAAAGGGAGCTAAACTCTACCAGCCTGGACTTCAAATTTTCACACACCTAAGGCAGGTGAGAGGGATCATGCACAGATGCACACATGGAGACGTTGCTATATGGACACAGCCCAAACACAACAAGGCTTGGCTGCTCTCCAAATTAAGCTGGCAAGAGCAGGTTTTTTGTCCTTGAGTAGAAAAGTTCAGAACAAACTGAATACAGCTCATACAACCCACTCAATGAAGACTCTTTAAGTACCAAACTCCTGATTTTAAGACAAATTTTAATCTTATGTCCACTTATTTTTACCTCTTACAACACAAATAATGGAACTCAAGTGCAGAATTTAAGATGCAAATTCTTTAAGTGATATTAAATGATAATGACTTACAGCACATCTTCCTATGGTTATTCATCCTGTAAAAAATTATCCAAACCACATAATTTACTGCAGGTGTGAGGAAGTTTAATTGTTCAGTCATATCCTGAAGATGTTATTCTTTGCTTTCTCTTGATTTTTAGGAGTCTCACTTTTTCAATGCAAATATATCCCATATTTCCTTATCCTGTGTTTGCTTTGGGAGATAAGACAAATATTCAGACTGAGAAGAAAATCAATAAACTTGATTAGTTTGTAATTTACCTTTGTGATTAGTCTGTGATTTACTTTTCCTTCCTGACATTTTCTTATGTAGAAAGGAGTTATAGATGTAAGTTTCCAACACATTTTTTTCTTACCTACTTCTTGAAGAGTTGTGACAACACCATTTTTCTGACACTTGTCTCTATTGCTTGGCCACTCCTCCTTGTCTGGTTTATAAACAAATATTTTTACAACTGGCCCAAGGTCAAAGTGAAAACAGAACAAGACTGGAGACACAGAAAGGGGGCACCAGTCTCCACCACCCAGTTTACCAGAATTTGAATGGACTTCAGCTGGGATTTTAATTTGCGTGTTTCTTAAATTGATTTTAATTTCCAGAAATCTGTGGTAATATTATTTTCATAGTCACATATTCCTCTCTGCAGGGTAACACAGTGTGTGGTGCTGGGTATGGCTATTTCTTTCATCTCTCCCCTGAGGGACCATCCCAAGTGCCTCTCGTGTCCTTCAGAGAGAACACAGCTCACTCCTGCACAAGGTACTTGGGGGGTTTGGTTAAAGAGATTTTCATTCAGTGAATGGTTGTGCCATCTGTAATTGCAGTGGTGGGCAGAAAAGGCCTAGACCCTCTTTTCAGTACTTTTCCCCCCAGTTTTGCACCCTTTCAGGTCCTCCTCTCTCTCAAGCAGAGTTGTTTGGAGCAGGGCGGGATCGGTGTGGGAGGTGTCCCTGCCCATGGCAGGGTGATGGAACGAGATGACCTCTAACATCCCTTCCAACCCTCCATGATTCCATGGTTCTGTGACATTTCATGCAACTGTTGTTCCTTTAGCATCCAGGAACAGCTACTGACAAAAGTTTTAACCAGTACCTCCCTAAAACAGAAAGAGTATTAAAAAAAATGACATTGTAGTGAAAATCAGCTGATAAGGCGACCTGAATTTTGAGCTAATCTGGATATTAATCTCTGGATTTTAAATCTCTGAGAAGGTCAAACCAAGTGCTGCATTCAGGAATGCATACATTTGGGCTGTAATTCAAGTTAGCCGAATCCAAGATAAAGAAAAACCTTATCTGTCCAGATTCATGTCAGGCTTATCTGAAGGTGATGCTGGCTGAAAACTCATGAGCATGGGAGGGTGTTTTGTAGTGAGAACTTCTCAGTTCACACTCCTTTTTAACTCTGATAGGTCTAACACTGAAAACTTTTGACTTTGGTCTCAAGAAATAAATTCTCCTGCAGACAGCTGTTACGGATTTAAGATTTTAGATATCAAAATGATGAACAGAAAAAATCTGCTCATCAGTACATGCACTGTAAAGGAACAGGCTCCAAGGCTTTCTCTCCTAAACAGGTATGGGTTGCTGGTGTACCCAGAGTATTTGCCAGACAGTCGTGTTCAGCTCAACAACTTCACAGCCTGGAGCTGCCAGGGGGGAGCACAGGTAGGTTTGTCCCCACTGCCTTCTGTGATGCTCAGGATCTTTCTGACTATCTCACCTCCACACTGACTAAAAGCTCTCGTGCCTGGATGTCCATGTCCCTCACCTGGAGGCTCGTGTTCTAATGAAAGAGCCAGAAACTTGATTTGTGTGAATTCTTTTTGCTGCAGAATCCGTGCTATTTTCACCAGCTGGTGTTCTCTGTAATTGTCTAGCATCTGTTTGCCCCTGTAATCATGGAATTTTAGAGTGGTTTGGATTGGAAGGGACCTTAAAAACCATCTCACTGCAATCTGCCTGCAATGAACAGGGACACCTTCCACTTATTCATGTCGCCAAATAAAAAAATCCTCCAAGCTGATCAGAGCTGTTCATGAGGATTGTGATAGGTGGGTACGTTACCTTTATAGAAATGATGGCTTCCATGGGATCATTTTGTTAATTCCTCTTAAAATTTGCCACTTTTTATTGATTTGAATTTGTCTAGCTTTGTTCTCCAGATAGTATGTCTCACTATTATTTAATCTGATTTTAAAAACCCACACTACCTTTTATTATGTCATACTTTTTTCCCATGCTCACAGTTTGGAGCCTGTGATCCTATTAATTCATGTCTGCTGACCTGAACAGTCTGTATGTGTTTCTCTGCAAGGTTTTATAGCCTCACCCATCCCTATGACTCTTTCTCTGCAGGTGTCCAATTTTTCAGTGTGATTTTTCAGGCTGATGCGTTCCCTTTCTGGAAAAGGTTATTTGTGTGCAAAGAAATAAAACAAAATGTTGATTTGCAGGTTTATTGTTGTTTATTTTCTCTGCATAACTTGTAATTTCTGTGTGTGGCTGACTTAGAATACACAAATAATTAAGTTTATTCTGCTTCTTTCCATGGGTTCCTTTTAGAAACCATCTTCTTTCTTTTAGGTGCCCCATTCTGGAGGTGTTCAAGGCCAGGTTGGATGGGGCTCAGAGCAACCTGGGATAGTGGAAGGTGCCAGTGCCCATGGCAGGGTTTGGAATGAGATGGTCTTTAAGGTTTCTTCTAAGCTAAGCCATTCTATTCTTTGATGATGATATCTGTTATTATTATTTTATTTTCCTTTTATGTAGATTTTCCGTAGCAGGAACCTCGAACTCTGGCATTTCTGGATTTCTACTTGCGAGGACTTTGGCATTGAGGTTGTGGAAAGCCTGGGAAATGTCTCTGTGTCTGACAGTGTTTTAAATGGACACCTTGGGCAAAAGGTAAGAACTGCAGGGAATATTTCAGTGTCTCTTAAGTCTCACAGCAACATTTCAATAGGAATTTGGAGAAACAAGAAAGCAGCCTGGAGAACAGCTCCTGCTCCATGGCAGCTTGGGAAAAGCTTAGATTTTAAATAGTTTGTAAGGGAATGCCCTCAAGTTGCACCAGTGGAGGTTTAGACTGGATTTTGGGGGAAATACCTTCACTGAAAGGTTTTCAGGTGTTGGCACAGACTGCCTAGGGCAATAGTGGAATCACTTGCAGGGTTTTAAAAACCATGTAAGTGTTGGCACTTTGGGACGTTAAGTGTTGGTTTTGGCAGTGCTGGGTTGAAGATTGGACTCCATGGTCTTAGAGGGCTTTTCCAACCAAAACAGTTCTATTGCTCCATGTTTTGTTTTTTTTCTTATCTTTTCCAAACATCTTTTAATTTCATCATGGAAGATTTTAAGATTTATTTTTTTAAAAACAAATTTGAAAACAAGAACTCTGTTTTTTTCTATTTTCATTTGAAACTACTGCAAGATTTCACACCATAAGGCATAATCCCGTATATTCTTTCTTAAACATTCAAAGGTGAAAGCAAAATAACAAACACAAAAAGCTGAAGGATCTTAGCAAGACAAGTACAAATTTTTTTCTCCACTCATTTTTTTGTTTTTTCAGGATTGACATGGTCTCAGAAAAATCTTGGAATTTCACCAGACCTGACTTTTGGAGAGAAATAGTAATTTTTCTTTAATCAAGTTTTTCTAACACGAATTCTTATACACCTTTTGCATTTAACACCATTTAACCATGCACGAGTGGGTTTAGTTTAGTGATTTGAGAATGCTGAGGAGGAGCACCAGCTTTGGTTTCTGTCCTTGTTAACACTTTGGTTTCCTCTGCTCTCTCTCAGCATCATGGGTCCACCTGGAGCACAGAGCCTTACTTTTTTTACTTGAGAATGAAAAATACTGACAAAATGTAATTTTATTTATGCAGTAAATATGTTCTTCTTCCACTATTTCTTTAGGCAGCTGGACGAAGTCCTTTGGGTGCTACCAGGTTGTTAACAGATTAATAACATGGATAACAATGGAATTTTAGTTACAACTCGCCACAGCTGCTTGTTCATGATTTTGAGGTCTTTTTTTTTCCCCCCTGCTCAGTTTTCTATTGTTGTTTATTAAATTAATTTTCTCTCTGACTGGCAGAAAAAAAAAAGTATTTAAAATGAGTTTTCTTTACAAGCTCGCAGAAAGAAACCTCCTTAGCAGGTCTGTTCTAAGTAGATAGTTCAGATAAAATCCTGGCTTCGCCTGTCCAACCTTGAGGTGATGTCCCAGTGAATTTCTGACACCAAGGGGTGGATTTCTTTGTTTTTGCTTTGCAGGATCCATGGAAGGACTGCAATGTTGTACTTGCTAAGAGATTTAGAGGCACTCACGCTGTGCCTTGTTTCTTGCAGTACCTCAGGGGGGTGATTATCTTTGATTATCTCACGATAAGAGCCTCCTTGTCATAATTTACATCTTAATGTATGTAATTCTCCCTTTAATAATGATGCCTCTTTAATATCAATTAAAACTTTATCACATTAATTTAATGGGAACTTTGGATATTCCTCTCTTTTATCCCTTCCACTTTTTGGGGAAAAAAGTGATTTTAAAATAAGATTGTTTTCTGGAAATATCAGGGTATTGCAAAGTTGGGGCTTTGACCCATTGAAAAGTTACTAACAGGGCTAAATCCAGGACCTGTGAAAGCCAAGTGAAAGATTTTTTTTAACTTCCTAGACATTCAGAAAGCCCCCTCTGTGTTCTCATTAAACAACTTGTCTTTGTGGGACCATTTAAGGAAAAGCATTTCTTCCTGGAAAAAAACAGGGGTTGTGAGACACACAGGGGATGAATTACTGTCTCACACAGTTCTATTTGTTATTTGTTAAAATAAAATTAATTAATTAAAAAAATATAGAAAGTTGGGTGGGATGGAAGAACCAAAAGTGTAAGAAAAAAAGCCAAGAGAGACTTTATGAGCAATTTGTTATCAGAAACCAGGGATTTCTGCTCAGCAGTGACTTGCAATAGGATGGCCCAAGGACCAGGACTATCACTCTTGATGTTTAGGCCTCAGAATAAAAAAGCTGATGGAACTACTGTGCCTTACAAAGACTGAAGATAGCACCTTCTCTTTGAAGTAATAATCTACTTATGAGAGTGCATTGCATTCTTTCTTTTCAATTGCAGGTGTTTTCACATAGGGTGGATTTCTTGACTGATTCTTTACTATGGCTTTTGAGATGTATTCTACAAGTATTTATTGGCCTCAGAAACAGTATCACAGACTCCTGCCAGCCCTTCTTCCTTCAGGCTGCTCACTAACTCTAACTATATCTTTATTTCCAGCCCATTTCCAAGACTGTTTGGCAGAGGGTTGTACACTTCCACTGTGTCATGGACTACAATCACCCCAAAATCCAGTTTTTCCATTGTGTTTTTCATCTCCCATGGCTTTTGCTCTTCCTTTCTGGTTCTTTCAGTTCTAATAGACTCTGAAGTCCTCTACAGCTTTTCAGAGAGCTTGGCTTAAGTGCATCTCCATCCCAAATCACACAAAATGCCTTTGAGTCAGTGCTCAGATTTTTCTTAGGACAGAAATAAGAATGGTCATTTTTGAGAGTAGGAAAATTTCCCACTTTGCTGGACAAAAGAGGTAAAGTAAAATGGGGTTGTAAAAATTCACCCACTGAGGTTTTTAGGTGGATTATTTCTCCCCAGGGAATGTAAACTTTCCTCTCCCTTCAAATTTCCCATCATAACTACACTGCAGCAACTCAAACAAAGGGCAACAAGCTGCCCATAAAAGTGATGCTATCACCTTCTTCAGGTGGGGAATTAGATGGGTGTTGTCAGAATTTGCCAAACAATATCTTACATCTGTCCTTTAAACTCCACAACTATGGGCACTCTTGCATTCCCAGCTGCTGCATCCTGGATCCTCCGTTTCTGGAAATGTTCATGGCTGGGTTAGACAGGACTTGGAGCAACCTGGTCTTTTGGAAGATGTCCCTGCCCATGGCAAGGGGTTGGAATGAAGTGACTTTTAAGTCCCTTCCAGCCCAAACCATTCTAGGACTCTGTGATTCACATGGTGATGTTTCCTTCACCTCAGGATAGGACCTGTATGTCTGCAGGACTAAAGACTCCCAAAAGATACCAGCTCTTCATCTCCAGCACAGCTTTCAGGAACTTTGATGTGAACACTTGCACAGCGATCAGGACTTGTTCTGGCTGTTTCCGAGGGCAGGGTGAGTCTGATTTATATTTATTTCTCAGGACTCCCAAATCCCAACTTCCCCTCCCATTACAAGTTCATAGTTTCCATAGATGACCATTGATAACTCCTCTGCATAGGCTGAAATTTCAGCTTCTCCCCAGTCTTTCTGGATATCTATATCACTCAGTTGAAGACACATATTGCATTTATTTTAAGACAAATGTAGCCTGATTTTTGCAGTGGTCCTCTTTTCTCAGTGGAAACAGGTTTTATGCACTGCCTTGTTTCTCTTCATTTTGGGAGGTAAAATTTCTAGTGATGATTTCTTTAAAAGCTGTGACACAACCTCACAGAATTTCACCTTGCTGCTACCTCAGGCCAGCCTAAACCTGAGGTGAATTTGCCAAAGATAATGTGTAAACTAAGCATCCTTCTGAGCTTTGAAGAGGTACTCAAAGGCTCTTTGAAGAATGTTCCAACTGCAATTGCCTCTTGTATTGTAATAAAATATATTTATTTATAAATGAAGACTGCCCTACAATAACATAGAAGAGAAAAATATTTCAGGAGATGAGATCAAAGGACAGAAGGAATAGGAAAATCTGGCTTAGTCAGGCTAAAACTGGGAATAGGACAGTCAAATAGCAACCCATGTGCTGTATGGACACTCCTGCCAAAGCTGAATTTTTATAGTCCATGGGGCTATGATTTTCTGACATTTCTGTAAGTATTAATGTGTTCATAAACTTTAGCCTGCATGAATAATCATCTTTTTTTGTAGCTATCTGTGTTTCAGTAGTGAAAAAATCCTCCAGACTCACTTCTCAGCCAAGGGTTTATTCTGCTGGGTGCTGCACATACACAGAAGTGTCAAGTACATTTACACAATGTACTCACCTCTAAAAAATTTACCTTCAAAGAAAGGCAGACAGGATCCATACCAATCACTGTCATGCAGTTTGTAGTTTTGGCTGTGGGGCCTGTGAAGAAGAGTTTGGAGTCACTGAGGAGATGCTGGTAGGGCCAAGAGAAGCACCTGGGAACCACAGTCACAGCAGGGTACTGGGCAAGTTTGGTCTGGCCATGCACACCAATAGCTATTCCTACAACCATCTCTATTTATTTTCCTGGATCTCCCAATTTTTTTGACCCATCAGACATTTTTCCAAAGACAAAGTGGAATGAAGCTGGTCTCTTTATTCCCAGAGACTTGTCTTCAGACCCATTACATGATGTGACCATTCTGTTTTTTCAGAAATGCTTCTTGTCACCCACAGGTGGGTTTACAGTGACAGCTGAACATCTGAGCTTCACCAATTCCCCTTTCCAAGTGTCCTTCCCCTTTCCTCACTCTGCCATCCTTGAGGATCTCGATGGCTCCACCACGGGACAGAAGGGAAGTCATGTCCTGCCTTCCACAGATATCCTGGCAGCGTCTTGCACAGCCAGTGCCAACTTCAGCCAAGCTTCTGGTGGCAGTGTCTGTGACAGTGACCTTGTTTTCCACCGTATGGCTCTTCATTTGTAAGTAATTGCTCCAGCTCCCAAAATACAGCATGGGTTTTTTCTGCTATGTGTTATTCTGAGATTGCTGCTGGATCTGAGCTTGGTCCCAGGGCTGCTGCTTCTCTGCTTGGTCCTAAACCAGGTCTAAAGCCTGAGCAGTGGCATCTGCTGTGCTGCCTCCCATGGCCTGTCACTCCATGGCAGAAGGACAAGAATCTTCTGGAGGTGCTGTGTCAGATCTGGCATCTCACACTGAATTTGATATTGATATTGGTATTTGATAACTTGGGAAATTAGAAAAAGCTCTAATAATAATCCAGTCCTGGGGTACAGCCAGGTCGTTCCTATCAGCTTTGGTGGCTGTACACCTCCCAGTTCTGGCCCAGTTCACTTGTCTCCCCCAGCTGGAACTGTCCCTACCTTTCACCAGCTGGCAGCTAAGGGGATCCAGTGGAGAAATGCTGTTCAGCCAAGAACTGCCACCACTTCTATCACCCAGGGAGGACATTCACAAATTTCTGACGTAAGAAAAAGGGTGAAAGACTTTTAGAGCTCTAAACATCGCTCCTGCTTTTCTTCCCGTGCTCATCTTCCTTTCCCAGTCCCCTGCTCAGCATTTCACTCTCCTTTTGAAGTACAAATCTGAACAATTATCCATTTTTTGCTGTCTCAGGTTAGTAGTACGTAGGCAGAAATCCTGAAATGCTCTGTCAGAGGGCTGTTAATTATTCACATCTGCCTCATAATTCATGTTTTAGAAGAAGGAGGGGAAAAAAACCCCAATCCCTTCCCAAATAGGAAAAAAACTAATTGGTTTTTCCATTGAAGGAGAAAACTATGAGCTACCTGCAGGCTTTGCATGTTTTACATTACTAATGAAACCAAAATCTGCAAAATTTTAAGAGCTCGGCATAATTCTGATTTAAATAAAAGAGTACTGGGTAAAAGGCAAAATAAAACTGTGCTTGGTGTCTTTCCTAAGCAGTTAACCAAGAGGTCTTGGGGAAATTAATTCCCTTTCTAGTCTGCATTTACCTTGATGAAATGGACTGCAAGATCTTTGGGCTGATGCTGTGTGGGTGGATGGAGCTTCTCTAAATGTTGCCTGTAGAGTGATTTGGGTGCTTTTGGGTATTTCCACGATGTAATTGTTAATAATTAATGACAGTTAATATATTTAATACACCTTGTTTCTCCTGGCATCAAAAGGTGGGTAAGGAGCAAGCAGAAGCAGGAGTTCATCTGCACCATTGCTGTTAACTCTGGAAAACTTAACTGGACCTAAATTTTGTCTTCCCAGTAAACTCCATGAGAATTTCCCTGGAAGTGTTCAAGACTTAGACAGGGATTGGAGCAACCTAGTCTAGTAGAAGGTGTTTCTCCCCATGGCAGAGGGTTGGAATTAAATGAGCTGTAAGGTCCCTTCCAATCTGAATTATTCCAGGATTCAATGATTAGTCATATCTTCATAGACTTCTCAATTAAAGTTTTATTTCAAACAAGTACCTTTTATTTAGCTTCTTTCTTATGCATCTGCATGAGCTGGGAGTCAATCAGAGATCCTTGGCAGATCTGAGGAGAAGAAGCCAGCTGTTATCCTGTCCTCCTGAGGACTGTGTGCTCAGCAGAGGAACCCCAGCATCCCCTCTGTGAGCATCCCCTCTGTGCTTCTTCCAGATCCCCTCTCCTGAGCAGCTCCCAGCAGCCAAATCACCATCATGTTAAGTTGAAAGACTGTCAGATCCAGCCAAATGAGTGTGTTGAGCCAGGGAAGCTTTGTTCAGATGGATAGAGCTCCAAAAGGAACCTGGGAGAGGACCAGGATGGGGAATAAAAGGAGCTGGAGGGGATGAAGAGTAAAAGTCAATTAATAAAATATCTATAGCATGACCAGAGGATGAGGGGGTGGGAGAAGGAGAATGGGTGAATTTTCTCCAGATGTGTTGGAGAATGTTTGCCATAAAAAGAGAATGGTTTATGATTAATACAGCAAAACATGACTAGGAGCAATTGGCAGAGTTTGAATAAAGAGAATAAAGACAGGTGGGTGACAGGAAAGAAATTCCTAGCAAGTTCCTTTTGGATCCATCTCATCTCAATGAAAAGACAAAAGCACAGTTGCTTGGCTATCCTTATCTTATTTCTGATGAGAAAAGAGTTAAAAATCTCTCTGGAAGAAATCTTGTTATTGTGCTCTACCAGGCCATGGAATATGAGACTTGTCAGGTCTGTAACTTGAATTTTCTGTGGTCCTCAAAAAAAAACATGAGAGGCTTGAGATTGTGGGGTTTTTTTTGCTTATCCTGAATTTCAGGAATGGGATTCCAGCTCCACAAATTTTGAAGGTTGAGGCAAATAATGGGTTTTAAGAGGTGAGACCTAGTATGGCAACCTCTATCTCATCAACCTCAGGATCATTCCCTGACCCTGAGGGCAATTGACAAGGATTGGATATTTTTTGCCATCTCAATCTCCAAAACATCAGGGATGTTGCATCAGCACTAACCTTTAGGAAAGAACCCCTGCCTGGGAGCTGTCAGGGATAGGGCTGTTTGGTGCCAGCTAAAAGAATGTCTGGAACAATTTTAATTATATTTGATACAATGTGGGCAATTGACTCTTTATCTTTGTGCTGTTTCATTTACCAGAAGTCATGTGTTGTGCTGACACTTTTTCCCAAATAAACTACAGGTTTGGGAGAAAAAGAGTGCACGATTAGAGAAAAAAATATAGAAGCTCTTTTCTAAAAGGAAAACTACTGTCTTGAGCATTTTGTGGCTCTGTCCTGAACTACTTCACTCAGCAACTTCCTGGGAAATGGGGATTCATTTCCAAGGTTGCACTGCTGTAACAAAACCCTTCTTCACAATGTCCAGTTGAAAGTTAAAACTAATGTGTCACGTAAGCACGCTTTAAAGAGGGGTTTTATGTCTTTTAAAAATGTAATTGGAGCTTATAAAAGTCTTTATAAATTTATATGTGAGAAAGTTATTGAGTGGTCTGAAGCACAGCTTATGCTATGGCACAGCACAGCATGGCTCCAGGCTAGAAACGGCTGCTCCAAATGCCATCGCTACCCATATTATCATGAAACTATGAATCTCTATTAATATTAAAACAAATTTTCATTAAAAAATTGTCATAACATGATTAAGTGACTTTCAAAGTTTCTTCACATTATGCATAATTTTTACAAGAGGAGAGCATTAGAATAATCTGCAGCCTTGCAGCACCTCGCGGCGAAGGGGACTCCAAACACTCGGTGGCTGTGCCTGCCAAAAGGGAGTTTCCCTCTTGGTCCCTCTAATTTGTTTTCCTTTTCTCACTGGGGAAACCTTGGATTTACTCAGCACCAGTCTTGTATATCAAGCCTTTTATTGTTTCCCTCTTCTGCTGCAGAGCAAAAGATTAACTTTATGGGTTCAACTCCTAAATCAGCTCCAACATCCTCTTCTGTGTGGTGCATTTCTGCTGCAAACCCAGCCACTGATGGTGGGTTGGTGTCCCCCTACCTCTGTGTCTCTGAGTCTTGAAGAGAGTTCTGATTTCTCTAGGTTTGCTTTTCCTTTGGTATTTACTCTTTGTGGTGCCTTCAGCTGAACATCCCCTGCTGTGGAACACCCTGACAAGCACAATTCTTCTCTCAGTGTCCTCAGTCACTCTCTGGCCATGTGTCCTCCCCGTGTACAGGATTCTGCCCATGCAGGGGGCAGCTCACATGGTCACTTGTCCCCATAACCCATCCTCTGAGGGCTGCTGTGATGTAACAAAGAAAGCAAATACTAAATTGTTGACTGTTCAGTTACCAACTCATCAGCTTTAGAGATTCAGCTTTTGCTCTGATGCATTTCTGGCATTTCAGATTCATCCCAGCAAGAGAAATTTGTTTCCCAGTGGAGGACACCTTTCCATTCACCCTGCAGTCGGGGTATGGGCAGCAAAACCGGGATCCTGCACAGTGTTATGAATGTGCAAAACATTTCCTCAAGCCTTCTCCCTCAGCTTGATTATCTTCTGGGATATTTCTAAGTGCAGGGAGATAAATTTAACATTGAGGCAAAATTTTGTGGTCCTAAGCTTGCTTTCCTTGCAAGGAGAAATCTGGCAAATCTGTTGGATTATTCTTGTGGCCTGGAGAGATCAGAGTCAGATGCCTCAGCTGGGACTCCCTGTGATAACCAATATATTGATCTTGAAATCACAGAATGGTCTGGGTTAGAAGGGACTTTAAAGATCATCTCATTCTACCTCCTGCCATGGGCAGGGACACCTTCCACTATCCCAGGCTACTCCAAGCCCTATCCAGCCTGGCTTTGGACACTTCCAGGGACTCTTCAGAGCTCTACCTGATGTGGGAAAAGCAGTGACCAAGTGGTCATCCCTTGGTCTTTGCTATGCTCACACTGCAGATGTTTGAACTGTTTGTTCACCAACCACCTGCTGGCCTAGAATTTCTGTCTGATTTTAGTTCTCCTGAAAATATCAGCTTGTGAACTGCAGGATCTGGGGAAATGTTTAAAGAACACAGGGGATTTTGGAAGTCAGGGGTAGAAAACTGGAATTCTACTCTGAATGAATCCATCTTGGCTTGTCAGTCACAACCCTTTCTATTCCTGGGAAACCATCTCAATTCTTCTTTTACTTAAAAGTCAGCCCATGGTGGTGACTTAGGATCAGGGTCAAAGATCTGGTTATTTCCTAAAGGATTCGTGCATGAAAAAAATCACTGCTACTAAGGATTCGTAATAAAAGACAGATTTGAATAATGAGCTTGGTATCTCAACAAAGATACACACATTTACTGAAAACAGCTGAAAATTCTTAGTTCCTGGCAATTAAAATAAAGTGAACTGGTCTGGGGCCCAAGATTAAACCTGTAAAGTGTTTGATATGGTCATAATTTGGAATTAGCCTCCCTTTGGCCAACAATAAACATAGACTCTTGATATAAACATTTGGTGTCCCATTTGAAGTTCAATGCTAAATTGTTTCCTGTTTTTGAAGAGGGATAATCATAATGGATTATTACACAAACAGAAAGCATTTAGAGCTAAGCAGAGTGCCTGCCTTCATACACAGAGATATGGACCCTTAGGATAAATAAGTTAATGGTAAACATAAACAGGAGAGCTAATATTTGTTCTACTCCATGTTGTTGATTGGCTTAACAAATCCTTTGTGGCCCATATCTGTCGAGCAGTTCTGCACAATGCATTTGAGCTAAATTACATAACAGTTTATACAGTCACAATTGGTGAATTGTGGCTCAGACTGTAAAGCCCTATCCTGTAATCCTGCCATATTTCTAAAGCAAATTGCTCCTTAATTGAAACCTGCTTCGATATAAAAATACAGCCTTTACAATGAGTCATCCTTTTTTTCCCCCCTTACAGTTTGTAAAGGCTTCCAGCAGTTTAAAGGGAGGGTTAATTTTGCATTAAGACCGTTGCTTCCTAGTTTCTTTCAAATAAAGCCAGGAGAAGTTCAGGGGAAGGCTCTTTCCTTTGATAATGAAGCTCTCCACGTTAATGATGCGTGCAGGCTCCCTCAGATCCTCTGAATTAGAAATGCCGGTGTACACCAGCTCTTCTACTTCATTAACATTAAAGAGAGGTAGATTGGTGGCTATTTAGGGCACAGTGAATTCACTGGCTATTTAGGGCAAATGGAAATGGTGCTAATTGTGGCTGGTAATTCCGTTAGTAGGGTACTTCCATTTTGGTGCCTTTTTGGCATGGAGGTGATAAAACAATACACTGACATCCTTTTGGGGGGAATGTATCCCAGGCTTATCGTGTCCTTGCACCAGCTAACTTGTACACTGAGCTGAGAAGCTTTCTAGGTTCCCCAAATTTTTGGTTTGGTTGTGGGCAGTCCATAGGGAGCTGGAAATAAATTTATGGGTGGCAACACCTCAGTCAATGCATTTAAAAGATAAGGACACAACGTTCTGGGTCAAGAAAACTTGAGAGATTCCAGACCATCAGGTAACTCCTGCTCTTTTTCTTCCTGGGTCATGAACAGACTTTCAGCTGAACACGAGCCAGGTGTGCCCAGATAGGCAAGAGGCCAATGGCACCTGGGCTGTGCCAGCTCTGGGGTGGCAGCAGGAGCAGGGCAGTGCCTGTCCCCTGTGCTGGCACTGCTGGGACACCTCCAGTGCTGGGGACAGCTCTGGGACCCTCCTGATAAGGAAAACATTGAGGGGCTGGAGTGTCCAGGGCAGGGAACGGAGCTGGGGAAGGGGCTGGAGCAGCAGGAGAGGCTGAGGGAGCTGGGAAAGGGGCTCAGCCTGGAGAAAAGGAGGCTCAGGGGGGACCTTCTGGCTCTGCACAACTCCCTGACAGGAGGGGACAGCCGGGGGGGTCGGGCTCTGCTCCCAGGGAACAGGGACAGGACAAGAGTACATGGCCTTAAGATTCACCAGGAGAGGTTTAAATTGAATATTAGAAAGAATTTCCTCCTGGAAAAGGAAGTCAGGCACTGAAATGAGCTTCATGGGGAAGTGGTGCTCTTAACTCTCTAAAAAATACAGTTAAGTCTCCATGCCTGGAGGGATTTAAAATACATGCAAATGTGGCACTTTGGGACATGGTTTAGAGGTGGCCTTGGCAGTGTTGGGTTAATGGCTGGACTCGATGATCTCAGAGGTCTTTTCAAATTCAAAAGATTCTATGATTCTATAGCTTGTCTGGTATAAGTAGACACACAGGAAAAGATATATTTCTATATTAACTGTAGCCATTTGGAAGTTCAATATAGAGTTTAAGGTATTTATCTGGGGTCTTCTAAATAGTGGTCTCCAACAAAAATGTATTCACAGTTAATTCACTAGTTAGTAAATTCCCATTCCCATTCACTATCTTTTGGATCTACATGGCTGGTGTGGAGTTACCACCTAACCTTCTGACAGGTCAGACTTGTATCCCAGCAGGATTGTCCCTTCCAGGCTTTCTTCTCTGTCTTCACTTCTCCTGGAGGTACTGGGGAGAGTCCCCCAATAAAAGTGATTCAAGTTGTTCTCTTCAGAACCCTCCAGTGATGAAAATTGAAATAAATAGGGAGTAAAACCATGTGAATTTATGCTGCAGAGAGGATGAGTCTGAGTCTCTGTCACTTGCTGTGGCATAGGGCATCTTTGTAACTCAATAAAGTGCCTTTTGATGTGCAAGAGAGTTTTGCATTATGTGTGGTGTCCTTCTGCTGCTAGAAATGTTCTCCTGAATACCTGTGCAGGTGCTGATAACTGTGGCAATAATGTGCTTGTTGTCATTTACTTGCTTAATTAGCAGCCTAATATCCTGGTCCAGTTAATGCCCATAAGAGGAGGTTTATTAGTGGTACAAAAGCTGTTTAAGCCTTATAAACTCCTTCCAGTTTCATTGGTCTGCCAATATCTTCTGGTTGAGTGATTCTTTGCTGATTCACACTTTGCTTTGCCACTGCTGTTTCTCAGCTGAATGTTTCTGGGTAACCAGAAAACGCTTTGACAAAGTGACAGACACTAGAATAACAACAACAACAACAACAAAATTAAAAAATCCCTGAACTGATTTTAAAAGAGAAAAGAAAAATATACCTGGGATGACTGCTTTGGTGATTTTCCATCATCTCCAAAGCACTAGGAGGAAAAAAAAAAGCAACAAACCAACCAAAAATTGCAAGTACAGGCAAATTGCAGGATGACATGAGTTTTAGCACTGTCTTGGGTTAGTAATCTATATCCAGTCTGAGAGGTTAGATAATATGCTGAGATGTGTAGTTGTAAGGTAATGCTTCAAATAGTGAGAAAAATTATTCAAGGGATGCTTAAAAAAGAGGATTTTTTAAGCTTAGTGTCAGCTCAAATGCCAAAACTGAGAGTAATCTACCACAGCTTTAAATCTAAAGGGTTTACGACCCCTCATGATATCAGTGCTAATGTTGATCTGTTCAGTAAGGGTTTGTTCTCTTGACTAGACTGGTCATAAATTAGGAGTGCAAAGTTCTAGTGAGCAGGGGGGTTGAATTCTCATTTGGATGCTGTACTAAAAGTTCACCCATTTTGTGTAGGATTTCATCAGCCCACAGCAGCCCCAGCTTTGACTGCAGGCAAAGATCAACTCTTTGAATTACACAGGACTGTTGTATTTTCAGACTCAGGTAAACTTTTGGCCACTCACATGGCAATGACTAATCACAGAACCACAGGGTGGTTTGCATTGGGAGGGACCCTAAAGATCATCTCATTCCCATGGGAAGAGATGCCTTCCACTATCACAGGTTGCTCCAAACCCCACCCAGCCTGGGGTGAGGCTAATAACAAAACTCTATAACATTTCTTGAAGATCCTAAAAGCTGAACCTGAGACCCATGAGTCTGGTGGAGGGGAAATACCCTGGCAATGTAGGAAATGGTACCCTGGGTGTTACCACTTCTCTACTTTCCTCCTCTTCCTTTATTCCTACATGCTGTGTCTCTCTTTTTCTTTTTTTTTTACAGCACTTGGGGCAAAATATTGTTTTGTAAGGCATTTGTATGGAATTACAAAAATGGAGGCACATTCTAAGGAAGATCCACAACAGCTAAAGGAATTAAAATAAAAATAGAGCTGTACAGGTTGCAAAATGACAGAGTTCAGTGTAAAAATGTAATTACTTTTTTCTTTCCTGCAGAAAAGAGGCTCCAGACATTCCCTATAATTTAACTGTGACTGACAGTAGGAATAAGACAGACACAGTAAATTATGTCTCTGATACTTTATCAAACCTGGATGGCTGGATGGCTCTTCTCTTGGATAAAGAGACTTACACCTTGACATTTGACAACCCTTTGGTCAGCAAACAGCTCCAGGTAACACGGGGAGGTTTTATAATTTCAGAATTATATATCTGGAAGAGATAATCACTCTTTCATCTCTTTGGATGAACAGAGGGAAAAAAAATTAGAGTTAAGTGCACTGAGAAAGTCTCTCTGTATTTATAGGCTTAGATAAGATGAGTGATAAGCTATCTCTTATCTCTTAGATAAGCTCTCAATAGTCACCTGGAGCAGCAAGGTCATGGAATGATGGAATGGCTTGGGTTGGAATGGACCTTAAAGCTCTTCCAGTTCCAACCTCTGCCATGGGCAGGGACATCTTCCACTATCCCAGGTTGGTCCAAGCCCTATCCCACCTTGGACACTTGATGATTTTGATATTTTAGGTAAAAGTCCAGTGTGGTGCTTAAGAACCAAAATGATTTTTATTGCCTTAAGTCACATTGAAGCACAGTTTTCAAGAGACATTGTTTATCCTCACCTTTCAAAGGTGATGAGGGGAGTTGACTTTTTCTGCATTTACCATCACTTCTTGCTTAGTTTTACATCTCTTTTCATGTTTTCATGAGGAGCACCATCCTCTCTACCCCTTTATGCTGCACTCCACAGAGCTCTAACCACAGACTCAGACATGTTTCTTTTGGTTCCCTCTTCTCCAGTATTCAGTGACATTTAGCAACTTCAAGGCTGGAAATTACCTGCTGATGGAACACAAGGATCTTCCTGCCCATCTTGAGGCTGTGGTGTCCTGTGGGACAAGGAGGGGACAGCCACTCCCATTACTCCCTTCCTACGAGCACCACAGGAGCTGTGATTGGCATCTTGACAGAAAACTGGGGAAGTTCACCTATTTGGGTAAGTGCAGTGCAATCTACATTTGTGATCAAGAGTGGTGACGGAGCTGATGTCTCTTTAACCCATCCCTAACTGATCTATCTGATGCCTGACCTAGCAACAAAAGGAATGTGCCATAAATAGTGGGAGAAGTGACATCATTTGTATGTGAATTATTTTTTTTTTTTGAGTGGTAAAGGCATTAAATTCCACTAATGACCCCTGTTGTCATCTGGCCCTATAGCACAGGTATCATTTCTAAATCATGGGTCAGCCCACTGAAGGCAATAAGATAACTGGGAGAGAATTTTTCCTAGGCCTGGAAACTTCCAAAGACATCTTAGACCTTTTCCTATGGGACTTTGTATATGGGATCATGGAGTGTGAAGGTCTTTTATTTTTTTTTTAGAGAAATGGACATTTTCCATAATTCCCATTCTCAAGAAAATAATTTTATAAATGTCTAAGCTCTCTATGTCAAAAACAAGGTAATGTTTGTTGCCTTTACTAATAGCAGCAGAACTAGGAATCACAAATATATTTTAGTGTCTTTTGAGAAGATTAAATTCTCCTTCATGACTCATACTGGGAAAGTAAAGATGATTCTCATTATAACAGATGATTTTTCATTCTCCTGTTCCATTAAATTTAATACATTTCCCTTGACTTTGAACTACTGAGATGGCTTGCAAATGGATTTCTCATGTGGGATCCCTTTAGAACAGTCATTGTGACAGTGGAGAGTAAAACACACCTGGAATGAGGGCAGGCAATCCACTGAGCTTGGTCTGGCAACAGTGAAAATCAGCCAGTGTGGAAAATCACATTTGTGGAGAAACGAGGAAGGCCAAACCTTTGCTTCAGTCTGAGGATCACCCTTGCTGTGTCCACCTCTGGTCCTTCAGCAACTGCCACAGCACAGCTGGTGTTTAACATTTTAGCTCTAAAAGTGGGCTGGATGCACACAGGCTTCAAATTATAAAAGATCCCTGTGCTTGCTGAATCCCCAACTGTGCCAGTCACCATCTGGGAGTTTGCCTGGTCTAGGCCAAAGCTGTGCCAGGAATTTGGCCAGTATTACAACCATGTAGATTACTGGGGTTCTGGTCTTAGTTCTGTGCCCTGTGCCTGTTTAGATACAGTTTAGATACAATTGGTGTAGATTGGCTACTATAAATTTAGCTGTTGTGTCTAAGTCTGGCCAGAGATCAAGTCAAGTATTTACTGAAAGAATAAAAATGTTATTTCTCTTTACTAACAGCATAAATTTGTTCCTTCAACTATAGAAGATGTCTATGCAAGATTTCAGCTTGCATATCCTGAATTGCACTGTCAGAGCAGCATGGGAAAGCTCAGAGGATGGCATCTGTAGCTTGGCCTCTGCTGTTGAAAGTAGAGGAGATGACAGTCTTGGGAAGGCTGGGACAAAAGAGGTCTGGCTGGCATATGTCACTCTTCCATCACAGATACTTTCTTGTCCTTCTCTTGCCTTACTTTCATCTTGATTTTTATTACATGAAGAGCTTGTGGTGGTTCCTCATTATAATAGAGAGAGAAACAATCATCCAAGGTGCAGAAGGGGAAATTTATGACAACACCTAACATGTATAATTAATGCTGTGAACATTTTCTGCGAGGACTTTTTGTAGGAGTGAGATCAATAATTCAGTGTCAGGTACCTAATATCTATGCTGTCAGTGTAGGGTAAAAGTTTGAAACAAAGCAAGCAGATTCCTGGCCCTCGTGTGGGATTTAATTCCTCTCCTTCTCTCCGCTGTGCAGGCTGAGAGGCTGAGGATAATTAGCCAGCAGAGCAGATTCATGGCATGTGGTGGACTTTCCATCACTCAGGGTCCTTAGAAGATGCTTGGCCGTCTTTTCAGAGAAATATGCTCCAGCTCTGTGAGAAGCTATTAGAAACCTCATGAGGCGAGATTCATGCTCCGTAGGAGGTCAGAGAAAGCTGCCACAATAGTCCCTTCTGGCCTTGAAACCCCACTCACACACTCGGGGAGGACAAGGCTAGAAGGTCTGGCCTTCAGAGCATCATCCTGCCTAACTCTGCAAGTTGGCTCTTTTAGCGTTTGTATATATTTTTTTAAAAAATATTTTATTTACATTTTACTGTATGAAATAATTAGTCAACTAATTAATCCCGTTTACAAGCTTTGTCGGATTCTTCAGCTGTCAGTCATGCCCGAGCCCAGGGCCGGCATCGAGTCTCAGCTCCCTCCTTCATCAGGCTTGGTCTCCATGGCTACAGGCTGCATCTGCTGACACCCCACTCTCTATTTACTGCTTAATTAAGAATTTCACGCTCAGCCCTTATCTGCTGCTAAGAACAAGAACACACTGTTAAGAAACTCCAAATTTAGGCTCCTGCACAAGGAAAGCCTTTCTTGTTGTCCTGACTGCGTGGAGCCTCTTTAAATACCCTCTCGGCAACCGCGCTGCCACCCTTCAATCAAAAATCATTAAATGGGGCAGAGATAATGAGCATGTAGCATATCAAAAGGAGGATGTTTGCTCGGGCTAAGGAGGAAAAGCTGTAAGGGCCTATAAGCAGCCGCCACTTCAAAGGGAGAAGGGGCCGATAAAGAGTCATTTGTTCCTGTTTGACTTATGTAAAAGGTCTGGTATGTCGCAGCCCCGTCTAGCAGACGCGGGTCCCCCCTTCTCCAGGCTCGTGTGGCAGCGCTCGGGCAGCTGGGCGCAAACAGCATCAGCCCGAGCATAAAATCACCCGACTCCGCCAACACAATGGGCACTTGTAGGGGGTGGCGGAGGGAGGGCCGGGGGACAATGGCGAGACAATTATTGCAGCTGCTCGGGAGGGCCATCATTCTTCCTGCCCAGAGTCGGCGAGGGGAGAGCTCCAGCCTATTAGTCATCCTCCCACTTTGGGAAGCGCCTGGCTGGGGTTTCGACAGCTGCTGGTGTTAGCACCTCTTTGCAATAATTGTACGTTCTGGCAGGGGTCAACTCACTTTTGACCCTCTGCTTTTGTGCCCCTCAGAAAGCCTTTTAGGGCAAACTGTGGGGAAGTGGCAGGGGTGCATTACACCCAGAATTAACGTGGGTAAATACGGATCAGATGCCAGCTCATTAATGAGCAGGCTCCTGAATTCACACAGCCTTTTACTCAGGCCTGCATGGGGGAGAAAATGGGGAGAAGGGGAAGGGAAAACCCCGTGACTGAGAAGATATTGTTATTCAAACGAAGCTGGCAGCTGAATGAAGCCACCTTGGCCTGAAGTTTGGGCTCAGCCTTTCTCCGTGCCCTCTTCCATCCCAAACTGCCTGGCGTCATGCAAGTGTTTGTTTATCTTTGGGGGAGAGAAAAAAAAAAAAAGAAAAAGGTCTGTCTATATATGTCTAAATAGACCGTATGGAGGGGATTAAAGGAGTTAAGTTGCACTGATGGTTGGAGTCTTGTAAATTAGGCTTGGGAGCAGGAGAATGCAGGGGGTGCTGAATGGGGAGAAATAATTGTAATGGAGAATGTTTCTGTTATATGGGCGATGATCCTATTAACAAAGGAAGTCACTGCTACCTACATACATCAAACTGTTCACCAGCCTCTAAGACACTTTAAAAATCACCTTTTCAGACCATTTTAAAGGAATCTGCCTGGAAGGACAGGTAGCCCCATGCCCCTTCTTCATGCTGTGTGAAGAGGAAGTTTAGGAAGCTTGAAGAGTCCCGTGCCAGTCGTTCCTACATCACCAGCCCTGCTCTGACATGATTCATGGCATCACCCTGATCTCCTCTGAGGCACCCTACGTGCTAAGAGAAGTGATCCTCAAAGGTCACTGTGGGCCTGCAATTGTGGTGTGACTGAAACACTCATGGGCTGTGGCTCAACCACATTTCAGGGGAGTGAAACATGATAAGCCATGCTGAATAAAAAAAACCACAACTCCACTTATTGTAACAAGGCTGGTGGAAAGAAACGTCCCACTGGGACATCTGGGATATTTTTTTAAGGAGAAATATCCTTTGTAAATTGCAATAATAAGATTCTGAACTTAAGTCTGCTAAAAATTTCAGCATATGATGGCACAGTGTGGTACTGCTCCTTGGTTAAGGTCTCTGGGCAATACTGGAACTCTCAAAAAACCAGAGAGATGTTGTTTCCCTTTAGTTCACTTCTGAAATGTTTAAACCATTTTCTTTTGGAATGAAACAAAGTGCTGGCTTCCTTCACATCCAGATTTCTCTTGGCTTTTTTTTTTTTTTTTTTTTTTTTTTTCCCTAAAATTGAAGTGCTGGACAGAAACATTATTGAAAACATCACTGAAAGGATTAGCAAACTTTTTATTTATCCCAAATACATTTTTCAGTAGACACAACTTTTATGGAGATGGGTCATTCTGCTGACTTTGCTCAGGCTGCTCATGTGTGAGTTGTTAAGAGGGCCTGAGGCTCACCCTCACATTACTGCTGTGTCAGAAGCAGGTTTACAATTTCCATGGTTCTTAAAAAATAATTTGATTATACTTATTGTCTTTTCTAGATTCCTAGAGAATGATCTCACTTCCATTAGGCTCCGTGGGTTTCTGCAATTGCTTTGTATAAGAGGAAAAACACTCTTAAGAAAGTTTGTTTCTAATATTAAAATACAGAAAATAAATAAACACAGATATTTTCTGCAGCTCTATTGCTTGGGGGTAGAGGAGAATCCTAGGTGAAAGACATGAAGAATGGAGTTAATTCTTTACAGAGGACTGATTGTACAGGGATGAGTCTTTTCTTCCTGCCAGATAGAACTCACTCATATCAGTTGTTTCAGAGGGCCAGTTGACCAGATGTGGGCTGCTCAGTGACCTCCATGAAATGAAAGTCAGTTCTTTGCAAAGAGGGGCCCCTTGTAATCGTTGGATCATAAAATTATTTACATTGGAAAAGACATTCAAGGTCCCCAGGTCCAACCTGTGACCCATCCCCACCTTGTCACCCAGAACAGAGCACTGAGTGCCACATCCAGTAATTTTTTTAATGGTTCCAGGCATAGTGACTGTACCAACTTCCTGGGCTGTCTGTAGCAATGCTTCACCACCCTTTCCAAAAAGAAATTCCTCCTGATGTCCAACCTGAACCTCCCCTGGTGCCACTGGAGGCCATTTCCTCTTGTCCTGGTGCTAATTATTTGGGAGAAGAGACCAACACCCTCCTGGCTAGGACCTCATCCAGGGAGCTGCAGAGAGCAATAGGATCCTGCCTGGGACTCTTTTTCTCCAGGCTGAGACCCCTCCTGCCCCATTCCCTCAGTTGTTCAACTTTAATAGACAGAAAGAGACAAAACAACCTTCTCCTGGTGGGTGAGCTCCCATCCTTCTGGCATGGAAGCAGAGAAACCAGAGAGTGCAGCAGTTACAGAAATAAGATGATACCCTTATAATCCTGTTAGGGTTGATTTTTTGATTATGCAATGTCTACAGGAGGAATTTAATATACGTGTATATATATATATATATATATATATAACTAAAATTGTATCTATCCATTTATATGTTTATAAAATGTGTTTTTACACATCTTCTCCCGACTTCATTGTTCTCATTATATCATACTTCTGAGTATCTCCTGCAGAAGATCCTCTCAAGGGATGACAAAACACCCTCTCCCAGGTTCTCCAGTTTCTAGAGGTGTGTCTCACTGTGTTGTTGATTGTGCTGTCTAAAAAGTTTTGATTTCCTGGTGATGGATGTTAGCCCAATTGATGTTAAATAGCGTGGAGCTGCTTGTTATTTGTAAGTCAGGCTATTGGAGCCATTTATCCTAGTTTCAGCCCTTCCTAATATCCACAGGCAAAATTCCGAGTCACTGCAAAGCTGATAAAAGACTGAGTTGCTCCTCCTTCATGTTCACTCAAGGAGCCCTGAACCAGGAAAAGTTACCAGCAGTATCATCCAGAAGGCCTATATTTATGATTCACAGCCCAAACATCCAGGAGGAGCTGTAATAAGGCAGAAAATTGATGAGCCTTATAAAGGTTTTATACAACTAAACCCTGGAGCCTTATAACTACATTTTGCCAAGAGTCACCTTAATTCAATGTTTACTAATGATGTCCTTCATCTGTAGTGCCTGTGTCTCTTCCTGTCCTGTGAAACCTGGTGACAATGTACTCAGCAGCAAAACACAGAAGGACAATGTCACTGTAGCCTTGATAAATCCCAAGGCCTTTATCTTTCTTGATCAGTTTTTGGGAGTTTTTGTGGTAAAAACCAAAAAAACACTGCTGATTCACGACCATTGCACTTCACACCCCATCGATGTAAATAATTGTTCAAGTTACAAGGATGTGGAGAGTTCTGGGGAGAATTCTGTCCCTGATTCTTATGGTCATGTCAAGGGTATAAATAACTTATAATGGTTAGAATAGTCATGATTCCTGGTGGGATGACACTTCAAATATGAGAAGCTTTTATTATTGCCCTGATTCTGGACAGGGCAATGATAAAAGTCTGTACTGAATTA
The DNA here is from genome assembly GCF_971803275.1 of Cyanistes caeruleus. Classification (NCBI taxonomy): domain Eukaryota; kingdom Metazoa; phylum Chordata; class Aves; order Passeriformes; family Paridae; genus Cyanistes; species Cyanistes caeruleus. The sequence continues at coordinate 4,122,105 of NC_141702.1, forward strand.
AGTCTTAATGGTTCCTTACTTCACTATGTAAAGGGATTGAACCCTGTTATGAGGTCTATATTGATCAAGTTTTATGTTCCCTCAGGATTTAATTAGAACAGCATTTCTATGAAAAATACAAATATCCTTAATTAGATTATTTCACTCAAGTGCCTGCAAAAGTAAGCGAAAAAACCCCCCAAAACCCAGCAAACCTCACAAAATATATTTGAAAAAGGCTAGTGTCAGGGCTTGGTTGTCTTGTTTTTTCTAAGCCTGTTTTATCAGCTTTGGCAACTGTTTTGTGCTGTGTGAAAAGGAAAAACACCATAACTATAAAAGTACATATAGATGTATTGTCTGAAAGCCACAAGAGCTGTGTCAGAGGCATTAAATTAGCAGTTTCAAGTAATTTTTTTCCCCTCAAATGTTCACTTTGTGGCCACTCAAGGCATGCTGCTGTTCAGTGTGAGCTCTGTGTGATGGTTTGGGGCAGATTGACTTGACTGATACATGGATCAGATCCCAGCTACCATTGGGAGAGAAGGTGTCACTGAAGAGCAGGGCTGAGGCACCTGATTACTAATTAATCAGACATGAGGAAAAACCTCATGGAATCAGTTTCTATTTAATTATGGAAGCCTCATTTGGCATAGGAGCATATGCTGCTAACTCAATCGAGTGCTTTCAACTGACATCAAATAGTAATTATCAGAAAGAATCAAGTTTTTTGATTATTCATACTAATTTATTGAACACTTAAAATTAATGAACCTCAGTTATTTTAAATTTGCTCAGTTGCACTGGGAGAAAAGGAGGGAGGTAGGGAAGGACGTGTTTCTCAATTTAAAAGTACAGACTTGTTTAAAGATAAAATAAGTAAATTACAATATGGCATGAAATCCCATCGGAGGGTTGATGCACAGAGAAGAAAGTTCCAGGCATGTTCTGGAACTGAGGAAAGTGTTGACAATGGCTTCATTGATGCAATTCTTCTACCCCCAAAAAAATCTTCCAACAACACTTTAGGGTCACCATAAGGGGCTGGGCAGAGGACAGGAGATTTATTTGTTTGTCAGAGTGTTTCTATTTTAACCTACAGTTGTTCCAGTCTGGTGACTGAAAGGAAGTGCCTTTATATGCCACTGGAGATGAAGAGGAGGTGGGATTTTAGCTGGGTCTGAAGCAGCTTTCTCCTGCTCCTCTTTGATTTGCATTATTCTGGCCCTTCTCCTACTGACAATACACGGGCACAAAGGTTACCACTGTGATAATTGCTGCTGACCCCTTTTCACAGCAGAGAACACAGGGTCCCTGTCTCCAGTCTATAAAGTCTGACTAATTAAAGCATCTCTTTCAGATACCAGATTTTGGGAGGAAAAAAAAAAAAAAAAAAATCAAAACTGAACTACAAAACAAAAGCTGTATTTTGCTGTTTGAGCCAGTTAATACATTATGCATTCAATGGTGTGATATTGCTTGTGTGAGTGGAACTGCTGTGGATTTATAGCGGGATAAATGAGATTCGAGTTCCAGCCTAGAATTTCTGATTGTTGAATGTTTTCTTTTTAGCTGTTTCTAATGAGTTGTCTTGAGACCTTCTGTATCTGTAAATTAAAATGTGTTTGTTTAATCCTTTCTCAAAGTGCGAAAAAAAGGACAAAAAAATGCTTGGAAAACATGTATAGTTGCTCTTGAAGAAAATGTTTTTGGAAGAAATGTACAATGTTGTCAGGAATTCATGTGTGGAAATTGATTTACTAATTTATTTTGGTGTTAATTTGAAAAGCCTTGCTGTAACTCCCTAAAATTCTCTGTGTTCAGTCACAGGAGCTGACTTAATTCAGGTCACACTGAAAGAGAAGGAGAGGGTGGCTTTACCTACCCCAGGTATGTGAAAGTCTGTGTCAGAAAACGGTGGTGTGGGAATCACACCATTTCTTTTTTATGTTTTTTTCAGGAGTAAATTGCTATTTTTCAGTTCAGTATTTTGTTCATCTATCAAGCCAACAGAGGCTCTTGGTATTCATTTAGGCATTTCATTGAGCCCTGTCTACCATTGCTCAAGATAAATGTGTGATCCCACAGTATAAAACACTATAAACTTCTGCTGGGAAATACCACAGCAGGACAGAAGGGTCGTGGAGAATGTGAGACTACAGAATATTTTAGTGCTCCATAATCTGATATTACTGCTCAGTTTCATGTTGAATCAGACATAAAAATATACCAAAGGCAAGGGAGACCTCCAAATTTTGATATTTTTGGGTATTAACTGCCTTGCTATGCGGTGTATTGACAATAATCACTTATGTGGAAAAAGGGCTTCGAGGCATTTTGTCAGGGTGTTTCTCCCAGAACAAACAAGTGATTGGAGAGAGAGACACAAACTTAAGGAACTCAGGTTTAATTTCTGTGTTTCCCTGTGCTGACAACATTACTGAGCTGGGTCTATTCCCCAAAACCTAGGCATGTGCTTGCTCCCATCATTTCAATCCCCAAAGAAGCTTTCCTCAAGAAAAAAATACCAGAACTCCCTTTACAGTGGAAGGACAGAAGTAGGTGCTTGCAGAGGCCTCCAGAGGGAGGCCCTGCCTGCATTAGTCTAGGATTTACTAAACTTAGTGTGCAGGATTTTCCCTTGAAGGCCTTCCTTCTTCTCCTGTGGCAGAACAAACTTAGGGGTAATTCATTTATGGAGCCTGGCTCGTTAGCTCTCTAAAATACAAGTGCAAATCAAGCACCTGCATTTTGTAAACTGAGTTTTTTTCAATATTTTCCTAAAGCTCAGGAGTTTTCTTTTGGATTGACGTGAAACAGAAAATTCTGGAGAAGGACCAGGAGTTTCCATGTGTCTCAGTTAAGCTGTTTTTCCAAGGCAGGCCTCAGTCACCCCTTGGAATGGGAAAACTTATTTTCTGGGTGTTAACAAGCCTGTAAGAGTTGATCACTAATTATTTAAATTTTTCATACTTTGGGAAAGTATGGAAATTCCTGTGCCCCGGGAATTCAATCAAGCAGTTTTCTTTAAGCACGGAAAATAACAAAGAAAAGTTAGTGTTGCTTCAACAGTGGCAAAAGGAGGATGTTAACATCACAGATGCTTGACTATCAAAGAAATGGTAATTTTTCCAGCTAAAAATGATAATTCTGTCTTAATTTTTCCCGTTTTGCAGTTCCTTCTGGTGCTGTCTTGAAATGGTCACTCCCAGAGACATGGAATGGTGTGGGAAAAGGCTGGGCTGGATCCAATGGCAACATCCCAGGCCCTGGGGAAGACGTCATCATCTTGCCAAGTACGTGGGGAAGGAAAGGTGTTTAATTTCTGTGAGGGTGCTGGGCTCTGCCTACCCTGGGATTTATGTTTGTGTTCCAATATGGGCTCCTTGGCACTGGTGGCCATTCCAGTGTGTGCAGGACCCCACACTTGTTCCTTGTCACACAGACTGTGGTACAAAAATGTGGTTTTTGGAAGAGAATGATAATTTTCCAATTTCACATACACACGAACACAAGAACTTAAACTGACTTTCGAGCTGAAATGTGTACAGGGCCCTTAATTCAGAAGAGAATTTGTAAGACCCAGAACCACAGCTCACAAAGAGATCATGTCTTGGCCCATCTCTCTCTGTGTTTTGAGTAAGGATCACATTTTACATTTATGCACATGCACCTGCCATTTTATTTTCCCGTTGCAATTCCCACTTATCAATGGTAGCCTCTCAAACCCTTTGCCATGGATGCCTCCTAGACATTTTAGCTTAGGCTTGTATTTCAGCTTGAGTTACATTTAAATCCCTGCTCATCTTACAACATTACTGCATGAAAACTGGATTTTACTAAATATATTAGGGAATTTGCAATAAAATCTGGAGAATAAACTTGTGATAACCATTTTATACAAGAGCTGACCCTGCTTTGACCAGGAAGTTGGACTACATGAGCTCCTGAGGTCCTTTCCAGGTACAATTACTGAATGATCCAATGAATGTTGTTTGATATGTACCTGAAATATTCTAGAACCTGATGCTGTCTCTTTCTCATTTATTTGAAACCAGTTAAGTCTCTACCTACCACAGCTCTACTTCTGGAAATGTGGATAACAGTGCCTCATGTCTATTCCTCTCCCACCTGGTTTTGGTTTACAGAAGAAATATTTGTGTTGGTATCTGGGAGTGGAACATCAATCATGGTTAGATCTTCTCTTGCCTGTGTCATTAAAGATTATAAATATAGATATAGATGATATAGATATAGATATAGATATGGATATGGATATGGATATGGATATGGATATGGATATAAATATAAATATAAATATAAATATAAATATAAATATAAATATAAATATAAATATAAATATAAATATAAATATAATTTCAGGTTTCATTAAGAATTAGGATCCACCTCCAGTATATATTTATATTTAATCTTCAATTTTCTGATAAATAAAAAAAAACAAACAAAACCACAACACTGTACTTTAAAAAATATTACTTTTCTTCAGTTTTGCAGGGAGCTAACATTGAGATGAAGAGTAGATAAGGTTGGAGCTCAGGGAGAATTTGCTCATGGAAAAGGTGGTCAGGCATTGGAAGGGGCTGCCCAGGGAGGTTTGGATTCCCCATCCCTGGAGATGTCCAAGGAAGACCTGGATGTGGCACCCAGTGCTCTGGGCTGGTGACAAGGTGGGGATCAGTCACAGGTTGGACTCAGTGGTCTTGGAGGTCTTTTCCAGCCTTAATGATTCTGTAATTCTGTGATAACTGGTTCACCAATATCAGCCCATGACTGCCATAAGACCAGAACATTCCAGTCTTCACCATCATATGTCAGATGCAGATATGAAGAGACACAGATTTACACAGAAGCAGAGAATAACAAATGAATAAATAAAAAGGTTTGGCTGAGGGTTTGGAGTTCTGTCATTTAGATCAGATCAAGAGTAGAAGATGAAGGATGAGTTTTTGATGGAAGATTAATAAAACTCTGTGTTTCCTGCAAACGTGAGGAGCTGGAGCAAGCCCAGAGAAGGTCAATGATGCTGGGGAAGGGTCTGGATCATAATCTGGGACACACAGAGGGATTCTTGGGGCTGTTCTGTGCAGGGCCAGGAGCTGAACTCAGTGATCCTCGTGAGTCCCTTCCAACCCAGGTTATTCCATGATTCTATTAAAAAAAAAATCTCTGCATTTCCATTGCCAGAGTAAATGCTGATTGATGTACAGACACTATTCTTCTCTCCAGTGCCTTTCTGGAATCCTCCTCTGATTTTATTCTGAGAACACAAACATGAACTCAAACACAAGCTGTCTGTCACACCATCTATTTTGCTTCATCTCTGCCTTTTCTGGTCATCCTCTCTCTATTTTATTTTTGATCTCCCTCTTCATTCCTGTTGGTTTGGAGGTGTTAAAACACTGGCATTGGAGTCAATGGAGAGTACAGGGTCTTAAATTAGAGTCATGGTCCTCACCAGGGTGATAAGGAAACTGGATTTGTTGCTCAAATAAATGCATATAAATGAAGCTAATCAGGATGAATTTTCTGTCCATTTCACATGCTTTGCTTTGCTTTGCTGCCACAAGTGTTTGAGTCTCCAGTTCAAAGAAAGCCAGCCCCTTGCTTGGATCCAAAATCTAAAATGAAATCAACAACTTTAAAATTTATGTTCAATTGTAGCATTTTAAGGATGCTTCTCTTCCCATTTCCACTGGCTTGTGCAGACCCTGCTAAACTCAGAGTGACTCCAAATGGCTTCAAAAAAGTGAGAGTTTGTTCTCATGAGAACAAATATTCTACAAACCACCCAACTTTGTGCTGCTTTGCACACCAAAATAAGTTTTTGTGATTCACTGTGATTCACTTGTGATTTGTGGCAAGATGCAGCTGTGTCTTACTCTTTGCTGTCTTCTAGTTACTTAAAATTCTCTTCTGGGAGCCATCTACAATGATTTTCTGGTTGAAAGCCAAGACATGAGCCTGCTTCTGGTACGCTGTGTATGACTGGCTTAGTCCTTTTAGCCCCCAAAGAAGAGTTTTAGAGTCATAAAAGCAAGTGATAGATGCCCAGTGCTCATTTCTAGTGTGAAGTACAGGGAAAGGCTTTGGTCTGATGCTGCTGAAACCCTTGACTGAATGTGGATTCCTAGAGTTCACCAGAGAACTGGGGCACTGACTAAATTTAGCTATTGAAGGCTTCAATTTGCTTATTTAACAAAATAAGCAGAATTGCAACATTAGGGCTACCTCATGGGCTGGTCTCAGGAAGGTTTGAAAGGGTAGAAAATGCCTCTGTTAGAAAAATATACATATTAGAAATGAGTTTTTTGTGTTCTTGCTTGGTGTCTGGTATGGATGCTAAATCTGAACCAGAGTGCCTGTAGTTATTGCAGGCCACATAGCTCTCAGGCCTGACTGAAGCCTAGCCTGGGAAATTCATGAGAAGGAATTAAAACAATTCTCAGAGATACTAAACAGCCTTGCAGGTGTTGTTTTGCAACCTGTTGTTTCTCCTTGCAAGAGAGAGTCAGGGGGAGCAAAGTGCCCCTGACCAATGATAGTAATGTAGTACTTTGTTAACCAATAAGAGTTTCCTTTCTGTACTTTTCCACGTATCTGTCTATAAGACAGAGCTGAAGCAATAAACTAAGGAATTCTCCTGTCGTGACTCCCTTGAGAGTCCATTGTCGTTCTTCCTAGCCGTTCCCAATCGGAGCGACAGTCTGGCATCTAGAGATTTGGCAAGCTTGAAAGTTGGGGTTGTGTACTAAATTCTTTCCTTTTTTGCCCTGTTTGACTTGACAGACTTAGTACAAGGATGACTTTCACTTGCAGTAAAGGTTGGTTCTTCATGTAAAAGTGACTTTTAGTGTTGGTGTGCTGCTACAATTCCCAACAGTGTCTGTCTCCCCCGTGGATATGAGTCTTCTTCAGCTTGATCTGGAAATCCTCAGCTCAGGCTGCCACAGCTTGTGCTTTTATCCCTGGAGGTTCATCCTCCAGAGCCACAGCCATCCCACAAGGACCTCTCACGTGCATCAGGCTTCAGCAGACACACCACCTTGGAAAGCAAAGCTGGAGGAGTTTAGTCATGCCATTCCAGCAGCCAGCAGTGGCATTAGCTTCCCAAAGCCCAGGGATTTTCAGGGCTTTGGTTTATGGTCTTTAGTGTGACACACTCCTGATGCAGCGTGCTCTGGGTGGAAGGAGAATGTGTTATAATTCCAAGCAAAGGAATGCTGTTTTGAAGGCTATTGATATGATATCATGTAGCCTCTGGCAATTTCTATCTTCCTTTTTTTTTTTTTTTTTTTTTCTCTCCAGTGGTGGAATTCACTCTGTTTTTCATTTTCTGATTTTGATTTTCTTTGAAGTTTTACTGTTTGAAGAGATGAATGCTGGAGTACTGTATCCCATATAATAGCTCCTCTGTTGTGCCTGATTTCCATTCAATGGCATGCTATGGTGTTTTATACAGCAGTGTGGCTGATCAAAGGCATTTTGTGTCATTGCAGGAGTCATTAGTGACTTCTCAGCATTGTACATCTGAACATTAAGACTCTGGCATACCTGTGAGCTTTTTGTCTGAAGAAAGTGTATGTACAATGAAATATTGCCCTGTTTTCAAGCTCAAATTGTGGTTTGCTGAATGTGGCTTCTTGCTGTTCTATGAATATTTTCATGGTGGGAAAACAGCTCCAGTTTGTCTTTCTCTGAAGGTAAATCCTTTGAGCTCAGTGACCTAAAGTTTATTATTTTAAATGTTAAGTCATATCTCGCTCCATGAGGTAAATGAGTGTATTCTATAAGGAAGTTGCCTTTGAATCTGTTTTCTTTCCTCCTCAAGTGTGGAAAGACTTTTTTTTTCCCCTCAAAGGAGTGTTCTGCTGTTTCTACAGAGCAACATTTCACCCTCTGAGGACTTCACACCCCAAGCATCACACCCCAGAGTGTTGTCCTTTTAAACCGAGGAAACTCTAGGTTTGCAGAGATATCTCTGAGTGGGGGAATTTCTCACTCCTTTGTTTCAAGGCTCACACACAAGATGCCACAGTTGCAGAGCAGTCAGCATTTCCTTTATAAAGCCTTATTTTAGAAAGATGTGCAACTCAGCAAAAAATCTCTGTTCTAGACTGAAATGTGACATATAAATGGCATGCCTGGGAGCACTGCTTCTTTTCCTTGTAAAAATGTTTCAGACTGTGTTTGATGAATATACTTATGGCCTTTGTCAACTGCAGTTTTTTGCCACATTCTTGAGCTGTGATTTCACAAGCTAGATTCCCCTTCTGTCTGAGAGATACCATTTTAACAACATCTCCCCCCTCATTCTCCTCTCTGTTTCATATCCTCACATCCTGAGCCTTCTCTTCACAGCTCTGCAGGGCATGGGACTGTACCTGTCCTGTAAAGAGATTATAGACACGAGTATCTTCATGCCTGTAAAAATATATTAAGTACTAAGACCATAAGATTTAGGGGGAGAAAAAAATGTGCTTGCTCCCTAGAGACTTACTTCATCTGAATCCTGTGACAATTTTGCATGCTTGAAAGATGTTTCAGCCCAAGGATGCAGGGAATTTGTTTTGGGATGAGAGGTTCAGGTTAACCATGGCTTGCTGCTGTACTTGGTATAGTCCTTGAGAAGAGATGTCCTGGGCTTTCAGGATGCTCATGGCCAGAGAGAAAGTGTAGAAAGACAGAGGGGAAAAGGAAGAGGTGGGATATTTGACTCACAGGGATAAAAGCAGGAATATGTATTTATGAATATGTAGGAGACAAACACGTCTGTAAGCAGATCCAGAACTCCAAGCCTGAAAAGAAGAACCTGAAGTAAAGTTTTCCTTTCCCTGGAGGTTGTGAAACTTCAGGGTTGCAAAACCAAGGAGTAAAAAGCTAGAAAATGCTACTATTAAAGATAGACTATTAATATTTTCTTTCAGTCCACTTCTGAGTGTACACTTCATGTACCTGTTTTCACTGGATCATATTGACTGTGCTTCCTGCAAACAGGACTTGGAAACTTTCTCAAACCTGTTTAATAGTTTGAGCCAGCCCCTGATTATATGATTTTTGGCAAAGACTGTCTCAGTGTTACCCATTTTGTGGTCATTTGTGTTCCCATTGTGGTCCCATCCAAAGCAATTGCCAGTGTCCACAGACAGAAATGAAACTATTAAGTAGTTGAACCACTTCCCAAGACACTTCATGGTTCTTGCATTCCACACAAAACCAGTTTCAAGTGTCCCATTCTCACCACTCTGTCAAAATCCAGTAGAAAAATACGTGTGTTCCTTAATCTCTTTTCTATATCTATGCCTTGCAATAAATGCTTATGAGAACAATGAGAGTCTCAGAAACTCTCTGTACACAGAAGGTAGGGCTCTCATTATGTTAAAGATTGTTTTTTTCTGCAATCTCTTTCTATGAAAGCCATTATTGGTTCATATTATTGAGCTCCTTGTTAGGGAAACACCTTGCTTTTCCTTCTTCCAGGAGCACCCACTGACTGAGAAATGCACCATACTGTTACTCTTGTCAGTGATGGAAGGGGATGGAGACCACAGTTTCAGGGCCTGAGCTGTTTTCCAGTGCAATCAACTGAGGAGCTCTTAGTAACATCCAAGAGCATTAGATGGGCCCTGAGGGTGGAATTTACCTCTGTGCAGAGGGCTACCCCTAAATGATCCAGCATTTACATCCTTGCTCATGTCCTACTTGGAACACTTAAGAGTCATTTTCAAGGTTTCCAGGCTGCAGCTTCAGGAAGCAGCAGTGATGTTGTCATTGCGCTCAAGCCACACCAGTTTCCACTCTCTTCTGAAATATAAAAATATCCCCCTTGCTTTCTCCTTATGGATCTGAGGGAATGGTGCTTTGCCCTGGTCATTGTAAACTGATTTTTAGAGGGGAATATGAGTGCAGACTGGAGGAACACATAGTGGATCTGCCCTTTTCCAGCCAGCTCTTTTCCAGCCTTAACAATTCTGTGGTTCTATGAACTCTGGCTTCCTGCAGGTTGTGTTTGTGTAAGCAAAGATTTCCTCTTGGGTGGTGAGAAAGAGGTGAGTTTTCATACACTAAACCTGGGAGAGCAAAGCCAAGTTGAAAAGGGAAAATTGGTGACAGAGAGTCAGTGGAAGTAGTTCATGGTGTGTGGCCACAGACAACAGTCACCCTGACCATTGTTGTTGACACGGTGGGGACTTGCAGGCCCTTCTCACCATGATGTACCTTGGTGATACTTTTGGATATTTTTCCATTTCCATCAATCCTAGGATCCCAGAAGGGTTTGTATTTGAAGGGACCTTAAAGCCCATCTTGTTCCAACCTCCTGCCATGGGGCAGGGACACCTTCCACTATCCCAGGTTGCTCCAAGCCCCGTGTAACCTGCCCTTGAACACTTCCAGGGATGAGGAATTCTTGTTCTCTTCAAAATAATTCTCTTGTCCTCTTCAATTTCATGGGGCAAAAATGGGAAAGATGGGGAGAGACTATTTACAAGGGCCTGGAGTGGCAGGACAAGGGCTAATGGCTTCAGACTGAAAAAGGGTAGGTTTGCATTAGATATTAGGAAGAAATTCTTCCCTGAGGGGCTGGTGAGGCCCGGGCACAGGTTGCCCAGAGAAGCTGTGACTGCATCTCTGGAAGTGTCCATGGCCAGGCTGGACAGGGCTTGGAGAAATGTGGGATAGTGGAAGGTGTCTCTGCCCATGGCAGGAGGTTGGAACAAGAAGAGGTTTAAGGTCCATTTCAACCCAGGCCATTCCATGATTCTGTGAAAACCAATCTGAATAATACAAAAGCCGAGCTGACATTCTTCACCAGCTCGCCACACTTTTTGGCAAGTGGTGTTGTCAGGCTGCCACTGACCTAAACAATCCTCTGCTTTGTTTCCCAGACAGGACCATCCTGGTGGATGTGGCTCTTCCACCTCTGAGAGGACTCTACATCCTGGGGACCCTCGAGTTCCCCAGCAACTCCAGCAACGTCCTGAGCGCAGCCTGTGTCGTGGTGCTGGGGGGTGTGCTGAGAGTGGGTGAGTGAACAGCTCATCTTTGGGATGCCTGGGTTTTACTTCTGCTCTTGATAGGAAAAAAAACTCTGGAGAAGGACTTTGTGTCACCATAAACATGCTGTCCAACCTAGTGCCCTGTGGCTATCTGGATATCTGCAGTTTGGACACCCAGAATCCATGTGAAGCACATGATTATCCACTGGAGCTAGTTACCTATTCCTTTAATAACAATGTATTACAAATACTGCAATCTCACCTCACTCCTGGTTTCACTGAGGCAGAGATTTTATCTGATATAAGTGTAAAAGTCCTCCCTACTTCCCGTGGGGCTGCTTTATGAGACAGTAATTCCTCAGGGCAGGATCTGCCCTAGTGTTCAGGCAATGCCTGGTGCCTATGGGTATTAACAGGACACTTTTTGTGACACAGAAATATTTAAAGCCAGCATAAACAGTCATGGAGAATTCCCTGAATGCCTGGAAATCCTGCTGTGGTATGAAACAGCTAGATTCATCACACTTGCTCCTCTCATCCCTCTGTACAGGTGAGGACCTCAAGAAGGTACCACCTTGCCCCTACTTCCAGCTTCTTCACAGTCCCCAAAGTCACTGGGGCTGTTCCACATTATTTACAGCAGACAGGATTGGTGGTTTTCCACTCTGAAGTAATTACTCACATAATTTCCTTTAAATATCAAGGTTTCTAAAGTCAGGCATTATATTTACTTACAGGAATCCTTAGGACGCTGGGATCACATTGTTGATCATTGCTTGACCTTTCTCAAGATTGGTTTCATGAACTTTAAAAAAGAGAATTTGTTTGTGTAATCACCTCCTGAGGAAATCTGCTTCAATATTTGTTTGTTGTTAATCTCAAGGGACTGTTTAGTTAATATAGTACTGGCCAAAAAAGTTATTTTCCTGTCTTGTGTTTTTCTTTGGAAAAAGAGGTTGGAAAGCTTAATCTGGGAGGTTAAAAGATATATATACTTGAAAGAGTGTCAGTCATTTCTTACTTAGACTCCTTTGCACTTTAAATATGGTTTCATATTGGTTTTAAGAAAAAGCATGTGTTCATTGCTAAAAACACTTATTAAAAAAACATTGAGGCACTTTGCTGCACAAACTCCCCTCCAGCACATCTGTGAGTAGTAAAGATGTTAAAAACCAAACAGGTATTGCAGCTGTTGAGTCGCAGTCCAGCGTCTCCTGGAGAGCTGCCCTTGTTTCAGCTGTGAGGTGATGGGTGGGTAGAGACTCTGCAAGTTTCCCATATCTCATACTGGCTTCTCTGCCTGCATGTAGAGCTGGGAGTGCCTGTTTCTATCTCCCTTCCCCTTTCTCTTCCCATGTGTTCAAGGCCTTACGGTAACGTCTTGGAGCCCATCTGTCCAACCCTGCCTGCTCCATGCCTGAAGGAAGGGTTCTGAAGCCCATCTGTCTGACTCCACCACACCCTAAAGAAATCCTGACACAAAATAGATAATGAGACAGTTTAGTAAACAGATTTAATAGATGTGGACATCAGCGTTCAGCATTGCCTGAGCAGGATCCCAGGTTGGCATCACGTGAGCCAAATCCCCAGGTGCTGCCTGTTGTGTAATTTCTCCATGCCTTGTTTTCAACGTAGAAATCTATGGCCACATGTTGTTCCTTCTAATTCTGTGACCTGGGACAAAGACTTTCTGATAGAGCTGGAGTATTTTATTCCCTTAAACTTCTAGAGAAAAATGAGCAGTTTAGAAATTAATCTTATTTGGGTTTGGTGTCCTCCAGATCACTTGACTTCTCTGAAAAAAAACAACCAAAAACTAAACCAAAGTCAGAAGGTTAAATCATGACCACAAATGCAGGAACTAAGTGATGATGGGAAATATATAACAAAGGAGAAAAATTCAGTGTAAAATTGGAGTTTATCAACCGTAACAAGAACCTAATTAATTTTATTGGAACAATAATTTACAAGCAATTTGGGATGAGAAAATAGTGATGGTTGGGAAATCAGAATTTTTGGAATACCCTTGACCATGCAGGGTCAATCATTGCTTTTCTCTTTAATGTATGACCACAATCCATGTGATTTATCATCCCTGGAAGATGTGAGATGATTCAAGAGCCACAAAGAACTCTGTCAAAACCCTTGGAAAACCCAAAGGAAAATTTGTGGATCTACTCCCACAGGAATTTCTCTGGGTGCTTCTAGCCCTTCAGTGTTGTTGGATCCAGGAAAACTTTCTGATTATTTATACTTTCATAGTCCTACCTCTGAGATAAGGAGTTCCTTTTTTTCACTTTATCCTTCAAAGTCTTTTATTTGATGCTGATTGCAACAGATTTTTAGTTACATCATTTATTTCTCTGCACTATGATGCTGAAAAAAATAGCTATTTTTCCAGCTTACAAAAGGAGAGTTTGAGGTTCAGAGAGAAAGCAAAGTGCTAAATATCATTATCACATCTGTGTCAAAACAAGAAAAGAAATTAGGAGTTCAACATTTCACAGCTGTTTTTCCATTCTCAGCTAGGATGATTCTTTTCATTTTAACCCACAAGCATTAAAACTCAGATGATATGTGCAGAAAGTGCCCTGTTCCACCGCTGAACAAAGCCCTCAGCTCCCAATAAAGCTGAAGAAAATGCTGAAGTTCACTTGGCACACATTGATCCGTTGGACTCATCCTGAACTAAACTGCACTCAGCTGCTCTTTGCTGGCAGGCTGCTTTTGCTTTTTATGGTAGATCTCACCAAGTAATTATCCAGATAGGATTTCTCTTTTTAGTTTCAACTTGTCACAGTCTTTTCTTCACATATCTCCTGATGGCTGCTTGTCAGTCATGTCACTCATTGGAGGCAAGAAGCCTAAGGTCATCATTAGCTCATGGCTTGATTGTCTGGAGAGGGAACCCCAGACAATTCTAATGCCTCTTATCTTGCTTATAGTAAGAGCTCTAATGTATTTATTCACCTTCTTTTCCAGGAAAAAAACCCCATACTGACTTGTCAAAGGGTAAATCAGTGTTTTTCATTAAATACATGTGTTAGCAGAAAATAAAGAACAATAATTAGGGCACCAGTGAGTTTCACCCATTTACTGTCTTTTCCAGCTTCTCCAGCACCTCTGTTGTGTGGGTCCCATCTTTAGCTGTGGGCTGAGTCCCACCCTGCAGTCAAATATCATCCCTGCACAGCTGTCCAGCTTGTGTGAAGAAGGGACTCTGTTGGTGCAACAAGATGTATTTTCATTCTGGATCATAGGAAAAAGATGGTTTAAAAAGTTCATTGGACCATTTGAATTCCCTTCAATGAACCCCTCAGCCTCTGTCCATTTGGCTTTTACCCCTTCCAAGCCACTCAGTTTCTTTTAACTGATTGAACCATGCAGGGAAGGGATTTGATTCACATGTTCAAGACACCCAAATTTAGGTTTAATGTGGACATCAGCACATGAGCTGCTGTTCCAGTAGAGATCTATCCAATATAACCAGTGGAGCCCCTGCAGTCTGTGGGACTGGCTGATACAGGTACCCAGAAAAAAATCTACATGAAGAAACCTGAATGTTGGTGTATGATCCTCCCTGGAAACATGGATCAGTTGCCTAATTATAAGGATTTTCTATTGTTCTGGGCACCCTCAGGTGTCTCCCCCTGCCTTCAACTTCTGATTAAAAATCCTGCTCTTCAGTCATTGAACCCTGTGTTGTATCTGCCAGCCTCCAGAGAGGATTTGGAGGGCACTGGGACTCTCAGATCCCATCTGACGTGTCTCACTACTTATTCCTCATTCATCCCCCACTTCTGGCTGTTGCTTCCCATTCCACAGCTGTGGAGATGTGGAGCTGAGGACTTCTGAAATCTGTACATTTGGCAGAAAAGGGCAACCAAGTGAGGTCTCCTTGTTTGGCTGCTTTTCCAGGCTGCTTTCCAGAGTGCAGCCTGAACACCTGAAGGAGGCTCCAGAAGAAGATCCAGCAGTAGGTGCTGCCCAGCTGTGTTTTGACCATGAATAAAAGCTCCTCAGACTTTCTGGTGACAATATGACACAGTTTTCAAAATAGCTGGGGTCTAAGAGTCCAAGAAGCTTTGGATTCAGGAAACAGAGATAGAGGAGGTGGTCCCAGTAAGGTACTCAGCAAAGTCTGTTTGCCAGGTGAAGGGAAGAGATTTTATCTCAGAGGTTTCGTTGCTGTTATATGTAACAGCTGTTGCAGAGTCTTATGTGGTGAAAAAAAGAGAAGGCTAGGAAGGGAGGAAACACCCACTATTCTAGGAAAGAATTGTAAGGGTTTTGCTATGGAACAAAACCCAAAACAACACAGAAAAAAATCTGTCAGGAAGAACATCTGGAACAGAACTGAAATATGAAAACAATGGAAAATGCTTTTAATATTCAACAAACTAGATCCAGACCACAGTCCAGAATAAATGAAAATCTGGATAGAAAAAACTCATCTCTATTTCTGTTCTCCTTCTTATTCCCTCCTTTTTTTTGTAGTAGCTTTTCTCCTCTCCAGGAGTTCGACCTGATGAAGGATTATGAACCAGCTGAAACCATTGTAACAGATCTGTGTTACAGTCTCAAACTTTGGATCTCACACTTCTTCAGGACAAGGTGTAATCAGTGGTGAATTTATTAACCCTTCAGGTTGTTTATTGACACAGGATTATTATATATGGTTGGGGTTTTTTGAGCTGTGTAGTGCAGCTGGAAGAACAAGAGTTTGAGGGAGCTCTGCTTCTGTCATTAGTGCCTCCTGACCTTCTCTGCACATCTCACCAGACATTTCCACCAGCTTTTGGTAATTCCCAGGTTGCAAGTATCCTTTTTTTCCTGGTTCTCTGCCAGCAGCACATTATTATTTCACTTTATGATCAATCAGGTTGCTCATCAAATTGCCAGGGCTTCCAGCTGGAGTAGGAGAATGAGAGGGGATCCATTCCTGGTCGTCTCATGCAGGATGGAAAACTGGGAAGTTTGGTGTGATCTTATGTAGGACTTGCTCACCAGAGAAAAGTGGGACAAGAAACCTAAAGTTTTCATAACCAAAATTCAAAGAGAGACTTTTAAAGCCCAAATATTTCACTTATGTGTTGCAAAAATAATGATTCTTGTTGTTTTTGGCAAGCTGCTGTATCCAACAAAATTACTTATTACAAGAGCTGTGATTTCATAGCAAATTATCTCATAAGGTTCTGAATCTTACCCAGCCCCTGTGACTTGTGCGAATCAACTATTTTGGATTCCCCTTATGAGTAAGATGAGGTATCTGCTGCTTCCATATCTTCATTTTCACGGGCCATTCTGCTGGAATCTATTTAGACTTAACCAAAGTGTGTGTCTGAGACCTTACTCAGCTTCATCCTTTGTTTTTCATTCTTCCCCATTTATTCCCAGAGAGATTCTTACCTTTTCAAGACCTTATGTTCAATATTAGAGAATAGCAGAATGGCCAAAGTTGGAATGGATCACTGAAGGTCATCTAATCCAACCACCCTGCTCAAACAGGGTCCCCTAGAGAATTATTCACTTTTTTCCCTAATTCTTCACTTCAAAATTCCTGCTACCTTTCCTAGACCCTCCCTGTAATTGTTCTCTCTATTTGTGTCAGTTTATCTGCTTATTTTCAATATCTTCACACAAATTTGGGTGTCTCATAAAAAACTGAATTCCACAGGATTTGCAGGACCAGGCCTGGCTGAGTCCATGTCCCCATTCCAGTCACTCAGGCTGTAAATTAGTGTGTGCCATGTTACTGCTCTACTCGTGTAGTTTGTTAATCACAAAGTTTTGTGCTACTAAGCCAAGTGCCTTGGAGAAGCCAATTATGCGATATCAAAGCTATTATCTTTATCAACTAGACCTGTAATCTCATTAGGAGACGATAACAAGGAAGTTTCACAGGACCTTTTTTTTCTATAAAAGCAGGTTGATTGGCATTAATTATACCATCCACCTTTAATGATTTATTAATTGTGTTCAGAGTTGGACATTCCATTTTTATTTATTTTTCCCCTAGAATCAGTGTCAAGTTGACAGGCCTGTAATTACCTGGGGCTCTTACTTTTATCTTTGTTTGAAATATTGGCACAATATTAGCTTTCTTCAAGGGCTCTCAGACATTGTGAGTGATCCCAAAATTATTGAAGAGTCCACCTTAATTGTCCAACGGGTTTCCTGGAAAACTCCCCGCTAGCACTTGCATTCATGTTACTGAAATCTATTGATTTAAACCCATGGAGATATTGATGGCAATAAGCAAGTATTAAGTCTATTTTTCTTCTAAATATTCTTAAAAGAAGTAGAATTTTTCTACTGATTGATGACTCCTGTGTTCTTTTGTGTCATTTACCAATTACAGTTTCCAGCCACTGAAGAATTTCTGTGAATATTATTATTTTATTTTATTTTATTTTATTTTATTTTATTTTATTTTATTTTATTTTATTTATTTTATTTTATTTTATTTTATTTTATTTTATTTTATTTTATTTTATTTTATTTTATTTTATTTTATTTTATTTTATTTTATTTTATTTTATTTTATTTATTTTATTTTATTTTATTTTATTTTCTCTTATTTTCTCTTATTTTCTCTTATTTTCTCTTATTTTCTTTTCCATTATAAATAGTTTTATAATGACCTCTGTTTCTCACTTTGGCTGTATTTTTTATTTGTGTGGTTTTGGCTTTTTTTAAACAAAGGTAGCATTTCTTATTATGTTGTGCTTTTTTGGACTAGAATTTATGATTTTTAGCTAAATGTAGATGTATTTCTTTTAAGGGAGGGAGAACTTCCAGTTCTCTAGAACTATTCTATAGAACCCCCATTTGCAATCCTTTGTACGTGATTGTTAAGTCTGGAATCCTACTTAAAAATGGTTTTTAAACTGAGTTGAGAATTGGATATATGAGATGGTTTTAACTGACATAACTAGAATAGTAAGTGCTTTGTAACCAGGAGTGAAAAATATGAGAAATTGTGAAAGTATATTTGGACACAACCTAATTCCTGGTTTTCCTCTGTTCAAACAGTTATGGGAGTTTAAATAAGGAAATCAAAGCTGGTTTGGGTGGACGATGGACACTGAAAGATAATTCCCTCCATGTCCCCAGAGAATATCCAAGCTCACTGGTGTGAGATACATTAGATGGGAAGCATGAGAGTCTTGTGCTGTTTGCCTTCTACCCATGAAAAAGCTGTACAGAGAATTTAAATATCCTCAGCTATCAGTCAGATGCTGATGGGGAACAATGAATTGTTTCATTGATTTCACTTAAACAGAAAAAGGCTCTTAAAGCAAAGTGTTTCTTTAGGATACAAAATCAGCTCTCTTTTCCAAACTAATAATTTTTAAATATTAAAGGAACATGACAGGCCAGCTAATTTTGTACAGATACATATATATATTTTTGTTCTACATCTGCTGCAATTTTCTGTTGCATAATTGATTTAATCTCTAATTTTAAAGGAACGCTGAACTCCTTTACTGGACTCCGCATACATTTCTCCAGGGCAAAAACTGTCCTACTTTTTCCTCCTTAGTGTCTGTTTAGTGCTGGACCATTTTCCTCTGAAAGTGTAAACTACCCTTGGTGAAAGAAATGAAGGCAAAGTTGGAATACAGTTTACTGTGCAATATTGCCATTGCACACACCAAAACTTCTTGGGTACTTTCTTTTTCCCTACTTTTTTTCCCTAAGTCTTTCCATTTTTCCCATCCTTGCTGCACAATTACCCTGGAACTGGTGAAATTGTAAAGGAGCAAAGAGGTAAAAACTGATTGAGAAAGAAAATATTGATTCAGCCATTTAGATATTTCATTAAAATCAGATTCACACATATTTCCCTCCTAGTTTCCCTCCCATTTTCAGCACCACAGAAGCCTTTTGTGGTGGGTTTGATGGTGTTTTGTCTTTATTGCAGGTTCTTTGCAACATCCCCTAGAAAGGGATTTAAAGCTGCTGTTCCTTCTTCGGGCATCTGAAGGGGTTTACTGTGATCGTCTGGAGGATATAAATGTCCACCCAGGGAGTATTGGTATGAAACATGAATTCCACTTTTCATGGAAAACTAATTTTTGGTAATATCCAAATTGACCACTGTTGAGACTGTTACTATGTTGTACAGATAAACCTCAAACAAAGGTACACATATTTTAGAGTTAATGTACATTTCTTCTATATGAAAAGTTTCTCTGTTTTGGATTTGTTCTCTGGTCTTGGATCCCTTTTCCAGAGGGGAAAAAAATAAAGTTCATTTTCCAGAAAGACTAATAATAGCTGCATAACTTTTGTATATTTACTTCCTGGAGATTTTACCTAATTTGTTTACTTAGATTTTTATTTTTTTTAATGGTAGATATAGTTGTCTGGAATTCCTTCAATTCTAATTTATGTCAATGAGACTTCTGTGGTAAGATTTCCTCTCTGTGACATTTGATGGTCATTTTATTTTATTGAGGACTTATTGATCCTTCACTTTGTATTTTGAGTGGAGGCTTTCTTTGTTCTGTTGCACTTCTCATAAAATATAGAAATGTACTTTAATAAATATAAAGATTTCCATATATTTAGTTATTGCTTCAGTTCTTCTCAAGCCTCTTTTTCCTTTAACCTTTGGAATCCTCCTTCTGTTCTTTCTTTTTTTTTTTTTTTTCCCAGGAGTTTATGGGCAGGTGCAAATTTATAGTGCTTATCCTAAGATGCCTTGGACACATCTGGGAACTAATGTTGCTCCTGGCAATGAAAGGTGGTATTTTGCCCAAATATGTTTTTAAATATTAAATTTTGGCTCCTGTTCCTATGATTTGTATTTAATATTTCTGTGAGTTGCATTATTATTTTTCTTTGTGATAGGCTCTGTTTGAATTCTTTCTAGATAGAAAAAAAACCAAACCTAGGTAAAATAAAATTACACCATGATGGGGAAGCTGATGATCTTTAGGGTTCCTTCCAACCCAGATTAACTTTAATTCTAAAGAAATCAAAATAATCTAAATTCTATGGATGAATCAAGCTGAGACTTCCTTCCTTCCTTCCTTCCTTCTTTTTCATCACAAGTCTACCAATAGCCAGCTAAGAGATAATGTGATTGGATACAGGAAACAGGTAAATCAGTGCTGGAATATGAAAGCTGAAGGAAAATGAAAGCTGAAGGAAGTGGATTTTATTGAAGGAGAGGACCTGCTCTATATCCTTTTCCAGTATGAATTTTAAATTCAGGAAGGACTTTCCTGCCATTTCAGAAGATATACAGTGATTCCTCAAAAAAAAAAAAAAAAAGAAAAAAGAAAAAAGAAAGAAAAGAAGAAATAATACATTTTTTGGTGGACTTCTTTAGTGAATATTCACAGGTGTTGTATAACATAAGTGCTCATCTGGAACCTACTCACCATTGAAAAATTCTGGGGAAAGAGACTCTTGAAAAACTTGACAACATCCCTTTAGGAATCTCCTTTCTCTCTGCACTTCTGTCACTCTAAAGTGCATGTGAGGCATTGTCTGAATGCATTCAGTGCCCTTTTTTTCTCAATAATTCCCTGAGGAGTTTAGATCATCACCTGGCCAGCAGCAGTCACCCTGTAACACGACAAGGTGTTTATCAAATAGAGATAAACACTGATCATGATGCATTTTGCTGCCACTAAATGCTTTTGTTTCCCTTATGTGATGCTAAAAATCCCCTGAACTGCTAATTCAACTTTGTCAAAGGGGGTCTTCAGTTCAAGATTAAATGCAAAAACAAATAAATGCAGGACTCTGCAATGTTCAGTAGCCAGCAGAGTCTTAAGTGCTGGTGCCTAGAGGGTGTTCAGCTACCAGGGGCAGGACTCAGGTTCCTAAACAGATGGATTGGGCCCATTTGAGGTGTTCTTTGGGCTCATATGAGATGATTTTGGGCTCCATCCACAGCTTGCACATTTGTCTCCAGGAACCAGTCCTGTCACATCTGCCAGCTGATGTTTCAGATACCCTCAGATATCTCAGATAGCAAGAGGTGCTCTTGTTTAGGGAATCAAATCCTGCTCAAAGTTCTCAGTTCAGAGGAGTGAATTGCCTTTCCCACTGCTGAGTGTACCAACAAGTTCTGGTGGAAGCTGAATGCCAAGTGCAGACAGCCACAGGACACTGCACTTGGGTGTTGTCTAAATCCAAAGCTGACTTTCAGCTCTGTAGAATATTCCTGGCACCAAAAATGCTCTGATATATCTTTTGGAGGCAACTTGAGCTCTCAAATGCAGTACTGGAATTGTATATGCTGTTAATCAATGGTGTGAAATAGATGCTTCAGGATTAATTTCCTCCCACATATTTCAGACATCTGTTTATGCAGAAAGCCCTAAAGGGGCTTTTCCTACAGCATAGCCTGTGGACCTTATTTTCCTTTTTTTCTGACATCTCCCTGAGCAAAACTGTTCATTTTTAATGAAATTTGTGAGCCTAACTCTTGTAAGTGTAATGACATTGAATTTACATCATGGTGTTACAGGATTTTTGTGGAGGATGAAGTAGATTGGGATCAAGGTGGAGATATTGTGATCAGCTCTTCCTCCTATGAAACCCACCAAGCTGAGGTACTGACACTTAAAGAAGTTCATGGTCATAATATAAGAATTCATGAACGTCTTCTACACAGGCACATTGGTAAGGAATTTTTCTCTCCTTTTTTTTGGAGAGTTTTCTTCTGAAGTATTGACTTCCCATTTCATATCTCAACAGGATCAATTCTACATCCTTGTGGTGCCTTCATTTCTTTCTCCATATAATTTTTTAGCTTGCTGATTCTGACATGAATTTCTGTGAACAGAATCAATTTAGTGCTGAATTGTTTGGGAAAACTTTCTGGTGTTTCATGTTGAGCTGGTTCACAGAGCAAGAAAATAATTTTTCCTTTCTTAAAGGAAAAAAGAAATGTAGGGTTTTAGGCCCTTTGCACAATTTCTATGGTATGTCAAAAACCTGGAAAATAATTAAACCCCACCCTTTTTTCAAATTTCAAAACAATTATATTTATAAAGTACAAAATTTTATCAATTCCATGGCATGAAAATAATGTATTTATAAACTAATATCTAAATAAATATAAAATCTGCATATATCTCTATTTTTGGTGTAGATTCCACAGGTTCTTTTTTTTTTGTGGGGAAAGGGATGCAGTGTTAATACTTATTTAATTTTATTTCAGCCTATAAAGTAAATTTATTACCATCTATTTAACAAAAGCAAAAATATTTTATTAACAGGTCAAATTTGGAACCTTCAAACAGGATTTTTCTAGTGCATAACAATATTTTTAAAATCTGATCTTTATTCCAGCCAGTAGGCACATAAATAAGTGTAATGGGCAAAAAGATCCAGAAATATCATGTTTTAAATGGCAAATGTTTAAATGTCTGAGCCAGTAATCAAAGCTTCACTTGGAACTGAGCTCTTTTCTGCAATTATCCACAGTGTTAATCAACAGTAGCCTTGATGGCACAGTTTTTTATGACAATTGCATTTTTCAAACAAAATGTGCAGTTCAAAGCATAGCACATCTAGACTTCATTTCCAGTAGTTTATGCATTTTAGGCCTTTCTTTTTAGCTGATGTAGATATAATAAATGTATCACGAGGAGAAATTACTGCTTGCCCCCTGAGTAATGCAGCAGTTGTTAGATAACAGCTGAAAAAATGGAATGATGGGACCATTAAGGGGTAAATACTGAGTTTCACCTTGGCAAATATGGATATGTCCAGTAAATGTTCACACATGAGCCTGTAACTTTCAGCTCCTGATAATTAAAGTAGAAAAATATGTACAATACATGCTTCTCACTCATATTTTATCTGCCCCTAAAGCAGGTATATAAAATACACAACAAATTACATTTGAGATTTCCTTATTTCTCTCCATCATGCATAAAACCAGTTTGGATTACTAAATCACATCTGCATGTGTCTAAAGTCACCTGAGATTAATCAAAGCTAAAACAATTGCATAAACTTGAGCAAAAGTCTCCTTCAGAAAGGCATTGAAAAAAATGTTTTAAAATCCTTTTAGAAAATGCACACAAACAAGACTCTGCAGCAAAGAGGGTTTTGGCATTGACATTAGTCTGATCCTGAGGAAAATTCATGGAGATCAACTCTGTAGTGTGCTGAAGAGTAACTCCAGCACACAGAGCTTGGAAAAAATGAAGTGTGAACCTGTTCATTGCTTTGGCACCTGTGCACCTCAGGGGAGAGGTTTAGCACCTTCTTGTTCTAAAAACAAGATATCCTGGTAAAATATAAGCGCACAGTGAATATTTGATGGGCAGGTGGCCTTTCTGGTTTTGTGTTGATGCATGCAGATTGTGCTGGGGGTGAAACACACCTGAATGTCAGCGCAGATTCGGCAGAGGAGCTGTCAGGATTCATGTCCCTCAAAGCACTGGTTTATAGGTATGATAGATACTTATCACATTTGCTTTCTTGAAACTCCCCAGGGCGTCCCCATGACACAGAAGACGGGAGACGCATCCCTTTGGCCGCGGAGGTTGGGCTCCTCACACGGAACGTGCAGATCCAGTCAGATGTGGCTTGTGCTGGGAGGATGCTGGTGGGACACACCACAGACTCCAGTGGGATGGAGTTTGGAGGTAGCTGAGATTCACCTGTCCTCATCAAGCACACTGGTTTTGTCCAAAAAGGTGCAGCTATGGGTGTGTCCATTCACACTGTGCTATGAAAGTCAGAAACATGAGCTATGTGACATGAACACCACTAAAAATTCATAAATGTGGAAGATATTTTAGGAGGGGTTGCTCTGTGTTTTGTAAGGTTTTACTGTGATTTTGTATGTATTTATTAACAAATACCCATCACTACAATACACTGACAAAGTACCTGCTGTTATATATCTGACTGTTAACATGGCTGTCCTTATCTGTTCTTATGTAATATAATCTTTGATTTCACTCAAATTATCTTGTTGCAGGTACTCTTCAACTCCTAAATGTTCAGTTTTTGAACTTTGGGCCTCCTGAGTTTTCTGCCATTGAATTCAGGAATGTATCCCAGGAGTCCTCAGTGGTGTCATCCAGCATTAGCGGCAGCTGCGGAGCCGGCATTAAAGCAGTCGAGAGCAGTGGGATCTTGTTGCACAATAACGTGGTGTTCAACACCACTGGACCTGGCATTGATTTAGAAGGGAAAAATCACTCTCTCATCAGGAGCCTTGTTATTCTGAGCAAGCAGCCAGCAGGTTCATTAAACTGGGTTGCTGGCATCAAGGTGAACCTGGCCACCAGCGTCTCCCTCCGTGGCAATGCCGTGGCAGGATCCGAGAGAATTGGCTTCCATATCAGGGGCCAAGAATGTTTTCCAGATAGAGAATACTGCAGTGGAAATGTGGCCCATTCCAGTCTCCATGGCATTCACCTGTACCAGGAAGATGGATTTCAGGCCTGCACTAGAATCACAGGTTTTCTGTCCTACAAGAATTATGACTATGGTGTCATGCTCCACCTTGGAGGCAGCATTATGGTGGAAAACGTGGTGCTGGTGGACAATACCGTGGGACTCCTGGCAGTGGTGCACTGTGCCTATGCTGAGCAATGCTACACGGGGAAAAAATTCATAGAACTTAAAAACTCTGTCCTTGTCGCAACAAGCTCGACTTTTGACTGCCTCAGAGACAGGATCAAGCCTCACTCAGCTGACCCAACAGCCCAGGACAGACCCCCACGCTACCCTCTAAGAGGCCGTGTCGGGATTTTATGGCCCATGTTTACCACCGTTCCCAGCCAAAGGCCGGAGGATCCCTGGCACAAAACTGGGCATTGTCCAAAAGCCCTGGGAATTGTGAAGCTGAAAGGTTGGTCTTCTGTCTCCACTGGCCAGACTCTTCTGGCACTGCTTTTCCTCACTATTTTCATTTTTCCAATTGAAGTTGCAGTCTTCCACAAATGGACAAGTCTGAGAAATCACAGCCTCAGTGAAATTGATAATTGATAATGGATAGAATTCTTCCACAACTTTATATAATCTAATTAAGAAAAAAAATATTATTTGATATTTTTCAATTCCTGAATCTACTGCAGGATAATTGCTACCCCTAGAAGCTGTGGCTGCCCCATCCCTAGAGTGTTTAAAGTCAGGTTGGACAGGGCTTGAAGCAACCTGGGATAGTGGAAGATGTCCCTGACCATAGCAGAGGGTTGGAATGAGATTTATGATCCCTTCCAAACAAGCCCATTCTTGGATTCTATGATTCCATGATAATTATGTCCTGTGATAATGTATATATTCTGCTTCACACAGACCTTCCTTCTGTGTTACTTTTCCAGTTAATTCATCTCTCTGGCCCAGAGCTGCCTCCACCTAAATAAAGACACCAAATCTGAGAAGTGAATATCACACTTTGGGTAGAATTGTCACAGAACATAGGAACTACAGCTCACAGAAGCTGTATGAAATTCTAAGAAGATAACTTCTAATGTAAGAAGTTATGACCTTTTTTAGTATAAGAGATTGCACAAGAGGAATAGAACTCTTTTATGTATTCTGGATCTTTGTTTCAAATGAATTTTTCAGTCCCCAGAGCAATATTTGCATGTAGCAGAACCCTGGTAGCCGGTTGCAATGTTGGGATCTAAATATCTCACTGCTTTTCATGACCTTATTCCTCACTGCTACTTACTTTTGCAAGAAAATGTATCCCCTTTTTTACTGAAGAATAAGAGAGGTAGAGAAAGACAAATAGACTTGCACAGTCTCACAAAAAATTCATGGCAAAATATGGATTTGGAGCTGCACAAGAGCTGGGTGCCAGAGCCAAATATATGTCATCACACCCTGCTTGTCTTATACTAATCTCTGGAAAGTAGAAAAACTATCCAAGGCAAGCTGTTATTTAACTGGTTCATGCTTATTCAAATGAAAAAGTATTAAATACTCTTGCTTTTTTTTTTCCTTTCTCAATTACTATTTATTTGATTTTATTTCCTATGGGTATGACTTGGTTTGCATCAACATAGGATGTACCTTGACTTCAAAGTATTCTAAAGCCACATGAAGATCTATGAGCAATGTTATTAGTCTGATTTAAAAAAAATTTGTACAGATATATATGGGAGCAATTTAACATGGAAAACATCACAGGAAAAAAACAACTTTCTTATCTCTAGTTATGGGACTCTTTTAACCACTTTTTCCTTGCTTGATCTTCTCTTAATCCCTGGCAGAAGTCACCTTTACTGGTTTTACAAAGAGCTGCTACAGTGAAGACAGGGATGTCTGTATCATGTCAAATGCTGATCATTTAGACATCATGCCTCTCATCACAGCAGAGACATCAAGGATGTTACATGTCAGTGAGAAGGACAAGTTCTACTTTCATCCAACAAGGTAAAATGCTTCATTCTGAACTATCTTTTTTCAAAAAAAACCCCCAAACACCTACAGCTTTGGAACTATCTTCCCCTAATCTCTGCTCTTGTACTGCTCCTGCCTGACAAAAATGAACAAGCTCCGACATCAAATAAACATTCACAGAAAAACTCAAATACAGAAAAAGTAAAAATAAAAAAAAAAGAAGAAATGGAAAAACACCACCAAATTTAGTTTAGGGCTATCTTTCATAATTTGAGTTGCGAATTCCATCAAGGTGCATCTCTGGACCAGTCCTCTTGGATTTCTCCTTTTCCTGACATTTGTGTAGCAAAACAAGCCTCACATATCCCATTTCTTAAACCCCCATCCTGAGCATCTCTGACTTCTCAGCCTCAGGCTTCAGAAAATGTCAGGACCTCCAGGAAAAACCCTGAGACAGGGAATGTCCTTTTGGTCGGGGAAGCGTGGGTTGATTTGTGCCTGTGAGATCACATCAGAAATGTTGATCAGTACCAGGCAGGCTGTGAGATGTCAAATGATTGCCAGAACTGCTCCTGCCCAGGGAGAATATCATCTGTGAGTGTTGAGGAGGGAGGGGAGAACTTAATCTGTAACCTTAAATCGCTGCTGGTTGGGGTGGTTTAGACACACCACATCCAATGGAAACCACGTGCCTGTTTATTTATTGCAGTCACTGAACACAATGCAGAGGCTATGTCAGGAAAGCCTTGAAGTACCAAAAAAAAATTCCAGCATGGCCTCCACTTGCCAGTCAAAAATAATTGGAGGTGTCCCACACTGCTATGTTTAGAGCCCCTGCAGCCTTCTGCCAGAATTTCTTATTTTATTCTATATTTTTGCTTTTGGCTCTGGGCATTAGTTTGCGTGTAGATTTCTGAGTCCTGTCCAGCTTGTCAGCTCCCATTATGTTTCACTCTTGTATCCCACAATATTCTGCTAGCAGTGAGCTGCTGAATACCCGGTCCAGTGCAAGAGCTGGAGGTTTTCAAATATGAGGAATGCACATGGATTACTGAATGCTTCCTTGGGAGGCTGCTGAGCCTCTACATCTCCCAGTGCTCCTCATGCAATATCTACGTGCATTTATTTAATCCACCTCTGCAGCTGCTGAGCTTGATCCAGGTTGTGTCTGCATTGTTTTGCTTAAGCATCCTGAAGGGATATCTTGATGGATATGTCCTGTCAAAGATAAGATGAGCATTGCCTTGGAGCAAGAGGGGAAATAGAAACAACAGGGAATGTAGAAAATCCATGAAACATTTTGTTTCTCCCACTGGTAGGCCTAACCAGCAGAAATGTTGGGTCTGCTGAGAGATGGTCAAGAACTGAAGAGTCAGGATCAGAGCAGTCTTTGTTCTCCACCTCCTTTGAGCTGGGTTGACTGGAGGAACTGGTCTATTTGTTCCTCTGCCCGTACTGCAAATCTCTGCCTATACCTGTTCAACCCCTTCAAGGTATCAGCAATCGGGTTTTCTCAGCTGAGACCAAAAAATTCTCCATTTTCTTCAAGGTTTAACATGAATCCATGTAGCAATCTGAAAATATCTCTATGGACTTTGCTGGAGCACAAGTCTTTTTATAGTGTTGCATTCTGCCATGGGTGTGAGATGCTCAGTTAGTTCCTTTGAGCTAATTTCCTTCAGTCAATCTGCAATTAAAAGCAATTTGGCTCCTACACTTCAGTGATCCAAACTTTAGGCAAATGATCTAAACACACTGTCCTCCTTCTGTAGTCCATACAGACCCTTGTTTAGGAAATGGATCATCTCAACTGTCCTGTATTTGTCTCAGATGAGAGGAGTTCCCCTCAACACACCTGTTACAGGAACCTTCCTCTGTGGCAGACAGTAGTTAATGACTTACATAGAAATTTACAGGTTTTTCTGATTGTTCCAAGCCACTAATTATATTACCTTCCCTACTTACCAGTGGACAAACTTCTGAAGACACCATGCACCCTGAAAAGAGATGCAAAGGCTCAAGGAAAGCCCTTTTCAAAGATTTGGATGGAGGTGTCCTCGATCTAGAGCCACCTGTCTCTGTTTTCCCAAAGTCAGAATTTGAATGGACACAGTTCTACTCAGAAGCTGGTAAGTGCATGTGCTGATGGGAGTGTTTGTAAAATCAGGCTGACATTTGAGCCATGAGATGTGGCTTCCACTGAGATCTGAAGTTGAGATGATGCTGGTCCCAGTGTGTGTGATTCCTTGCAGGCAGGATGTAGTGAACTGTGGAAGTCTGGGGTGACTCAGTGTGCGCCATGTGCACCAGTGCCACTCTGTCCTCTTGCAGAATCATTTCACCCAGCACCCTTAGCCCCCTGGGGGTCTGACTCATTAGATTGGATGGTACAAAGAATTTTTTCCCTGTGAGGGTGCTGAGCCCCTGGCCAGGTGTCACAGAGGAGCTGTGACTGCCCCACCCTGGAAGTGTCCAAGGCCAGGCTGGATGGGGCTTGGAGCAACCTGGGATAGTGGAAGGTGTTCCTGCCCATGGCAGGGGGTGGAATGAGATGAGCTTCAAGGTTCCTTCCAACCCAGCCATTCCATGATCAGTGATTCTATCTGCCCCTTGCAAACTCCTCTGAGAGCATTGTGGGGCACATGCCGTAAAAACACCACAAAACTGCAAAATAATACCAATAATTGGCCCCACAAGGATTTTCATCCACATCCCACTGAGGAGATAATCAAGCTGAAAACCCACTCCAGAAGTTTGACAACCCCTCTCTGTTTAAAAAAGTCCCATTCTGCTCAGTAACCACTTTCTGAAGGCTCCCACAGCAAGTCTCCATTCTCCTCCTGATTAAAGCTCAGCTCTCTGTTTCCAAATAAACTCTTTAATTACAATTAGCTTTCCCTGTGCCTGCTGCTGCTGATGGTGGCCATTTTGCTGTAGAGATGCATCGTTTGTGACTCTGCCGGTATAGACTGATGGGAGGGACTCTAATTAATCCTGTTTTCCTTCACACTCTAAAACTGATTAAACACAACAAGAACTTTAAACAAAATGTGTAAGGCTTTTCCTCTAAGGATCCTGCTGTAGCTGGCTGCTTACAGGGTTGATTAATGTGTTGTCTAGATGCAAACACTGATTTTTACTGTACCTTTTCCACCCTAATTATTAATCACATCCAAGCATTAATGCTCTGGTACAATTACCACTTAGCACCTGCATATTATTGAATATATTTGCATACAAAACCTGGATTTTATTCAGATTCTCACCATTTTTAGCACATCCTAACAGACAGTTGTAGGTATAAGTGGAATCCCCACCATCTAAAGTGCACTGAGGGTACAGCCTTCACTCCACAGGGTTTATTTCCTTGTCAAATGGAGGTACCAGTATATGATAAAAGTTGCCTTCTTCTAAAGCTATGACAAAATTGCTGTGTTATTTTTTTCTCCCCAAATCTGAATGGGTTTTCTTCCCTCTCCCTTCAGAAATGTGCATTAAATTCCTCTACATTTCTCATTCTGACCTATGGTTTCTTTTGTCTTGAGGGTGACATTTGAAAAGACACAACTTGAGGATAAGGTAAATTTGTGGTCATCTTCTTCCCTTCTCTCCTTTTTCTCTTGAAAGTTGTAGCACTGAGCATTTTTCACAGTGCAGTGCAGGCTCCCAGGATTGACAAATTGGAGAAAAAGCTCAGCTTTCATGCTCCAACTGATCTCCTGCCAGCAGGACCAGAGGAATTATAATCCCCTGTGCTGAGCACTGATGAGGCCAAAACTCAAGTCCCATGTTTTGAGCTCCCCACTGCAAGAAAGACAGTGAGGGGCTGGAGTGTTTCCACATAAGGGAGAGGAGCTGGGGAAAGGTCTGGAATATAAATCCTATGAGGATCAGCTGAGGGAGTTGAGGTTCCTTAATCTGGAGAAAAGAAGGCTCAGGGAGACTCTCTACAACTCCCTGAAAAGTAGGATTGACCTCTTCTCCCAGGCAATTAGCGATAGGTCAGGGGGAAAATTCAGGTTGGATATTTGGAAAAATTTCTTCCCAGAAAGGGTGGTTGGCCATTGGAAGAGTCTTCCCAGGATGGGGGTGAGGCCACCATCCCTGGAAGCATTAAGAAAACCAAGTGGATGTGGCCCTCTGTGATATGGTTAGTGGCCATGGTGGCATTCATTCCGTCTGGGTGTGATGACCTTGAAGGTCTTTTCCAGCCTTTATGGTTCTTTGGGGCCAGATTCCTGTTTGGTGTGACAATGCTTCAAGGCCTGTGAAGATGGTGGTTTTGCCATAGAATTATGAAATCACAGAATGGCTTGGAAGGGGCATTGGAATGCGATGATTTTTAAGGTCCCTTCCAACCCAAACCAGTCTATGATTGATTCTGTGATACACATAAATATTTATGCTCACTGAAAGCTTCCAGTTTGGCCAGGCAGATTGAAAGTGTCCCTCAGCCAGTTTTACTCTAGCCAGGTTACCCTGTGGGGAGCAAACCAAAACTCTCAGAAGGCTTCAGGGAAAAGAAGCCATGGAGTTGTTTTATCAGAATTAGGAATATCACAGGGAAGAGCCTGTGAGAGCCATAACTGGGGCACAAGAGATGATTCAGAATTATATTAATGCTCCTGGATTCACATGATGTCTTTAATAAAAGATGAAATCGGTATAGGATTTATGAAATTTATTATTTCTATACCCATATTTTTCTCCCTTTGTTTTCTCAAACTTTTACCCACTGAATTTGCTCTTTGCTCATTGACCAAGCTTTTTATTGTGACTCTCTGAAGAAACAGAATTGTTCACTTCAAAATGAAGTTTTAGTTTTCTGAATAAACCACAGAATTCAGAAAAAAAGAACAGAATAGGAGGGAGCAGATCCAAGACTTTTGTTGCTATTATTTCTACTGCAAGAAAAAAGGAGTAACAACAAAAGTGGGTTTGAGTCCAACAAAGAATAATTACTTTTTAATATGAGAGTTCTTTTTAGTCTTTATTTTTTCTTGTCTTTTAAATATAATGCTGCAAAGGTTTAAAATTAAATGTTTTCCAACACCCTTCTCCCTAAATAATTTATGAGGAACTTTCAAAGTACCATTTTTTGAATTATCCAAAACAATTTAATGAGTTTAACATGAATTTGTAATTATTTAAATCTCTTTGAGCTGCCATTTTTGGATGACAAAATGTTTTTCTCCTAAAACTCATGTCTAGAGCAAGCCTCTTGCAAAAGAGCTTGGGGCCAGGCCTGGAGCACTAAATGGTTCCATGATACAGGAAATACCAGAATCATAAGCTGTACAGCAGAATTAGCTATAAACAGGAGTGTCATCTTGGGGAATTAAGGCTAAGTGAACAGTTTGTGCATTCAGCTGATTCCTACATCCAGGTTAAAAGCCCAGCTCCACGAAGGGCAGCTGGTACAACCATCCTTGTGTAGTTAAAGGATCAGCCAGTTTCTGGCTTTTTGCAGTGTTCATAGGATTCTTATCACAACCCCTCACCTCTGTAATCTGGGATGGTTCCCAGAAGCATTGGAATTCATTGTCTTCCCTTGGTGGAAATGTAGCTGAGGACCTGAAAGCAGTAGAAGATCCAGCAGTAGAAGATCCAACCGCACTTCTGTTGTCTCCAGCGTCGTCACAGAACCATATAATTTTGGAATGGTTTGGCTTGGAAAGGACCTTAAAGGTCATCTCATTCCATCTCTTGTCATAGGCAGGGACACCTTCCACTAGAGTTTGCTGATGTCCCCTCCAGTGAGCAAAGAGAGATTGACTCATTATGTGGGTAACACGCAGAACTGGAGAGATGAAACCAACTCTGTCAAGTTTTAGTCTTGAGCCTGCAGAAGTCTGTTGTCTTCCCTCGGACAGATACATTCTAGATATAATTTAAGGCAATTTGGACTGAATAATCATAGAATCATGATGCAGATCATGTTGGAAGTGGACTCAAAAGCTCATCTGGTCCACCCTTTTGTGGGAAAGGAACATTATCTGTCACCCTGCCCAACTGCATTTTGAGAACCTCAAAGTGAAGATGTGAAGGAGACTCCCCCATGTCTCTGGGGAGGTTGTTCCAATAAACCATAGAATCAGAGAATGATTTGGCTTGGAAGGGACCTTGAAAATCACCTTGTTCCATCCTCCTGCCATTGGCACGGACGTCTCCCACCGTCCCAGGCTCCTTCAAGCCGTGTCTGACCTGGCCTTGGATATTCCAGGGCAGGGACAGCTACAACATCCAGGAATTGCTATCACTGTGAAAACAACTTATTTCTTATCTTGAGATGAGACCTTTCCTGGTGCAAGCAGTACCTGTAGCCCATTGTCTTTCCCATGTGTCCCCTTGTGAAGAGAGAGCCTCACCCTCCTTGTAGCTTCCCCATAAGTACTGGAATATTGTGGCAGGATTCACTCCTGAGCCTCGTCTCCTCCAGGGAGAACACACCTAATCCTCGAGCCTTTCCCCATAGGAGAAATTCCCCAGCCTTTTCACCAACTTTGTGTCCTTCCTTCAGGCCTCTCTGATTCTGATTTACTGGGGGATAATGAAGCTCTGGGCTATCTGATGAATATTCATGCAACTTTTTCTTTCTGTTTTGAATATGTGCACCTTGCATTTTGTGTGGACAATTGAATTTATTTTCTGCTTTACACCAGTCAAACCTGACAACTCCTTGTAAGTTCTCTGGATAGGCTAGAAGAATCAGTGAAATTTAGGTCTGTAATACCCTGATGGGATGGACGTTTATTTTGGCATTAGTTTTCCAGGAAGAAGAGAGAATTTGTGACTTGCCCAAGGCCAGTTATTGAATTAAAAATTTTCTTTCCAGAACCCTGACAATCAGACTCCGAATCTAAAAATGCCCCCAATTAAGGCAGGTGAAACTTTATGGTTGCATTGACTAGAATCAACCCAAAGTGTATTTTACATAGCACTTTTTACTGAAAAGATATTCCTGGACTATATTTTGGGATATTTCTTTACATTTTAATTCTGGCTACAAAAAACAATTGCAGTTGTGTTTTGTTTTCTTTTGTTTTATTCAATTATTCTTAAAAAAAAACCCACGAGAATTTTTTATTGTTGACTCAGCTTTAGTGTTAATCTACTGGTGAGAGGATCAGTGTGTTGTGGACAAATGAACTTTTTCTCTGACTAGCAAATCATTGAAATGATATTTTCTTGTTATTTTCAATCTAGACAAATCTAAAGCTGTGAAACTGCTCAGTGGTCTTGCTTACTCTCTAGAGGTAACCAGTACATTTTCTAAATCTAAATCTAAACAAAGAGGAAAGTGTTCAATATGTAAATGCTTGTCTGAAGCATTTATGCAAGCAATTTAATCAAAAACTATTGTCAAAACTCTTTGAATTATAACATTGAAGTTAAAAGTAATAAATGAATATGCAGAAGTTTGCTAATTTCATCAGAAATATGATAAAATGTCAGATAAAGGTAAAAACAGTCCAAAATAACTTGGGTTATAGGTCAAAGATTTTTGTACAATTTTCTTTCTTCTGGTAATTTTAATTATTTAATAAAAATCTCAATTTATAGTTAGGGAAGCATAGAATTTTGAGACACAGGCTGGCTGTATAAGTTAGGTCTAAAGCTGGGTGAAAATGTTGCACCATAAATATTTAATATTCCAAGGAATATGATTAGCTACACTAGCTATGCATAATCATATTCAGTAATTAAAGATGTCTGAGAAGAAAATACAGGTTTGGTAGATCTGCAAGGAATGAAGCAATGCAATATCAGCATTGTTTTCCTCTGGAGCTTTTTTGTTGTTGCTGTTCACAAATAGAAATTTGCTTTTTCTGCAATAAATGGCCCATGCAAAATGGGTTGGAAGTAGCAATGGAGGACATTAAAAGAGCTCTTACCAAGCTATTCTTTCATAAAAACCAAACCTAATATGATCAGAAAATGCTTTTAATTCTTAATTTTCCTGAAAACACATCTCTGGTAAAGATTTCAGCAGACCTTAATTAAGTTGAGACCAAAGCAGAGAATAAAGTTGGGAGGATTTTTGTAATGCTCATGGGAGACCAAAGTTTAAAGTAATCCAAAAGGAAATTAAGTTATTTTTATATCTTTGATGTCTATGTGGTGGCTCATCAAGGGTAAGACGGTTGAACACACTGAATTAAACAATCAATCAGTACAACACAGTGAGGGACAATTCCATGGGTGGAGAATCCACCAGCTGGGAGAGAAGATAGAACAAGGATGAACTTTAAACTGACAGAGGGCAGGTTTAGATAAGAGGAATGGAAGAAATTCTTCCCTGGGAGGGTGGTGAGGGTCTGGCACAGGGTGCCCAGAGAAGCTGTGGCTGCCCTTGGATCCCTGGAAGTGTCCAAGGCCAGGCTGGACAGGGCTTGGAGCAACCTGGGATAGTGGAAAGTGTCCCTGCCCATGGCAGGGGGTGGAACAAGATAAACTTCTTGGTGTCTTCCAGCACAAGCCAGTCTGCGATTCTATGAGCTGGATGCCACCATGAGACTTCCTTAAGTCTCTTTCTTCTGCCAAGGAAAACCACTCCTCTGTGTGATTTCTTTTGGTAAATAATGGAGGAACTGGGCACAGCTGGGGATGTAGCAACAAGGTCAGGATTGGGGCTGAGGTGGCCATGCCACACGTCCATTTTGAAATACTATAAATTGCTTTTGCTCACAGTCAACTGCATCTCAGACTCAAATAAACAGATATTTTCCTTTTTCAGGGTTGCTTTTTCCTTAATTCTGAAGTTAGGATGTGTGAGATGAATGGCGTTGTTCATTTTCCATGTGATCATAGAGCAACGTATATACACAAACAGATTATATACTGTATATGTACAATTCTATAAGCCTATCAAACCTTACTTCCTTGTTCCCATCAAACAAGGGTATCAAATTCTTTTCTCCTGATGAAGCTAAAAAAACCTTGGCAAATCATTTTGCACTTTTATTGCTGTAAATGGAGTTTAGCTTTTTGTGCCACCCTTCCTACTTCTTTTCTAAATTCCTCAGATTCTTTTGAACAGTCATGCGCTGATGTTCAGCTGCATAAAATGTAAAATATGTGTACATATCTATTAGGAATGATTATCCAAATGAATTTTGGAAAAACTGATTATGAAGTCAGGTCCCTGACAATGGGAGATAACCTTGCCCCTTAGGATAGCAATCCTTTTTGAAGATGTGCCAACAAATAGTTTGTGCCTACTCTTGCTATCAAAAATTCTTGGCTTCTCCTTTTAGGCTTAATCCCTGAGGATAAAAGAGCAGGTTTTTCATTTTCCAAACTCAACTCCTGTATTTAAGGAGCTATTTAGAAAAATGTTACCATTTTTAGAGTTTGTGAAATCTCGGAGAGCTTGTTTGTTTCCCCAGGGGCTCAGTACCCCCAAAACACCACATCACCTTCATTTAGGATTCTAGTTATGAGTTTGAAACCCAGCTCTCTCCCTTTCTGTATATAAATGTTGTCTGCAACAAAAGCAAAAGGTTTTTCTTATCATTGACATGATGAGGTTTCTGTTTCAGTATAGCACTTCTTAAACTGTGATTCATGAAGCATTGGTGGTCCATAAAACGTGAATAACAGATGGATGCACCACTCATGGATTTATTTAGGAGCCTGACAGTTAAAGGTGAAAAGAATTATTAGGCATGTGGAAAACAGGAGATATTAGGAATGGCTAGAAAAACTGGGTGGATTGGTCTTGAGAAAAGGTGGAAAAGAGGTTTAGGAACAGCCTTCAAAAGCATGAGGTTGCTGGGGATTGAAGAGAAATTAATTGCTCTCAAAGTCTGTGGAATCAGAAATAATGGTCTGAAGTATCATCAGCATAATTGTATGTGTTGTGAGGAAATGTTGGACTAAAGACAGAGAAACATGGGCAAAGCTTGCCTGCGTGAGTTGCAGAGTCCTTATCAGAGGTAACGTCCTTAGATAATCAGGTAGAGCTGATCTTTTCCTGAGCAGGTGGAGGATGGATCAAATAACTTCATATGGCCCTTTCAGTATCTATTTTAAAAATTGTTAGAGGATATTTGTTGTCTGCAGGAATCTCTGAGGTCTGACAGTGATATACAGGTCCAAAGGCCAGGGTATTGTAGGAGGAAGATTTGGTAATTAGGACATTCTAAATGCTTCTGATGAAGACAAAGAGTGACCAGTGGGGAGGAGAGAGAGATTGTCTGTCAACCCATGTGCTTGGTCCTGGTCATCCAGTCTGCCTGTTCTTGTGGAATGCCAACGAGCTTGAAAGGATGTGAAACATGTAAGTGTAGAGGTGAGTCCCATAGAAAATGGTGTCCAGGGTCTGAGTGGAGCTTACAGCACCAGGGAACCAAAACTGGCCCAGGTTGCCCAGAGAAGCTGTGGCTTCCCCATCCCTGTAAATGTTGAAGGCCAGGCTGGATAAGTCTGGGAGCAGCCTGGGATAGTGGAAGGTGTCCCTGCCCATAGCAGGCAGTTGGAATGAGCTTTAAAGTCCCTTCCAAATTCATTCATTCAATTCTATGAATACATTCCTTATCTGGGACTTCTCCTCAAAGCTCAGACTCCTTAATATTCTCCCAAGGAACTCTTTCATTCTTATTTATCATTCCAGCTTTGGTGATGCCCTCAAATCTGAGTCAGTCATTGGGTTTTATTCCTACAATATACCACCCATAAATTTTCCAGCATCTTCTGGAAGAATCACAGAATCACAGAACAATTTGGGTTGGAAGGGACCTTAAAGATCATGTCATCCACTCCCTGCCATGGGCAGGGACACCATCCATTACCCCAGATTGCTCAGAATCCTTTCCAACCTGGCCTTGGACATTTCCAGGGATGGGGAGGCCACAGCTTCTCATGGCAACCTGTGTCAGGGCCTCCCCACCCTCACAAGGAAGAATTTCTGCTCAATATCCAATATAAATCTCATCTCATTCAATTTGAATCTATTCCCCCTTGTCTTGTCAATCTACACTCTTGTAAATATTCTCTCTCCCTTTCTTTTTGACTCACTACAAGCACTGGAAGGCCTCAATTAGATCATTCCAAAGCCTTGTGTTCTCCAGGCTGATCAATCCCAATTCTCTCAGCCTTTCCTCATAGCAGAGGCATTCTATCCCTCTGATCATCCTGGTGCCTCCTCTGGACTCGCTTCAACAGCTCCACATCCTTCCTGGGCTGGAAGTCCAGGGCTGGAAGCAACTCTGCAGGTTGGGTCTCACCTGAACGGGGCAGAGGGGCAGAGTCACTTCCCTTGACCTCCTGCCCACTCTGCCTTTGGTACAGCTGCTGCAAAAGCTGCTGATATTAAAAGTCGAGCCAGCATGTGTCAGGGGAAACAGAGGGAAGTGGAGAAGTGCGTTGCTTCAATGAGGCGGTGATGGAAACTGAAACAGCATCTACATGGAACACCCTCTCCAGGCTTGCTGGCTGTTACCTTTAAGGAGGCAAGATGGTTATGTTTATGCAATTAAAAAAAAAAAAAAAAAAAAAAAAGTGAATTTCATCCTGCAAGCATAACTATATTATTTCCTTTAGATCTTAGAGACATATCTATAATCCAACCAAACTGCTGAGTGGGAGTTTGCAGAGGTTTACAGGGGAAGCACCACATTTTGCAACAATTAATTTTGCAGAGGAAGCAGCCTGTTTAAAGATGCCTGCAGCAGTCACTAAAATATGTGTTGTTTTTCAAGGCCACCAGACATACAGTTGGCTAGGTTGGCTAATAAACCAAACACAATGAAAAAAAAAACAAAAACAAACCCCAGTCTCATGGGGTTTGCAGGAAGAAGGGATGAGAAATAAAATGAATAATGCTTACCTGCTAGGGGTGGATGAAGACTATAATTGTTTAGCCCCCAGCAGATCCCTGCAAGGGTTAAAAATGACAAAGATATTAGTTGGTGACTGCTAAGATTGTTGGTTTGAAGCTTTGGGCAAAACACAGACTGTTATTTACCGGACTTGGTCGATTTACTTCTTAATGCAATAATGACCTGTGAAATGAAACGTGAGCTAGACAATTGTTCCTCATTCTTTCCAGTAAAACATCCTTTCATACCCCATTAAACCACCATTAATTC